>NC_041385.1:92655435-92672322 GCF_002162155.2 Triticum dicoccoides
AGTGTTCTGTCCTCTACAGCATTCACTTATAGCTATGTCTTCAAGATTGGATCTTTTGAACTAAGTGAATGTGATAGGACCCTAACCTCTCTATGCTTCCTATCTTAAACTTTATCTGTCCAAATCATATGCATTCTATTGAAACTGTCGAATGTCTTCTCTGCGTCCTAGTCAGCAGAAGGCAAAGAGACAAACATTAAATCTGTTTTAAATGGCTTATCTTTATTGTTGAAATCCGGAGAAGCCGGAACAATTCTCCGACATGCCTGGCGGGCGTGGGAACATGGGACAACTCTGAGTATGTTGCATGCTTGCCACATGCCCCTCAGATGTGAACCACCAGGGGCACCAGCGTAATTGCACTATGTCTCTCGCCTACTTATAAATACTTGTCCCCTGCAGTAAAGAAATCCTTCTTCCACCTCTCCACCTCCGTCAAAACCCTAGCGCCACCGCTAGCTCGCGACGATGCCGGCGACTAAGCGCTTAGCTGCCGCGACTTCTCCGACGCCGTCCTCACGCCGGCCGCGGACATCGTCCTCTCCGCCGTCGCTGTAGGTGTCCTCCGTCGCCAAGTTAGGGCACGGTGGGCTGAACTGCTCGGTCTCCTATTCTTCCATCTAGCAGTTCTTCGTGCGGTAATTATAACTCTATTTTTACCACCTTTTTGATCTTCAAGATTCATCCTATTTACCGAAAGTGGTTTTTGTCTATTCAAGTTAGATCTATTCTGTCTACATCTCATACTGCCTAGTCGATTCACTTAGATTTCCTGTCTAGGTTGATTCCTCACTTGTACTTATTCACGGATTGGTACAAATCTGGAACCAACTCACCTATATAAGTGAATGTCTTCGCATCATGAGGTCAATGTCTTCAAACTGATTTATCTTCAAAATCTTCTGAGAATGCATATGACCTCTTCCCCTTCCCTCGCATCTCTAATGCTGTCACAGGTACATGTCCGCGGGAGAATCCCTTGGTTCTCATAGTCTGCATTCGTTTGCAGAATACTTACAACATCATATAAATTCTCCTGAAGCCAGTTCCTGCTTGACCAGCAAGCGTAAATCTCTGAAGCCTTTGAACGTGCTGAAGCCATTCAGTTTGAAGTTCATGGCTGCAGAAAAATCAGCAAGGAAGGGTGGCAGACAGCGCAGAGAAGGAACATCTAAAGATCTGCCTGATGATTTAGCAGAACTATACAAGACAGATCCTGAAGAGAACTATCATCAGAGAAAGACGCGAATCCAATGGATTCGACGCTATTGGGCTGAGGAGTGGTTCAAGTACAAGTTTGTGACGAAGGAATATGCAGAGAAGAATGCCATCAAGAGACCTTGGGGTGATATTCTCTATCGAGGCCTTCATCCCAAGACCAGAGCTGAAGCCATTGACCAAGGCTTCTATCCGTGCATGGTCCGTGGACCACAGCCAGAGAACGCAGATCCCACCTCACTACTATGGTGTCGTGACGACTCACTCTTCAAGTGCAACTACCAGTTTGCTGTGGCTTCGGCCAAGAAGAACAAGAAGTCCTTGGGCTTGGACTTCAACCCAGGTCCCTCTGCTCCCCATGCTGACGGCTCTCGTGAAGCTAATCCCAATGAGATCAGCCCCTTCTCCAACCTTGACGGCCTCATCACTTATATTGTGGTCCAAGGTGCCAGAGTAGATCATTCTGACAATGATGCTGACTCTGATGAAGCCCCTGCTCCTCCTCCAAAGCTGCAGAAGCAAAAGAAGTCAAAGGCTTCAACCTCAGCTGCACCTCCGAAGACTTCTCGTGCGAAGCCACTGGACACTGCACCTCCTGAAGCCAGTGTGCAGTCTGAAGATCAATCCCGTGTCTCCAACAGAACGGAGAAGAAGAAGCAACTTGTCAGACCATCTGATCAAAGAGCCTTGACTCCTGCCGCCATTCTGCGTGAAGAACCCATTGATCTGTCAAGCGATGAAGATCTTGCTGATGATGCCCTTGAGCAACTGATAAAGAGCAAGGAAGAAGTAGAAATCTTCAGCAACTTGCCTCTCTTTGATGTGGCCATCATCCACAATTTCATTGATGAATGGTTCGACACCCCCAATGTCAGCTTTGAATATTTACAGCTCCCCATTGGCCTCAGCGTCGCCTTCAATGGTGCCATTGCTTCTGAGCTAGCTCTCGCTCAGCGCATCGTTGAGCTCAAGAACAAGATTGGTTATGGGAAGGCTCAATTCAAGAAGCATGTGGCCAAGCTAAGTGTTCAAGACGTCCGCAATTTCAAAGTCATGCTCCATGAGCTTAAAGAAGCTTTTCTCAAGAAACGCCAAGAAGCTCAGGGATCTTGAGAGCGCATGAAGATTTTGGCTGATAAGTGTGTGCTTGCCTGCAATGAGGCTGAGAAGCGCAAGTCACTTGGCCGTCCTGGCATTGACCCCAGGATGGCTGCAAAGAAGAAGAAGAAGCACCCAGCTGAACAGCCTGAACCTTCAAGCCAAGAAGCCCCTGGCATTATCTTCCCAAGCAGCATGACTGGCTCGAAGCCAAAGGTCACCACAACCGCTTCAGAACAGAAGAAAATGAGGGCTGCCGAGGCTGAAGCCAGAAAGAGAAAGAACACTGAAGCCTCTGATGCCGCTCCCTCCAAGAAGAAGCGCAAGACCAAGAAGACTAGGGCTGCTTCCACAGAGCCCTTAGTCGTTGAACCCATTTCTGTGGTTCGCCCAGAGTCAGAACATCAAGAACGAAGGATGATAGTCCATAAGCCTGCTACCACAGAGGCTCATGAAGCTGAAGATATTCCAGCAGCTGAACCCACCGCTGCTGAAGACATTGGTCATGATGACAATGTAGCTGATGATGAAGTTCTTCCTCAGATCGAACATGACATGGTATCATCGCCTGTTCATACGAATAGCGAACTCATCAGCATTGGTCGTCCATTAACGCCAATTGCTCAGGATGCATCGTGGGCTGATCACCCACAACTCCAAGACTCCCCCAGTACTCCCCAACAACAACAACAAGCTACACCCCCCGTGCAAGAAGAGGATGAAGACTTTTAGGCTCAGCCAACTCCATCTCCTAAGGTGAAGCCAGCACTTCGCAGGCTTCGCAGAGGACAAAGGCCTAAAGTCCCTCTGTCGAGCGTTCCAGAAGGAGAAGTGCAATGTTCACCTGTTGCACGGCAAGTATTTTCTGAACCTGCTCCAACTGTGAATGTCTCCGAGTCTGAAGCACATGCTGCTGAAGACATTCTGGCTGCATCAGCCGAAGAAAATGAAGAAGAAGTACGTGTACCTACTCCCCCAGCAATTGAAGAAGAAGCAGTTCCTGATGTGAACGTGCATGTGCCCGAGCCTCCTGCTCGTCAAGAGGAGGTTGACAATGTTGAGGCTGCCACCACCAACGTCAATGAAGCCAGTGACGTAGTCATGGCTGACGCTAATGTGGAGCCTGCACCAACCAGTGTGCCTGAAACCAATGAGGCCACTGTGCCTGAAGATTATGAGGCCCCTGCACCTGAAGCCAATGAGGATGCTGCACCTGAAGCCAATGAGAATGCTGCACCTGAAGCTATTATGACAACTGCTCCCGAAGCACCTGTCGTGCAGCCTGATGCCTCCACTGTTGCCCCTGCTCCTGTTTTGCCACCAAGGCCTCACACAATTGAGCAAGCATACAGTCATGGTTAGCTTACTACTGTCCGATGGCCCATTCTGGTGCCTCCGCCCTCTGCCTCAGGACCTCAATTCAAATATCATGTTGAGCATAGGCCTCAGGTCCAGAAGCCTAAGCCAAGGTTGCCAAGGTTTCTAGGTACTGCCAACTCACCAGGGTCCTTCAATGCTAATGGCTTCAAAAGCCACAATACCTTCTTTGACAGCGCCAAGAACCCCTACTCCAAGCCAAGGATATCATCAGATCGGTTCTGGAGCTATCAGCAGAGAAGCTATTACTCATGCATGCTATATGATCAAGGGCGCATTTTCCCTCATATGCGCCTTGACATGAAGCTATTGCTGGACTGCCGTGCTTAGAAGAAGCACTTGACTGCTTTCGTGATGCTGGTCTGCTCCACTTTGTGACAGACAAAGAACATTGGAATGAAGAGCTATTGCTTCAATTCTATGCCACTCTGCATATTCGCGGCTACAACAGGGACATCAAGACATGGGTTCTCGAGTGGATGACTGGAAATGTTCACCATGAAGCCAAAGCTATGGATATCATCGAGCTTACAGGGCTAGCCACTCCTGGAGAACTATATGAACCTAACTGTCAGCTACACCGCAATGCTGTGGAAAGCATCTTTCATAAGCCAGAACCCAATATGAGCCAGATGTTGAGAATAATGAAGCCCTTGCCATCTGACGCTGAATATCCAACAAATTTCTTTGTTGAAGACCTTGAGTATCTGCCTCGCACCATATATCATATCATCAGGCGAACTCTATGGCCTGTCAAAGGACATTCATTAGCGGCCAAGCTTGAAGGAGCTATGAAGACTTTGATCTTCTATATTCTCAATGGCATTAGCTTCAACACTCAGGAGTTCTTCATCAGGTAACTTGCTGCTTCCGGCTCTGACCTATTTGGTCTGAAGTTTTATGCTCCATGGGTCATGCGCCTCATCAATCGACACTCATCTGTCAATTATCAGCCCTCTGCTCGCAATCATATAATCTTTCTGCCAGAGGTTGATATGTCAGTTGATTCTATATACTCTGACCCTGCCAAGACGCCTCTATGTCTTCAGAATGTCGAGCACCAAAGCTTCACTCAGCCTATTGAAGGTGTTCAAGCAGCAACACGAATCTATCCATTGGCTGGTAACACTCGTCTGCCTCATAGAGCGCCCACTGAAGCCACTGAAAGCACCATTGCACAAAGGCCTCGGAAGCGTTCTCGCGTTCTCAATGACCAAGAACTTCTTGTGGCACTTCATCAAAAACAGGATAAGCATCATTTCTGGCTCAAGAGACAGATGCAAAGCCTCTTGGTGGATGTCAATCGCATTCGCAACCTTGCCACCAAGAATGCCTTTGTTGCTCATGAAAGCTGCCGGCGATCATGGAAGAGTTTGACCTTGCTCAGTGCTGAAGCTGATCTTCAAGACGATGGCTTCAATGAAAGATTCCAGTTCGACTCCACTCCTCCACGGACTGCTACCCTGCATCAAACTCCATCTCTTGAAGACTCTGAATATTCCTCCTCCGTGGAAACGGTAAATGCCAGAGTGATCGATGATGAAGATGATGCTACTTCACCACCTCCTACTACTGCGTGCATCGACACTGCACCAAGTTCATCTGCACCGCCAACCAATGCCGACAACCCTGCTGCTTCACCTACTCATGATGACGAGTAGATGCTCTATGTCTTCAAACCTTTTTGGTCCTTACTGACAAAAGGGGGAGAAGCGTATGAGTTGATAGTCTTCAAGCGGGTTCATATGGGCGGTTGCATTATATTTTGCTGCGTGCTTACAACTCTTGCGTTTTGAAACATTTGGTTCTTTGAGTTGTAACACATAAATTTGATGGTCGTCTGCTACTTCTGCTACTTATTTGCCTTACTATGATGCGATGATAAATTCCGCATGTGCGAAGATAACTTCCGCACTTAGATCATTCTGCAAACGTCCATTTTTCATTATGCATGTCATTCTACTTGCTATATCATTTCATGCATGATGAATTATCTTCATAAGTTGAAGTGGATCTCCACAAGTACAACCTGCCATGTGCATTTGCATTCCAAAAGCAAATTACTTATATGCACATCTTCAGGGGGAGCCCTTGCAACTTATGAAGACAATTCCCTATCCTTACAATTTCACATACTTTATCCCCGTTGAAAACTTCAACCAGTTTGTCATCAATCACCAAAAAGGGGGAGATTGTAAGTGCATCTAGTGCCACCCCTAGTTGGTTTTGGAGTATTGACGACAAAGTTGGTTGAGGGACTGATGCGTTTGTGAGAATTGCAGGATAACGCAGGTAGTGTCCCTCATTGATTCGGTTTACCTACTGGAGATGACCCCTAAAAATGTATGAAGGCATTGAAGACAATGGTGGTATGAGAAGATATTCATATTGAAGACTATGACATGAGAAGACATTGTGTGAAGACTTTGGAGCGCGAAGACTATGTGGTTTCGTTGTTTCCTTTTCTTCTTTGTTGAGTCATAGGAACCACCGTACTGTTAAGTGGGGTCCAAGTGAACTAAGTCAGAGTGACTGAAGTGATGCTCAACTCAAATCCTATGTCTTCGAGCGAAGACAACGAGAGCAAATCTTATCCAGAGCTGGATGAGTCAGCTTTACTTGTAGCCCAAGTAAAGTTGCTGCGTGTGTTTGAAATCTGACCGTTGGAACACGTGTCAGTTCCTTAGTGACCCAGGGTCATTTTGGACAAATCAGGTCGGGTTGCCTAGTGGCTACAAATAGCCCACCCCCTACACCATAAATTGGTGGCTGCTCAGAGTTTGTGCACGGCTTTTGTCGTTTGAGAGCAATCCACCTCGAAGCATTTGAGAGAGAGAAACCCTTGCGAGGACAAAGCCCAAACACCCAGAGCCAAAGAGTGTTAGGCATCACTGAAGTCTTTCTGTCTGTGTGACCTGAAGACTTGTTACACTTGAGGACTGTGAATCCTCCAGCCGGTTAGGCGTCGCGTTCTGAGCATCCAAGAGTCATTGTGGATTGCCGGTGAACGAAGTCTGTGAAGGTTTGGAAGTCTCCCTTGAAGACTTACCAGAGTGATTGGGCGAGGACTGGGTGTCCTTAGCTCAAGGGGAATAAGGTGAAGACACGGTCTTCTGAGTTAAATCTCAGCCTCCCTAACCAGATGTATAGTTGTCACAGCAACTGGAACTGGTCCAACAAATCCTGTGTCTTCAACAAGCAATTGGTTCTATCCCTTCCCATCCTTACTTTAGTTTGTCTTCGTGAAGTCATTGCCTATCTGTGTATCTGTTTGACTTCATTGCTTGACTACTATTGCTGATTGGCTTCACACTATCTTCCATCTTGATCCTTACTACCTAACTGCTATTAGTCCTGTACTCTCACATCATTACATACTTGACTATGGCTTGTTTAGGGTAGTTTATCTTCTGCTGCATATCAATTAGGTTATTTCTGTTGTTTGTCTTCGAAACTTCCAAGTTTTGAAGACTTTCATAAAAATCGCCTATTCACCCCCCCTCTAGTCGATACTAGCACTTTCAGTGAGTAGTTACGTTTGTTCCTGAGGACATGGGTGAAGTCTTGCTATCAGTAGTCATGTGAATTTGGTATTCGTTCAATATTTTGATGAGATGTATGTTGTCTTTTCATCTACTGGTGTTATGTGAACGTCGACTACATGACACTTCACCATTATTTGGGCCTAGAGGAAGGCATGGGGAAGTAATAAGTAGATGATGGATTGCTAGAGTGATAGAAGCTTAAACCCTAGTTTATGCGTTGCTTCATTAGGGGCTGATTTGGATCCATATGTTTAATGTTGTGGTTAGGTTTACGTTAATACTTCTTTTGTAGTTGCGGATGCTTGCAATAGGGGTTAATCATAAGTGGGATGCTTGTCCAAGTAAGGGCAGTACCCAAGCACCAGTCCACCCACATATCAAATTATCAAAGTACCGAACGCGAATCATATGAACGTGATGAAAACTAGCTTGACGATAATTCCCATGTGTCCTCGGGAGCTCTTTTCTCATTATAAGAAATTGTCCAGGCTTGTCCTTTGCTACAAAAAGGATTGGGCCACCTTGTTGCACTTTATTTACTTTCATTGCTTGTTACTCGTTATAATTTTATCTTATCACAAAACTATCTATCACCTACAATTTCAGTGCTTGCAGAGAAAACCTTACCGAAAACCGCTTATCATTTCCTTCTGCTCCTCGTTGGGTTTGACACTCTTACTTATCGAAAGGACTACGATAGATACCCTACACTTGTGGGTCATCAAGACTCTTTTCTGGCGCCGTTGCCGGGGAGTGTAGCGCTTTTGGTGAGTGGAACTTGGTAAGGAAACATTTATATAGTGTGCTGAAATTTTCTGTTACTTGTCACTATGGAAACTAATCCTTTGAGGGGCTTGTTCGGGGTATCTTCACCCCGACCAGAAGAGCAAAGAGTTGCTCCTCAACCTACTGAACTTTATGAAAATATTTACTTTGAGATTCCTTCGGGTATGATAGAGAAACTGCTAGCTAATCCATTTGCAGAAGATGGAACATTGCATCCCGATTTACACCTTATCTTTGTGGATGAAGTTTGTGGATTATTTAAGCTTGCAGGTATTCCCGATGATGTTGTCAAAAGGAAGGTCTTCCCTTTATCTTTGAAGGGAGATGCATTGACATGGTATAGGCTATGTGATGATACGAGATCTTCGAATTATAAACGATTGAAGCTGGAATTTCACCAGAAGTTCTATCATATGCACCTTGTTCATCGTGATCGTAATTACATATATAATTTCTGGCCTCGCGAAGGAGAAAGCATCGCTCAAGCTTGGGGTAGGCTTAAGTCAATGTAATATTCATGCCCCAATCATGAGCTCTCCGGGAAATGATTATTCAAAACTTTTATGCTCGGCTTTCTCTTGATAATCGCAACCTGCTCGATACTTCCTGTGCTGGTTCTTATATGCTGAAGACTATTGATTTCAAATGGGACTTATTGGAAAGAATTAAACGCAACTCTGAAGATTGGGGTTCCGATGATGGTAAGGAGTCAGGTATGACACCTAAGTTCGATTGTGTTAAATCTTTTATGGATACCGATGCTTTTCGTGGATTTAGCGCTAAGTATGGACTTGACTCTGAGATAGTAGCTTCTTTCTGTGAATCTTTTGCTACTCATGTTGATCTCCCTAAAGAGGAGCGGTTTAAATATAATCCTCCTGTTGAAGTGAAAGTAGTTGCACCTATTGCAGTTGAAGAAAATACTATCACCTATAGTGATCCTATTGTTCCTACTACTTATGTTGAGAAACCTCCTTTTCCTGTTAGGATAAAGGATCATGCTAAACTTCGACTGTTGTTTGTAAGAGTAATACTAGGACTTATACACCTCCTGAGCAAATTAATGTTGAACCTAGTATTGCTATGGTTAAAGATCTCTTGGATGATGATTTAGATGGGCATGTTATTTATTTCTGTGGTGAGACTGCTAATATTGCTAGACCAGATACTAAGACACATAGACCTGTCGTAGGCATGCCTGTTATTTCTGTTAAAATAGGAGATCATCGTTATCATGGCTTATGTGATATGGGTGCTAGTGCTAGTGCAATACCTTATACCTTATATTAAGAAATTATGCATGACATTGCACCCATTGAATTAGAAGACATTGATGTTACTATTAAGCTTGCTAATAGGGATACCATTAAACCCTTTGGAATTGTTAGAGATGTTGAAGTTTTGTGTGGGAAGGTTAAATACCCTGCTGATTTTCTTGTTCTTGGTTCCCCACAAGATGATTTTTGTCCCATTATTTTTGGTAGACCCTTCTTGAATACAACTAGTGCTAAGATTGATTGTGAAAAAGATACTGTCACCGTTGGCATAGATGGTATGTCTCATGAGTTTAATTTTGCTAAGTTTCATAGACAACCTCGTGATAGGGAACCCCCTAGTAAGGATGAGATTATTGGTCTTACTTCCATTGCCGTGCCTCCTACTGATCCGTTAGAACAATATTTGCTAGACCATGAAAACGATATGTTTATGAAGGAAAGAAGGGAAATAGATGAAGTGTTCCTTAAATAGGAACCTATGCTGAAACATAATCTTCCCGTTGAAATTCTTGGGGATCCCCCTCCACCCAAGGGTGATCCCGTGTTTGAACTCAAACCATTACCTGCTAATCTTAAGTATGCTTATCTTGATGAAAAGAAAATATATCTTGTTATTATTAGTGCTAACCTTTTAGAGCAAGAAGAAGAAAGATTATTGAAAACTCTGAAGAAGCACCGAGCAGCTATTGGATATACTCTGGATGATCTTAAGGGCATTAGTCCCACATTATGCCAACACAAAATTACAGTAGAGAAAGATGCCAAACCAGCTAGAGATCCTCAACGACGACTAAATCCCAAGATGAAAGAAGTGGTAAGAAAGGAGATACTAAAGCTCCTTGAGGCAGGTATTACTTATCCTGTTGCTGATAGTGAATGGGTAAGCCCTGTCCATTGTGTTCCTAAAAAGGGAGGTATTACCGTTGTTCCTAATGATAAAGATGAATTGATCCTGCAAAGAATTATTACAGGTTATAGGATGGTAATTGATTTCCGTAAGTCAAATAAAGCTACTAAGAAAGATCATTACCCTTTACCTTTTATTGATCAAATGCTAGAAAGACTATCCAAACACACTCATTTCTGCTTTCTAGATGGTTATTCCAGTTTCTCTCAGATACCTGTGTCAGCGAAGGATCAATCTAAAACTACTTTTACTTGCCCTTTTGGTACTTTTGCTTATAGACGTTTGCCTTTTGGTTTATGTAATGCACCTGCTACCTTTCAAAGATGCATGATGGCTATATTCTCTGATTTTTGTGAAAAGATTTGTGAGGTATTCATGGATGATTTCTCCGTTTATGTATCCTCTTTTGATGATTGTTGAAGCAACCTTGATCGAGTTTTGCAGAGATGCGAAGACACTAGTCTCGTCCTGAATTGGGAAAAGTGTCACTTTATGGTTAATGAAGGCATTGTTTTGGAGCACAAGATTTCTGAGAGAGGTATTGAAGTTGACAAAGCCAAGGTTGATGCTATTGAAAAGATGCCATGTCCCAAGGACATAAAAGGTATAAGAAGTTTCCTTGGTCATGCCAGTTTTTATAGGAGGTTCATTAAGGACTTCTCTAAAATCTCTAGGCCTCTGACTAATTTATTGCAAAAAGATATTCCTTTTGTCTTTGATGATGATTGTGTAGAAGCATTTGAAATACTTAAGAAAGCTTTGATCACTGCACCTATCGTTCAGCCACCTGATTGGAATTTACCTTTTTGAAATTATGTGTGATGCTAGTTATTATGCTGTAGGTGTTGTTCTAGGGCAAAGAGTCGATAAGAAATTGAATGTTATCCAGTATGCTAGTAAGACTCTTGATACTGCCCAGAGAAATTATGCTACTACTGAAAAAGAATTCTTAGCAGTTGTGTTTGCATGTGATAAGTTTAGACCTTTGATTCCAAAGTTACTATTCACACTGATCATGCTACTATTAAATATCTTATGGAAAAGAAAGATGCTAAGCCTAGACTCATTAGATGTGTTCTCTTGCTCCAAGAATTTGACTTACATATTATTGATAGAAAGGGAGCTGAGAACCCCGTTGCAGACAACTTGTCTAGGTTAGAGAGTGTTCTTGATGACCCACTGCCTATTGATGATAGCTTCCCTGATGAACAATTAGCGGTCATTAATGCTTCTCGTACTGCTCTTTGGTATGCTGATTATGCTAATTACGTTGTTGCTAAATTTATACCTCCTAGTTTAACATACCAGCAAAAGAAAAAGTTCTTTTATGATTTAAGACATTACTTCTAGGATGACCCACACCTTTATAAAGAAGGAGTAGATGGTGTTATTAGATGTTGTGTGCTTGAGCATGAACAGGAACAGATCCTACGCAAGTGTCACTCTGAATCCTATGGAGGACACCACGCTGGAGATAGAACTGCACACAAGGTACTACAATCTGGTTTTTATTGGCCTACTCTCTTCAAAGATGCTCGTAAGTTTGTCTTATCTTGTGATGAATGTCAAAGAATAGGTAACATTAGTAGACGTCAAGAAATGCCTATGAATTACTCTCTTGTTATTGAACCATTTGATGTTTGGGGCTTTGATTATATGGGACCTTTTCCTGCCTCTAATGGTTATACACATATTTTAGTTGTTGTTGATTACGTTACTAAGTGGGTAGAAGCTATTCCAACTAGTAGTGCTGATCATAACACTTCTATTAAAATGCTTAAAGAAGTTATTTTTCCGAGGTTTGGAGTCCCTAGATATCTTATGACTGATGGTGGTTCACATTTTATTCATGGTGCTTTCCGTAAGATGCTTGCTAAGTATGATGTCAATCATAGAATCACATCCCCTTATCATCCGCAGTCTAGTGGTCAAGTAGAGTTGAGCAATAGAGAGCTCAAATTAATTTTGAAAAAGACTGTGAATAGATTTAGAAAGAATTGGTCCAAAAAACTTGATGATGCATTATGGGCCTATAGAACTGCATACAAAAATCCTATGGGTATTGTCGGTGTCAAAACCGGCGGATTTCGGGTAGGGGGTCCCGAACTGTGCGTCTAGGCGGATGGTAACAGGAGACGAGGGACACGATGTTTTACCCAGGTTCGGGCCCTCTCAATGGAGGTAAAACCCTACGTCCTGCTTGATTAATATTGATGATATGGGTAGTACAAGAGTGGATCTACCACGAGATCAAGGAGGCTAAACCCTAGAAGCTAGCCTATGGTATGATTGTTGTAATGTATGTTGTTCTACGGAATAAAGCCCTCCGGTTTATATAGACACCGGAGGAGGCTAGGGTTACACAGAGTCGGTTACAATGGTAGGAGATCTACATATCCGTATCGCCAAGCTTGCCTTCCACGCCAAGGAAAGTCCCATCCGGACACGGGACGGAGTCTTCAATCTTGTATCTTCGTAGTCTTGGAGGCCGGCGGACGATGATAGTCCGGCTGTCCGGACACCCCCTAGTCGAGGACTCCCTCAGTAGCCCCTGAACCAGGCTTCAATGACGATAAGTCCGGCGCGCATAATGTTCGGCATTGCAAGGCGGGTTCCTCCCTTGAATAATCCAGAGAAGATCATGAACACCAGGATAGTGTCCGGCTCTGCAAAATAAATTCCACATTCTACCGTAGAGAGAATAAAATGTACACCAGTCCAATCTGCTGACGTATTATGCGGCATGACATCACACCGCTACCAATCCTTTGTTTGAATCGTTTTTTACCATACCACCTCAGCACGTTTAGCGAAGCGGTTCCCTTGGCACGTCTTGTCGAAGCAGAGATCGTGTTCCCCTTATTCCGGGATTCTCATCAATACAGACGTGGGTAACCCAACCGCGCCATTGACGGTGGCGCTTGGGAGATAAGCGAGTTTTATCAGGCCAGCGGGACGCACAGTTTTCGTCCGCCTACATATAAGGGATAAGGATTTACCTTCTCACCTACGCCTTCTTCCTCCTTTGCTTATCCATCTCCGCGTACTCAAGCTCCAACGCCCAAGCTCGCGCATCTCGCCTCGACCTTCTCCGAACATGTCCGGAGCGGGAGGCAAATGGTTGGCCTCCACCGTTAAGGAGGAGCACATCACCAGACTGCGCAGCGCCGGATATCTTTCCAGCGATATCGCGCATCGGCTGCCCGACGAGGGGCAGCTCGTCCCTACCCCTGGGCCTCACGAGAGGGTCGTCTTCCTTCCCCACTTCCTCCGCGGACTGGGCTTTCCGCTCCATCCATTCGTCCGGTGGCTCATGTTCTATTACGCCCTGGATTTCCACGATCTGGCGCCGAACTTCATCCTCAACATCTCGACGTTCATCGTCGTGTGCGAGGCCTTCCTCTGCATCTGGCCCCACTTCGGCCTGTGGCTCAAGACCTTCAACGTCAAGCCGAAGGTTGTGCTGGGTACGCAAGCGGAATGCGGAGGCGCCATGTTGGGTAAATTACCCAACGTCCTTTGGCTCGAAGGGGCCTTCATGGACTCCGTCAAGGGGTGGCAATCGGGGTGGTTCTACATCACCGAGCCGCGCAAGCCCACATGGGCGGCGGCCCCCGAGTTTAGATATGGCGTCCCCACGCAGCTCACCTCCTGGAAAGAGAAGGGCTTACTGTGGGGCGACTCGAAGGAGGTGACTGGACTCCGAACCTGCATCCAGAAGCTGGTGAGCAATAAGCTCAGGCTCGTCGACGTGGTCCAAGTCATGCTCATCCGCCAGATTCTCCCATGCCAAGAACGGGCATTCAATCTGTGGGAGTTCAATCCGGAACAGCACCAGGCGTTGAGCGGGCTCTTCGATACGACATACGAAGGCGCCTGGAGGGTGCTGTTTAAGGGCGCTGAAGCCCCCGCATCCGCGACGGAAGATCGTGGATTCAGCTCGCAGTATCCAACTGACGAGGTAAGTGATTCAACCCCATTACGGGACACTTTGTAGTAATCGAATTGATTATAAGAGGGTTTCATTCTTTCCTTTCCTTTGACAGGAATGGATGGAGAAGGCCAAGCAGCTTATCAGCCCGGCTCCCATGCCAGAAGAACCAGTGGACGCCCGTTTAGCAGGGCTGCTGGTTCCGGCACCGCATGTGGTGCCGGAGAAGAAGGCCAAGAAGGTGGCCGCGGGGACTCAAAAGAGTTCCCGCAATCAGGTGTCCGACGACGAGGCGGACTCCTCCCCCGAAGACGAGGAGGTTTCTCTCCCAGAAGAGGGAGAGAAGAAGAGGAAGGCTTCCCCAATAGGAGAGGCCGAAGGGTCCAAGAGGGGGAGAACTATCCCCCCGGACAGTTTCACCAACATCACCGTTGGCGAGGATGAATGGCCTCCAAGGGCCAGGCGTCCGGCGAGATCGTAAGTATCCGGATCCTTGATATGCAACATCTTTTATGTCGCGTAGTGTCCTTCTAACGCCGCATTTTGTCCGTAGTCCGGCCGATGACGATCTCCCCGACTCATCGAGCGGGTCGTTGGCCCCGTCGGATGTGGATTCACTTCCGACTGCCTCTACCCCACGAGCCGACAAGGACGCTGAGGTGGGATCCCAGAGAGGGACCCATCAGGAGGAGGCTCCGGAGGCGCCGTCAGGCAGCCTCCCGGACTTTGCGCCGGACTCTACATCGGAACCCGCAGTGGTTCCAGAGTCCGGCAAGCGGCCCCTTCGAAAGAAGGGCAAGACCGTGACACCGGCGGCCTCCGTCCAACCGGAGGCGCCGGATAACTTGTTGGAGGCGCTTAAAGGCGCTTCCATCGAGGAAGAACACCGCACTATCATGAGTGCGGTGATTCAAAAGGTTCAGCTCGCCAAAAGCAGGCTGACCAAAGCCTGCAGCAGCCTTCTAACAGGCTTTGAGGTAAGAAGTTAAAATTATGTAATGTAATACCGCATAGACAGTAGCCCCTGATGCTTAGTTCGGTGTTCGGAAAGAAAAAGCCGGACTGAGGATCTAACAAGATATACGCAAGGTTGCTTAAAATATGTCAATATGGGTTTGCAGGCTGCACTGCTGACCTCTGCCGCACTAACGGCGGAGGTCGATGTGCTAAAGCAGGATCTCGAGCGGTCCGAGCAAGAGCTCGGCCATGCCAAGAAGCAGCTCGAGGACAAAGAAGGTGAGTAACACCACTTTGAATAGTTACCTTACAGAAAAGGATTTTGGTTGCAATATAATTAACAAGGATAATATGTGTATTGCAGGGGCCACTAACGAGCTGGCAGCCCTGAAGGAGGCTGTGTCCGCGGCGGAACGCAGTGCGGCCGCGGAACGGTCAGAGAGAGAAAAGCAGGAGGCACGGGTGGTGGAAGTACGGCAAGAGCTCCAGGCTCTCATGGAGAAACATGAGAGGTTGGAGCGTGACTCCAAGACTCGAGAGTCCGAGCTTGCCTCGGCTCTCGAAAGTGCCAAGTCCGCCAAGGCCGAAGCCCATAAGGCCCTTCAGGAGGTGGAAGATATAAAGAAAATAGCGGCGGGTAAGGCATTTTTCATGCAAAGCAAACATGTTAATGTAAAATACCTGACACTTACCCGCAATCGGAGCTCTCCAGGGGCGTTTGTAGATCTGCCGCGTAGTGCATCTGATGCCGCCGCATTCTATCGTGGCGAGGAGGGGAGCTCCATGGAAAAAGTCTTCTGGTCTCAGTATGCTGAGGCCGGACACCCGGTGCCCCCAAGCGACCAGCTGAAGCAGCTGGTCGAACTCCACAAGGTAGCTGAAGAGGCCATGAAGGGCCTTATAGTCCGGCTGTGGCCTGGACAGGCCATGCCTGGGAGCTACTTTGGCCTCGTGCGGCGGCTGGTGGATGCATGCCCCTGGGTGGATGTCATCAAGCGCTCCGCCTGTATTGAAGGCGCTCGCCGGGCCCTCGCCCGCACAAAGGTGCAATGGGGCAGGTTGGATGCGGAGAAGCTTCTCACGGACTGTAACGCCCCAGATGTGACTTTCCATATTTGTATCCAACTCTTGCCGTCTCCGGCGCTAAGTTATATTTATTTCTCGGGTTCGGGTCTTTGTCTCCGTGTGTTGTTTTTCTTTTTTCGTGCATCTCTTATCATGTCATCACGTGCATTGCATTTGCATACATGTTCATCTCATGCATTCGAGCATTTTCCCCGTTGTCCGTTTTGCATTCCGGCGCTTCGTTCTCCTCCGGTGGTCATTTCTAGTTTTCTTTCGTGTTTGGGAATTGAACATTTCCGGATTGGACCGAGACTTGCCAAGCGGCCTTGGTTTACTACCGGTAGACCGCCTGTCAAATTTCGGGTCATTTGGACTTCGTTTGATACTCCAACGGTTAACCGAGGGACCGGAAAGGCCTCGTGTGTGTTGCAGCCCAACACCCTCCAAATTTGGCCCAAAACCCACCAAACTCTGCTCCATGTCCTAGAGCGTTCGATCACGATCGTGTGGGCGAAAACCGCACCTCATTTGGACTCTCCTAGCTCCCTCTATGCCTATTTATACCCCCTCCATTCGGATCTCTTCTTCCCCCGTCCGAAACCCTAGCAAAAAAAAAAAACAGATCAAACCCCCACCGCCGACGGACGTGTCCGGATCGGACCGGACACCGTCCGCCCCGCCGCCGCCAGCCAACCGCGAGCCGCCAAGTGGCGCCGCGGGTCCCCA
>NC_041385.1:92672940-92683402 GCF_002162155.2 Triticum dicoccoides
CCCTCCTCCACCGGCTCCAGCGACGAGCTCCTCCGGCTGCTACAGTGTCTCCGGCGCCGCCTCGGGAAGCGTGCCGATCCAGATCTGGATCTGGGCATCAGTTGACCTCTCTCCCCCGAAATCCTAATTTTTCGTGCTACCTTTGACTGCTTGTATCTTCGCAACCGTAGATCTGTTTTGGGCATAAGATATATCAAAATTTTCGTCTCGACATGTACATCATTTCGTTCCATTGCATCATTTGCATTTGAGGTCATCTTGATACCCAAAATGCTGTTGGAAGGAGGCTTCATGAGTTAAATTGCAGATCTGTTAGTTCATCATGCACTTTTGTCATTTTTGCTATGTTTAATTCGTGCATGATATGCCTGCGCCCCTTTGGGATGAATTGTTAAGCATTTTGTCTTCTTTCCAGAGGTGCCACCCATGTATTTTTAGGATGTGTGTGTTGTCTTGTGCAAGCTTGCGAAGAGAGGTACCTGAGATTGCAGATTTCAGGGACTTAGTGATTTTCACTAAGTCTGGGATATTTTGGTTCATGATGCTATATGTCCAGCTTGTTTCCTAGTGATCCGTGCCTCTTTTGAGGATGATCAGTAAGGGAGTTTTGATATTTATGTCATGCTCTATCCATCCATGTCTTTGTTGGCATATGTGGAGTGCTCTAGGTTGACTCAATCGAGCTCAACTTTTGCTTCGTTGTTATTCTGGGCAGATCGTCAACTTGTTTGCGATTTTGCCGATGCTACCGTTAGTGTTCCATGCATGCTATGCCTTCGTTCTTGCCATGTGTAGCTAGCACTTTGTGCCTTCTTGCTGGTTATATGCTTTCCTTGCCATGACTTGCACCGTAGTGAGTGCATCGAGCTTGTTTACATGCCTTCGTGGGTTAAATTTCAGCATGTCTCAGTTTTCACTAAGTCTGAAAACTGATTGTGTTCGAGCGATGTTCGTGAGCTCGGTAGAGTATTTTGTGAACCCTTTTGGCCCCAGGTCACTTTGGGTGTTTTATTAAGCTTGTTGAGTGGCTCCATGCCATGTTCTTACTTGTCATGTTCAGGTTTTCTATCATGTTGTTTTGCTGCTCCGAAGAGAGCATCGTGATCTGAAATTTCAGACTAGCGTTAATTTCACTAAGTCTGAAATCTGTTTTGCATTTGCGTTTTAGCCATGCTTGTTTGAACCTCTTAATAGATGAATTTGCCTATGGCTCAGTGCTAGTGTTTTGTCAACCATCTTGTGTACTTCACTGCCATGTATTTTGTTTTCATGTTTAGTGGCTGTAGCATGTTCTTTTCGTTGCATTTAGATGCCTACTTGCTGTAAATCGCATACCGGTGCCATATCTTAAAACGCTTGCCATTTCCAAACCGTAGCTCCGATTCCAATGACCTTTATATCGTTTTCAAGCGATTTCATCCCCTCTATCCAGTGGCACACTTGGTTTTCCAAGTTGATGCCAGGTTCATGCTTTTCCTATCATATCTTGCATTTTGCATCCCGCATCGCATCCCGCATAGCATATCGTCATTTCATCATATTGCTTGGACTTGCCTGTGGTTGATTGTATCCTTGTTGCTTGTTTGTCTTGTTGGGTAGATCCGGGAGACGAGTTCGCTACCGAGGAGCCCGTTGAGTTCGCTTGTGAGGATCCAGTCAACTCTGACAACTGTGCAGGCAAGATGATCATACCCTCGAAATCACTACTATCTTTGCTATGCTAGTTTGCTCGCTCTTTTGCTTTGCCAATGCCACGATGCCTACCTTTTGCTTGTCAGCCTCCCAATTGCCATGTTGAACCTCTAACCCACCATTGTCCTAGCAAACCATTGATTGGCTATGTTACCGCTTTGCTCAGCCCTTCTTATAGCGTTGTTAGTTGCAGGTGAAGATTGGAGCCGTTCCTTGTTGGAACATTTATTTACTTGTTGGGATATCATTATATTGCTATGTTATCTTAATGCATCTATATACTTGGTAAAGGGTGGAAGGCTCGGCCTCTCGCCTAGTGTTTTGTTCCACTCTTGCCGCCCTAGTTTCCGTCATATCGGTGTTATGTTCCCGGATTGTTGCGTCCCTTACACGGTTGGGCTATAATGGGAACCCCTTGATAGTTCGCCTTGATTAAAGCTTTTCCAGCAATGCCCAACATTGGTTTTACCATTTGCCACCTAGCCTCTTTTCCCTTGGGTTTCCGGAGCCCGAGGGTCATCGTATTTTAGCCCCCCCTTGGGCCAGTGCTCCCTCTGAGTGTTGGTCCGAACTGAGCTGCCTGCGGGGCCACCTCGGGGAAACTTGAGGGTTGGTTTTACTCGTAGCTAGTCTCATCTGAGTGTGCCCTGAGAAAGAGATATGTGCAGCTCCTATCGGGATTTGTCGGCACATTCGGGCGGTGTTGCTGGACTTGTTTTAACCTGTCGAAATGTCTTGTTGTACCGGGTTATCGAGTCTGATCGGTGTGTCCCGGGTGGAGGTCTATTCCTTCGTTGACCGTGAGAGCTTGTCATGGGCTAAGTTGGGACTCCCCTGCAGGGATTGATCTTTCGAAAGCCGTGCCCGCGGTTATGGGCAGATGGGAATTTGTTAATGTCCGGTTGTAGATTACTTGAACTAAACTTAATTAAAACGAATCAACCGTGTGTGTTACCGTGATGGCCCCTTCTCGGCGGAGTCCGGGAAGTGGACACGGTGTTGGAGTTATGCTTGCGCAGGATGTTCCTTTAGCTTCTCGCTCGTGCTTCGCCTTCTCTTCTCGCTCTCTTTTGCGTATAAGTTAGCCACCACATATGCTAGTCGCTTGCTGCAGCTCCACATATTTTGCCTTATCCATTCCTATGAGCTTAAATAGTCTTGATCGCGTGGGTGTGAGATTGCTGAGTCCCTGTGGCTCACAGTTACTACAACTCCAGATGCAGGTCCAGGTGTTTCTGCTCCAGTTGACGATCACGAGCTCAAGTGGGAGTTCGACGAGGACTCTCAGCGATACTACGTGTCTTTTCCGGATGATCAGTAGTGGTGCCTAGTTGGGGTAATCGATTTAGGGCCTTGTCGCATGTTGGGTTCTTTTCTATTTTGGCGCCGTAGTCGGGCCATGAGTGTTTGTTTGATGGATGTTATTTATGTACTCTGATGTGACGTGGCAAGTGTAAGCCAACTATGTTATCTCCCCCTTTTATTATATATTACATGGGATGTTGTAATGATTGCCTGACTTGCGACATTGCTTTCAATGCGGTTATGCCTCTAAGTCGTGCCTCGACACGTGGGAGCTATAGCCGCATCGAGGGCGTTACAAGTTGGTATCAGAGCCTTCCCCGACCTTAGGAGCCCCATTGCTTGATCGTTTTTAGCAGCCGAGTTGTGTCTAGAAAAATGTTTTGAGTCCTTAGGAATTATATATCGGAGAGCTTAGGAATTCTTTTTACTTCCCAGTCTCCTCATCGCTCTGGTAAGGCATCCTGGCGTAGAGTTTTGACTCTTCTCTTCTCAAATTTCACAATTTTTTTTTTAGGATCACGCGAGTATCTTGGTTTTGTTCCGATGGTTTTGTGACGAGAACATTGTTCTTGGTGCCTCCTGTCTTTAGGGGTTGTGGCAGTGTCCCGGGGAGTTGAGCTCCGAGGTGTTGTCGTCACAATTTTATCGTTGCAATTCTGGTATACTTGAGATATGTTCGCCGACATCGAAAATCTCTTTTATACAGTTCGTTGGTGAGATAACCTAGACGCCACCCAGTACTGGGGCGGGAGTTCGGGAGTATCGCCATAACTTGTATAACGGATGCTTTTCGAAGGTTGAGGTAGATGGTTTCCGAGGTTTTCCTGGTTATGTGTTGAAGGATGGATACAGCTGGATGTAGGATTTGCTAGTTTGGGTGAGATATTGTGCTTCCCCTATATCCCCAACACCTGATTGCATAACCGGAAAGGTTCGGGAGTTTCATAGGTGGGAATTCTAGTAGCTCTAGTTCTTCTTCCACGGATATTGGTTTGAGATTGGGATTTCTTACCGATTATTCGTTCTTGATCCGTACCTTGTTGATTTATTTCTCTACCTTAATTCTTCGTGGCTTCTCAATTTATGGATATGTGACCATTTGAAGAGGAATGCATTCGTTCATTTTGTTCGGATGTGAAGACTATATGTTGCAATTTTCATTCCGTTGGATTCAGCTTCTATATTGTTGTCTATCAATGTGCTAATGGTGGTCAACCTGTTCAGGATGGCTCCTCCAACGCGCACGACTCCGAATCCTGATCCGCCTCCACCTCCGCCTCCTCCGGAAGCATGGCAAGCTGTGATGGCCGCTACTAATGCAAATACACAGTTGATCATGCAAATTCTCCAAGAGCGCAATCAAGGAAGTCAAGGGAATCAAGGCCACAATCAGCACCACTTTGCTACTCTGAACCAGTTCCTCGCAAATGGCCCAAAGACGTTCAGCGGTTGTGTTGAGGCTACCGATGCTGACGATTGGCTAGTGGATCTGGGCAAGCATTTTGAATGTAGCAACGTCAGGCCTGAAGATTTCGTCAAGTTCGCTTCTTTCCAGCTCAAAGATCAGGCTGCAGAGTGGTTCCAGCAGTACAAGGATTCCAGAGGTGGACGTGTTATCACTTGGGACGATTTCCGTCAAGATTTCCGCGCTCATCACATCCCTCAAAGTGTGGTTGAGAGTAAGCGTCAGGAATTCCGCAATCTGAAGCAAGGCTCTTTGTCTGTCTATGACTACAACAAGTTGTTCCAGAAGCTCGCCCGTTTTGCCAAGCAGGATGTTCCTGATGAGAAGAGCATGATCTATCAGTTCAGGGGTGGTCTTCGTGAGGAAATTCAGCTCGCTCTTGTCCTCTTTGAGCCGTTGAGATACGATGAGTTCTACAACATGGCACTGAAGCAAGAGGCTGCTCAGGTGAGGTGTGATGCTTCCAGGAAGCGTGCCAGAGATGTTACTCCGTCTTCCTCTACTCAAGTGGTCAAGCAGCAGAAGTTTTGGCTTCCTCCTCCTCCGTTCCGTCAGCCGTATCAGCAGAAGAGCAAAGGTGGCAGTGGTTGTCGTGGTTCTAAGCCTGACAGTAGAGTGGGGGGTAGGTATGGAGAGGCAAGGTCCTAGCTATGGAGAGGTTGTAAGCACAAAGGATGTACGAGTTCAGGCCCTTCTCGGAAGAAGTAACAGCCCTACGTCTCGGAGCCCGGAGGCGGTCGAGTGGATTATGAGTGTATGAACTACAAGGTGCCGAACCGTTCTGCCTATGGAGGGGGGTGGCTTATATAGAGTGCGCCAGGACCCCAGCCAGCCCACGTAGGAGAGGGTTTAAGGTGAGTTAAGTCTGGGGCGTTACTGGTAACGCCCCACATAAAGGCCTTTACTATCATAAAGTCTACTTGATTACAGGCCGTTGCAGTGCAGAGTGCCTCTTGACCTCCTGGTGGTCGAGTGAGTCTTCGTGGTCGAGTCCTTCAGGCCAGTCGAGTGAATCCTCGTTGGTCGACTGGAAGGCGACCTCTTCTCAGGATGTCCTAGGGTAAGTTACTTGGATCAGGTCCATGACCCTACCCTAGGTACATAACCCCATCATTAGCCCCCGAATGGATTGAGGCTTCGAGTGAAGAAGGAGTTGACGTCGTTTCTGATTAACCTTTGCGCTCCGGTTGTGCGCTGTTCTGGACCAAAGAATCCCTTCGTCGACAGGAAACAACTTGCCTTCAGTCGACTTGATCCATTCTGTTTTTGCGTCGAGTGACCTTTCAGGTTTCGACGATCTCCGAGCGACGGATCGCCGGAAACACCGCGCCTGACAGACTGATTTGTTGCTCGCGGATTCCGCGGGATGCGAAATTTGGGGGCGCGCGCGAAGCGGGGCGGACCGCGGCATTCGGATGGGACGGGGCATGGACGCCTCGATCTCCGCGCCGCCTTTTTCGCCACGTATCCCGTCTGCATAACTGTTCCAGATATGATTAGATCGACCAGGCCCACCTGTCATCCACTCAGAAGGGACCTTATAAATGTGCCCGGCGAGGATTTCTGTGCTGCGCCTTAGCATTCTCCCCCTCTCTCTGCTTCCTTCCTCCCTGCTCAGCGTGCTCGCTCTCGCCCCCGCACCACTTCCCTTCGCGCATCTCGCCGGCGACCATGGCCAAGGAGAAGACGGCGGCGCTGGAGCGTGCAAAGAAGGCGTCGGCATCGGAGAAGGCGAAGGGGAGATCCACCAGCCGCGGAGGGTCCTCGTCCAGATCCCGCCTGCCGAAGGGCTGGGTCCAAGGAGACTGGATCCAGCCGACCATCACGGAGAACGACCTCCTCGACATGGCCAACGAGGGCTTGATCCCCCACGGAGCTGCGAGGCTTCCGGGGAAGGAGTGGCAGCCCCAGCCAGAAGAGGGTGAGTGTGTGCTTTTGGCCACCCATGTTGATCGCGGGTTTTCCTTGCCACCGAGTGTTTTCTTTCGTGGCTTTTTGAACTTCTTCGGAGCGCAGCTCCACCACTTTACCCCAAACTCCATCGCCTATCTTGCCGCGTTCGTGTCCATGTGTGAGGGTTTCTTGGGCTGTCGACCGCACTGGGGTTTGTTCAAACGTATATTCACGTGTCGATCTCAGACCGTGAAGAAGGCGAGCCCAGGTGATGAGAGAACCCGAGTCGTCCAAATGTGCGGAGGCCTGGGGATTCAGGTGAGGAATAAGAGCACCTTTCCGCCCATGACCTTTCCCGAGTCCGTCAGAGGCTGGCAGTCGACTTGGTTCTACTGCCAGGTCCAGTCGACGCCAGGGCAGTCGAGTGGACTCCCTCCGTTCACCATGGACCGAGTGAGCAAGCCTTCCCCTCTGAAGCTGATTCCGGAGGAGAAAGCTGACGTGAAGATGTTGATGGAGCGCGTGGTGCAGTTGGTTCGGGAGGGAGTGACGGGCATGGACCTCCTGGAGGTATTCCTCAGGCGTCGCATCCAGCCTCTCCAGTTCCGAAGCCACTGCATGTGGTTGTACTGTGGGACCGAAGACGAGACTAGAGTCCATCCAGAAGCAGTCGACGATGTCACTCTAGAAAGATGGATGGTAGCCGTCACCGGAAACAAGGACAACCCACGTGGAGCCAGAAGGATTCCTCCACTCGACCACAACAGCGACTCAAACAAGGTACACTTGCTCTGCTCTCCACTGCGCCCTCGTCGTATTCATTTCTGTTAACCCTGCCGACTGGTCGACTGATCCTTGTCTGGGCATCTGCTAGGCCCTCACCGAGCTGTACTCGATGCCCAATGGGGCACAAGCTTCGACTGAGGAGGGCGAGGCGAGCGGGGGCGAGAGCCAGGAAGAGGAGGAATGGGACTCGGATGTTGCAGAGGATGATGACGACGATGATGATGATGATGTCGGTGATGAAGACGACGTCGAGGACGAGGAAGAGGAGGAGGAGGAGGTCGTACCGCCGCGCTCAGAAAGGCGGTCGAAGCTTGTCCACGACCCTTCGACCGAACGTGGTAAGGGGGTTGTGACCGCCACTCAGTCGACCAAGCGCCCTAGGACCACCTCTCCGGTGCCGACTGAAAAGGCGCCGAAGCAGCCCAGGGCGGCCTCGTCGAAGCCGATCAAACTCTTGCCGAAGATGATGGTGTCCATCCCCACCATATCAGGGTAACTGTGCTGCTCATATTTTCTTATTCTGTGTGAACTTTATCTCTGGTCGACGCTGAAGTTAGTCGACTGATCCTTTGGAGTTGCAGTGCTGCTACTTCTGAAACCTCAGCTCGGGCTGACGACCACGAGATGGAAGATGCAGCAACTTCGAATCCAGGTACTGTATTCTTAACACCGTTCTTAGTCGACTGACTCGCGATCTCTGATCCTGATTCTTCTCCGCAGCTCCACCCAACACTGTTATCAATCTCCCTGACGACGACGAGGATGAAGAACCACTGACACGCAGGAGGAGTCGGAAAGCGTCCGCCAGTAAGGTGCCTCAGGATGTGACGGCGCCTGAGATTCTGACTGTGGAGGAAGAAAACACCACTCGACACACGGTGTCCTTCGCAAATCCGCTGACGAGTGTTCAGCAGCCCTCCCTCTTCACGACGCACCACGTCCCAGAGGACCAAGCTGGCGCAGCGAAGGAGGCAATACGCCAGGCGGGACTCATGATGGAGCAGCTGAAGACCATCCGGGATGCGAGCCAGGCAGCTTATGACGCCAGTTCTGCCCTCCAAAGCAATGTCCAGGTCAGTCGACCACTGTTTGTTCTGTTGGGTATGCTACCAAAAACTTTTCTTTTCCGGAATTTATAGTAGTCACCCAGTGGGTGTGTCGAATAAACTCCGTGTTAGCGGGGGCACGCTGAGTGCACCCGCTGGGTGTAGTCCCCAAGGCTAAGGTCGACTGCTGGCAGTCGGCCTTAGGCTTTATGATGTCAATCTTTCTGTCAGTCGACTGGTCGACTGGATTTCACAAACCGGTGGGGGCACGCTGAGTGCACCCACTAGGTGTAGTCCCCAAGGCTAAGGTCGACTGCTGGCAGTCGGCCTTAGGCTTTATGACGTCAATTTTTCTTTCAGTCGACTATGTCGACTGGATTTCACAAACCGGTGGGGGCACGCTGAGTGCACCCACTGGGTGTAGTCCCCGAGACTGTGGTCGACTGCTTGCAGTTGATCACAGTCTTAGAGAATGCATCTCTTTTTTTTTGAGGTCGACTGGTCGACTTTGTCTTCATCGGGATTAGTGGGGGCACGCTGAGTGCACCCACTGGGTGTAGTCCCCGAGACTACGGTCGAATGCTTGTATTTGGCTGTACTCTTAGAAACGTGTGTTTTTCCCTTTTTCACTCGGAAGTGAATTATATTTGACATTTAGTCGATTGGTTCTTCGCAGAACTCCTGTGATCTTGTGGCTCGCTACTCAGAGCTGGAACAAAAACATACTCAAGTCGAGCTGAGCTTGAAGCTGGTTCAGGAGAAGCTGACAAAGGCAAAGGAGGAGACCGAAGGTATGTTTGGTGAGACCCTGACGACTGCTTTTCCCCTTGCTTGTTTCAAAATCTGATCTTGCTGTAACTTGCAGGTAAGGTAAGGGAGGCCCAGCAGAAGAAAGACCTTGAGCTAGCTGAGAAGATCAAGCTTGCTGACGAGAAGTTAGCTTCAGTCACCAAGCTCGAACAAGACAATACCAATCTGAAAGCTGCTCTTGGGATTGCCAACAAGGAGGTCAGTCGACTGAAAACTGATAAAGCTGCCCTGACCGACCAAGTCAGCAAATTGACTGAGAAGAAAACTAAACTGGAGGCCTTCCTGAGTGGCCTTGCCAAGAAGCTGTTTCTTATGCTTGAAGGTAAACCTCCATGTTTGGCAAATATTTCCAATTGTGGCTTTTTCCATTCGACTATCCCCTTGACTTAGTGATCATCCTTGCAGAATTTTGTCAAAACTTTGAAGAAGAAACCAGCCGACTGGAGCCAAACCTCGACCCCGTCAATTCTCCGGTGAACGACGAAGTTGCCATGGATGTTTTCCGACTGGAGTCTCGTGTTGCAGCTGTCGTGGACTATCTCGCAAGGCTGAAGGCCGCCACATCTCGCATCGACTCGACGCTCTGGCCTGAGGAGACACTTCAGAATGACCTTGAGTCGCTGATGGCCCGCTTGAACACGATCCCTGGTCGAGTGCAGGAGTGGAAGAAGTCCTCGGCTCGGTGTGGTGCAGATGTCGCTCTGTGTCTGGACCGAGTCCACTGCAAAGATGCGCGAGAAGAGAAGCTGGCGGCCCTTCGGGTGGCCAATACCAAGAAGCACGACTTTAGGTCTTTTATGGAAACTTTCCTTGCAGCTGCCACTCGGATCGCCGACGGGATTGACCTTGATGAATTTGTTGCACCTTCCAGCCCTCCACAGGAGGGGTAAAAAACTTCTTCTGGCTCGACGCTTTAAATTTGCCTCGCTATGCCGAGTGGAATTGTAACCGACAAACCTTAACAGGCTTGACGCCTGAGCACTTTCGGTTCCTTTAGATGCCGATTCAAACTTGAACTTGGTGCTTGCATGCGATTGCCTTCGGCTCGAAATGTCTTTTGCAGGTTCAAAGCAAGGCGCCTTTATTGCAATCGACTTATCCTGCGGTCCACTTAGGCGAGCACTGGGCCGCAGCTAAGCTTCCGAGTGGAAGTCAGGCTTACCACTCGGTAGGATTTTTATAACTTAGGCGAGTGCTTGGACTGCAGCTAAGCCTCCGAGTGAGAGGATTGCTCTTCACTCGGTAGGATTTTTATAACTTAGGCGAGTGCTAGGACTGCAGCTAAGCCCCCGAGTGAGAGGGTTTCTCTTCACTCGGTAGGATTTTTATAACTTAGGCGAGTGCTTGGACTGCAGCTAAGCCCCCGAGTGAGAGGGTTGCTCTTCACTCGGTAGGGTTTTTATAACTTAGGCGAGTGCTTGGACTGCAGCTAAGCCCCCGAGTGAGAGGGTTGCTCTTCACTCGG
>NC_041385.1:92683412-92734317 GCF_002162155.2 Triticum dicoccoides
CCGCCGGGCGCCGCCACCAGCCTTCCCCGGCGCCACCCCGGCCTCTCCCCGCCGCCTCGCCGGCCTCCCCTCCTCCACCGGCTCTGGCGACGAGCTCCTCCGGCTGCTACAGTGTCTCCGGCGCCGCCTCGGGAAGCGTGCCGATCCAGATCTGGATCTGGGCATCGGTTGACCTCTCTCCCCCGAAACCCTAATTTTTCGTGCTATCTTTGACTGCTTGTATCTTCGCAACCGTAGATCCGTTTTGGGCATATGATATATCAAAATCTTCGCCTCGACATGTGCATCATTTCATTCCATTGCATCATTTGCATTTGAGGTCATCTTGATACCCAAAATGCTGTTGGAAGGAGGCTTCATGAGTTAAATTGCGGATCCGTTAGTTCATCATGCACTTTTGTCATTTTTGCTATGTTTAATTCGTGCATGATATGCCTGCGCCCGTTTGGGATGAATTGTTAAGCATTTTGTTTTCTTTCCAGAGGTGCCACCCATGTATTTTTAGGATGTGTGTGTTGTCTTGTGCAATCTTGCGAAGAGAGGTACCTGAGATTGCAGATTTCAGGGACTTAGTGATTTTCACTGTCTGGGATATTTTGGTTCATGATGCTATATGTCCAGCTTGTTTCCTAGTGATCCGTGCTTCTTTTGAGGATGATCAGTAAGGGAGTTTTGATATTTATGTCATGCTCTATCCATCCATGTCTTTGTTGGCATATGTGGAGTGCTCTAGGTTGACTCAATCGAGCTCAACTTTTGCTTCGTTGTTATTCTGGGCAGATCGTCAACTTGTTTGCGATTTTGCCGATGCTACCGTTAGTGTTCCATGCATGCTATGCCTTCGTTCTTGCCATGTGTAGCTAGCACTTTGTGCCTTCTTGATGGTTATATGCTTTACTTGCCATGACTTGCACCGTAGTGAGTGCATCGAGCTCGTTTACATGCCTTCGTGGGTTAAATTTCAGCATGTCTCAGTTTTCACTAAGTCTGAAAACTGATTGTGTTCGAGCGATGTTCGTGAGCTCGGTAGAGTATTTTGTGAACCCTTTTGGCCCCAGGTCACTTTGGGTGTTTTATTAAGCTTATTGAGTAGCTCCATGCCATGTTCTTACTTGTCATGTTCAGGTTTTCTATCATGTTGTTTTGCTGCTCCGAAGAGAGCATCGTGATCTGAAATTTCAGACTAGCGTTAATTTCACTAAGTCTGAAATCTGTTTTGCATTTGCGTTTTAGCCATGCTTGTTTGAACCTCTTAATAGATGAATTTGCCTATGGATCAGTGCTAGTGTTTTGTCAACCATCTTGTGCACTTCACTGCCATGTATTTTATTTTCATGTTTAGTGGATGTAGCATGTTCTTTTCGTTGCATTTAGATGCCTACTTGCTGTAAATCGCATACCGGTGCCATATCTTAAAACGCTTGCCATTTTCAAACCGTAGCTCCGATTCCAATGATCTTTATATCGTTTTCAAGCGATTTCATCCCCTCTATCCAGTGGCACACTTGGTTTTCCAAGTTGATGCCAGGTTCATGCTTTTCCTGTCATATCTTGCATTTTGCATCCCGCATCGCATCCCGCATAGCATATCGTCATTTCATCATATTGCTTGGACTTGCCTGTGGTTGATTGTATCCTTGTTGCTTGTTTGTCTTGTTGGGTAGAGCCGGGAGACGAGTTCGCTACCGAGGAGCCCGTTGAGTTCGCTTGTGAGGATCCAGTCAACTCTGACAACTGTGCAGGCAAGATGATCATACCCTCGAAATCACTACTATCTTTGCTATGCTAGTTTGCTCGCTCTTTTGCTTTGCCAATGCCACGATGCCTACCTTTTGCTTGTCAGCCTCCCAATTGCCATGTTGAACCTCTAACCCACCATTGTCCTAGCAAACCATTGATTGGCTATGTTACCGCTTTGCTCAGCCCTTCTTATAGCGTTGTTAGTTGCAGGTGAAGATTGGAGCCGTTCCTTGTTGGAACATTTATTTACTTGTTGGGATATCATTATATTGCTATGTTATCTTAATGCATCTATATACTTGGTAAAGGGTGGAAGGCTCGGCCTCTCGCCTAGTGTTTTGTTCCACTCTTGCCGCCCTAGTTTCCGTCATATCGGTGTTATGTTCCCGGATTGTTGCGTCCCTTACACGGTTGGGCTATAATGGGAACCCCTTGATAGTTCGCCTTGATTAAAGCTTTTCCAGCAATGCCCAACATTGGTTTTACCATTTGCCACCTAGCCTCTTTTCCCTTGGGTTTCCGGAGCCCGAGGGTCATCGTATTTTAGCCCCCCCTTGGGCCAGTGCTCTCTCTGAGTGTTGGTCCGAACTGAGCTGCCTGCGGGGCCACCTCGGGGAAACTTGAGGGTTGGTTTTACTCGTAGCTAGTCTCATCTGAGTGTGCCCTGAGAAAGAGATATGTGCAGCTCCTATCGGGATTTGTCGGCACATTCGGGCGGTGTTGCTGGACTTGTTTTAACCTGTCGAAATGTCTTGTTGTACCGGGTTATCGAGTCTGATCGGTGTGTCCCGGGTGGAGGTCTATTCCTTCGTTGACCGTGAGAGCTTGTCATGGGCTAAGTTGGGACTCCCCTGCAGGGATTGATATTTCGAAAGCCGTGCCCGCGGTTATGGGCAGATGGGAATTTGTTAATGTCCGGTTGTAGATTACTTGAACTAAACTTAATTAAAACGAATCAACCGTGTGTGTTACCGTGATGGCCCCTTCTCGGCGGAGTCCGGGAAGTGGACACGGTGTTGGAGTTATGCTTGCGCAGGATGTTCCTTTAGCTTCTCGCTCGTGCTTCGCCTTCTCTTCTCGCTCTCTTTTGCGTATAAGTTAGCCACCACATATGCTAGTCGCTTGCTGCAGCTCCACATATTTTGCCTTATCCATTCCTATGAGCTTAAATAGTCTTGATCGCGTGGGTGTGAGATTGCTGAGTCCCTGTGGCTCACAGTTACTACAACTCCAGATGCAGGTCCAGGTGTTTCTGCTCCAGTTGACGATCACGAGCTCAAGTGGGAGTTCGACGAGGACTCTCAGCGATACTACGTGTCTTTTCCGGATGATCAGTAGTGGTGCCTAGTTGGGGTAATCGATTTAGGGCCTTGTCGCATGTTGGGTTCTTTTCTATTTTGGCGCCGTAGTCGGGCCATGAGTGTTTTTTTGATGGATGTTATTTATGTACTCTGATGTGACGTGGCGAGTGTAAGCCAACTATGTTATCTCCCCCTTTTATTATATATTACATGGGATGTTGTAATGATTGCCTGACTTGCGACATTGCTTTCAATGCGGTTATGCCTCTAAGTCGTGCCTCGACACGTGGGAGCTATAGCCGCATCGAGGGCGTTACACGGACCCACCGCCACCGGGCAAGGAATATCGCATGCCCGAAATGTATTATAAATCTGTCCTGAAGGGAGCCCGCGATATTGCGGATGAGTGCCCCAGAAATGTAATCTTTGAGTGAATTTGCTATGTATTATCCTGTGCGCTGAAACTTTGTTCATGTGCGCTTTGAGCAACACTTTTTTAATTTAAAATATTACCTTCTGTGCGGCCGTTTATAAAATCTGAGAGATGGCAAGTCGTTGGCTTCAGCCCCCAAGCCACGAGTGCTGGGGTATTCGGGATAAACTTGAGCACTCTTGTTCCCATTGTTGGGTCCATCGAGGGAGGCGCTCAACACAACGAATAAGGCAACCGGACTTATAATGCTTGAACACTCTCACTTAGTCATAGAATTCTATAATTTTAAATTTCAGCGAAGCCCCTGGTATTCGGAAGACCGAATCCGGGGCGCTATCCACGCCTTCGTCGGACATTGTCCGGAACTTCGCTCGAAGCGGCGTGAGTCTTTAAGGACCCAAAAAAACCTCTCGAATAGCGACCAGTCTCTCGCCTTATCATGCCGGTCAGTTTTAGCTTTCTCCACTGAGGCGCTCGCCCGGCTCAACCGGGGCGCAATCGCAGTGGTTCTCCCAGTGCCACCTTAGCCGATAGAACGGAACGTAAGGCACCAAAACGTGGGAGCCGGGCAAACCCAACTATTGACCCAAGACATGATTCGGAGCCGATTCATATAATGCTATAAGTTCGGGGTGCCGCACTTGTGAAAGTGTTCGGACTTATCACACCATAGAGTGGGGAACACAAGCCCCTGGCGTATTAGGCCGTACCAAAATATACGGGCGCAAGATGTCATATAATGAGCATATATATAAAAAAGGTAATGCAATTGCGATCAAAAAGGTGCTGCATTATTAATGAAAGAAAGTCTGCTAGTAGAGCGGACTGATACAAATAGTGCGGTAAGCAAGGGAGTTGGACTAAGTAAACATGTCCCCCTCCAGGGGTGAGCTGCGGACTTGGTGTATATAATCAAATTTAATGCTCGTAATTGAGACCACCTGAGTGTTCGTCGCAGCCTTCTTTAGTCCCTGACTGTTGCGTCATGAGTTCGGCAGGGTCACCGCCGGACAGGGCTTCTGGTTAGCAGAGTCCTGTGTACATAAAAGAAGAAAAATAAAAAATATATATAAAAAGGGGGCACACTTGCGAGCCCCCGGTGTGGTCGAACCGCACTCTGGGTCCGTTGCGATCGTGCCCCCTCCCCTGTGCCCATGGTATCTCCAAAGCGTAATGATGTACGCGGAGTGTTATTATTTTGATCATGCGCGGGCGAGGGTTGGGGCCGCATTGCTACGCATGCTCTGATCGCGCCAGGTGGTCTTGGTTGGTATTGTTTCGGGCGCGTTTTACTGTATCCGGCTATTTAATGGCCGGACTGGAGAATTGCCTTAAGAGGCTACTCTGTACTTCTGCCGCGAGAGCCGCTGTATGTTCCTCCGTCCGGAGGGAGCGTTCCGTATTCCCATTGACCGTGATGACTCCACGAGGGCCTGGCATCTTGAGCTTTAGGCATGCATAATGCGGCACCGCATTGAATTTTGCAAACGCGGTTCGTCCGAGCAGAGCGTGATAGCCGCTGCGAAACGTGACTATGTCGAAGATTAACTCTTCGCTCCGGAAATTATCCGGGGATCCGAAGACCACTTTCAGTGTGACTGAGCCTGTACAGTTGGCTTCCACTCCTGGTATGACACCTTTAAAGGTTGTCTTTGTAGGTTTAATCCTTGAGGGGTCTATGCCCATTTTGCGCACTGTATCCTGATAAAGCAGGTTCAGGCTACTGCCGCCGTCCATCAGGACTCTCGTGAGGTGAAATCCATCGACGATTGGCTCTAAAACCAATGCGGCGAATCCGCCATGGCGTATGCTGGTCGGATGGTCTCTTCGATCGAAAGTGATCGGACAAGAGGACCATGGATTGAACTTCGGGGCGACTGGCTCCATCGCATAGACGTCCCTTAGTGTGCGTTTCCTCTCCCTCTTGGGTATATGGGTCGCGTATATCATATTCACCATCCGCACTTGTGGGGGAAAACCCTTCTGTCCTCTATTGTTCGGCGGTCGGGTCTCTTCCTCGTCGTCGCTGTTTAGCCCCTTGTCATTGTTTTCGGCAATTAACTTGCCGGCCTGCTTGAACACCCAGCAATCTCTATTAGTGTGGTTAGCTGGCTTTTCAGAGGTGCCATGTATCTGGCATAAGCGGTCGAGTATTCGGTCCAGATTGGACGGACCCGGAGTGGTTCTTTTGAATGGCTTCTTCCGCTGACCGGGTTTAGAGCCTCGGAATCCGGCGTTGACTGCCGTATCCTCCTTATCGTCGCCGTTAATGCGGCGTTTGTTTTTGTTTCGACGTGACCTGCCGTTGTTGTCCTTAGTATCCGGACTGCCAGAATTTTTACGGAGATTGTTGCTGCGAGCTAGCCAGCTGTCCTCTCCCGCGCAAAAGCGGGTCATTAATGATGTGAGGGCTGCCATGGATTTCGGCTTTTCCTGCCCTAGGTGCCGGGCTAGCCATTCGTCCCGGATGTTATGTTTGAAGGCTGCAAGGGCCTCTGCATCCGGACAATCGACGATTTGATTTTTCTTCGTCAAGAACCGTGTCCAGAATTGTCTGGCCGATTCGTCTGGCTGCTGAATGATGTGGCTTAGGTCATCGGCGTCTGGTGGTCGCACATACGTGCCTTGGAAGTTATCAAGGAATGCAGCCTCCAGGTCTTCCCAACACCCAATTGACTCTGCGGGCAAGCTGTTAAGCCAATGCCGAGCTGGTCCTTTAAGCTTGAGTGGGAGATACTTGATGGCGTGGAGATCGTCGCCGCGGGCCATATGGATGTGGAGAAGATAATCTTCTATCCAAACCGCGGGGTCTGTTGTGCCATCGTAGGATTCAATGTTTACGGGTTTAAACCCTTCAGGGATTTGATGATCCATTACTTCGTTAGTGAAGCATAGCGAGTGTGCGGCGCCTCTGTATTGAGCAATATCGCGACGCAGCTCGAGAGAGCGCTGTCTGCTGTGCTCGGCCCGGCCGGGGTTATTGTATCCGGCGCGACGGTATTCGTCGTGGGTCGTGGGGCGCCCACGTGATCCGTAGATGGATCTAGATTGTCTTGCTTTGTCCTCCAATATGTCTCGCAAGTCCGGCGCGTTCCCTCTTGGTTTCGTACTTTTGGAGCGATGCCGGGGTACGGTCTTGGCTGGGGGCCTGGATGCCTCTCTGTCACGACCACGGGGTGGTCGGTCAGCCATATCGTGCGCTGGTGATGGAGGTATGTATGCTTCCTCCTCTAGTCGGGGGAGCAGCTTGCGTCTTGGGTAGCTTTTGGAGGGGCGTTCGAGTTTATACTCTTCGGCCGCGAGGACCTCGGTCCATCGATCGGCCAGCAGGTCCTGATCAGCTTGAAGCTGTTGCTGTTTTTTGTTTAGGCTGTTTGCTGTGGCGATAAGCCTGCGCTTGAAATGCTCTTGTTCGACAGGATCCTCAGGTACGACGAATTCGTCATCGTTGAGGCTTGCTTCGTCTTCGGAGTTAGGCATATAGTTATGATCCTTAACCTCTTCGTCTGCCGCCCTCTCGTGAGGGCTTGCTTCTGCATCCTCCTGCGCTGAGTCTTGCTGGAGGGGATTGTCTTCGGCACTCTCTGGGGTATTATTATCTCCTGTGCCGGAATCTCCATTCTTGCTGTGGCGGGATTTAGAGCGGCGCCGCTGACGCCGGCGTTTGGGCTGCTTCTTTAAAGAGTCTGCCTCCGCTGTTTCTTCGCCGTCCCCATCTTTTGGGGTATCCACCATGTATATGTCATATGACGAGGTGGTTTTCCAGTGCCCTGTGGGCACTGGTTCCAGTTCGTCTCCGGCATCATCGTCCATAGCGTCGATGTCTTCGGAGTCGTAGTCTAGCATGTTGGTTAGATCGTCGACAGTGGCTACAAAGTGGGCGGTGGGTGGGCTCTGAATTTCTTCGTCGTCCGTACCCCAACCATCCTGGCCATAGTCCGGCCAGGGCTCTCCTGATAACGAGAGATGCTTTAGTGAATTCAGGATATCGCCAAAGGGCGAGTATTGGAAGATGTCCGTGGCGGTGAATTCCATAACCGGCGCCTAATCCGATTTGATTGGTAGGGGCACGGGAGGTTCGGAGTCCGGCAAGGAGTCCGGCACCTCGGAATCACAAATTTCGCGGGGGACGAGATTATTGTTCGGCTCCATCGCCATGGAAGTTGAAGCCCCCGAGGCGGTGTCTATCCACCGATCCTCTATCCGGGCGATCGGCTCCGGACTAATGGCCGGAGCGGATTCGTGTGCGGCTACCAAGGCACTGTTCGGCGGCAGAGGTAGATCATGCCCATCGCAACAGTGCGGCGCACTTGGCTGTGGCTCGGGTCCGTCGAAGATCAAGTCTCCATGGACATCGGCCGTGAAGTTTAGGCTTCCGAATCTGACCTGATGGCCAGGGGCGTAGCTTTCAATCTGCTCCAGATGGCCAAGCGAATTAGCCCGCAGTGCGAAGCCGCCGAATACGAAGATCTGTCCGGGGAGAAAAGTCTCACCCTAGACAGCATTGTTGGTTGAAGATGCCATCAAGCCTATCGGTGACGACACAGAGGAACTCTCAATGAAAGCACCAATGTCGGTGTCAAAACCGGCGGATCTCGGGTAGGGGGTCCCGAACTGTGCGTCTAGGCGGATGGTAACAGGAGACGAGGGACACGATGTTTTACCCAGGTTCAGGCCCTCTCGATGGAGGTAAAACCCTACGTCCTGCTTGATTAATATTGATGATATGGGTAGTACAAGAGTGGATCTACCACGAGATCAAGGAGGCTAAACCCTAGAAGCTAGTCTATGGTATGATTGTTGTAATGTATGTTGTTCTACGGACTAAAGCCCTCCGGTTTATATAGACACCGAAGGAGGCTAGGGTTACACAGAGTCGGTTACAATGGTAGGAGATCTACATATCCGTATCGCCAAGCTTGCCTTCCACGCCAAGGAAAGTCCCATCCGGACACGGGACGGAGTCTTCAATCTTGTATCTTCGTAGTCTTGGAGTCCGGCGGACGATGATAGTCCGGCTGTCCAGACACCCCCTAGTCCAGGACTCCCTCAGGTATGTCTCCATATAAGATGGTTTATGGAAAAGCGCGTCATTTACCTCTTGAACTTGAACATAAAGCATATTGGGCTATTAAAGAGCTCAACTATGACTTCAACTTGCCGGTGAGAAGAGGTTGTTTGATATTATCTCACTTGATGAATGGAGAACGCATGCCTATGAGAATGCCAAGCTATTCAAAGAAAAAGCCAAACGCTGGCATGACAAAAGGATACAAAAGCGTGAGTTTAACGTAGGAGATTATGTGTTATTATTCAACTCTCGTTTAAGATTTTTTGCAGGAAAACTTCTCTCTAAACGGGAAGGTCCTTACGTTATCGAGGAGGTCTATCATTCTGGTGCCATAAAAATCAACAACTTCGAAGGCACAAGTCCGAGGGTGGTAAACGGTCAAAAAATTAAACATTATATTTCAGGTAATCCTATCAATGTTGAAACTAATATTGTTGAAACCGTAACCCCAGAGGAATACATAAGGGACACTTTCCAGAACGTTCCAGACTCTGAAAAGGAATAGGTATGTGGTACGGTAAGTAAACCGACTCCAAAACAACTCCAATGGCAATTTTTATTAGTTTTGAAATATTTACGAATTTTAGGAAGGAAGAAGTAGTCCAAAAGGGACACGAGGCCCCCACGAGAGTGGAGGGCGCGCCCCCTGTCTCGTGGACACCTCGTGTGCCTCCTGGACTCCGTTTTCTTGCACGTTATGTATTTTGGTAGGTAAAAATTCATTATATATACTCCTGAAGGTTTTGACCACCGTATCACACAAATATCCTTTGTTTTCGTTTCGAGCTGTTTCTGTTTCAAATCTAGAGCATCATGTCATCTCCAAGCGCTCCCAAGGACAAGTTTTTCGAGAGGGTTATTAACCCCTATCTCGCAGAGGTGCTGCAACACCCTCAAACCATTGAGATGCGTGAGAGGGTGCTGCATATCCGCGATGTGGAGGGACCAAGGCGTACCGGAAGCGTGGAGACAAAGCTCGAAGCCGTGGAGCAGCAAGTTTTCAAGTGCCAAGGGATGGTGGAGTGTGGGCTCAACGCCAACCAGATGATGATCACGGAGTTCACCAACAACCACAAGCTGGATGCCAAAGTCATTGGGGAGACCATCTTCAAGTTTCAAGAGAAAATCGAGCACCTCCAAGCCCAGATCTATGACCTGCAAAACTAGAACTGTGAGTATGAATATAGATTCAAGAGAATGAGTTTGGCTCCAGATTTAAGGATCCCGGAGACTCGATCATCCTTCTATGATGGAGAGCCTATGCCTTGGAAGACGGACGACAAGCCTACATCATCAACAACTCCTACTTCACCACCTCCGAGGACATAATCACATGGGTATGGGCACTCCTCTTGGCAATTGCCAAGCTTGGGGGAGGTGCCCCGGTATCGTATCACCATTACACTCCTATCTTTACCATTTTATTTAGCTCGATCCTTTTATTAGTATCTTGATCTCGTAGTTTGATGTTTTTGATATCAAGTAGTCTTGAGTTTTGCATTGTGATCTCTTTTTGTAATCAAGTCCGTGAGCTATCTATAATAAAGATTAGTGTTGAGTCAAGGGCTTTGCTATGTTGTTATGATCTTGAGAAAGTAGAAAGAAAAAAAGGGTTCATATTGATCTTATGAATAGTGATGACTTCACACATAGAAAGTATGAGGCATAAAAATTGTTGAGAGGTGATAAACTTAGCCTTGGTCATCGTTGCAATTAATAGGAAGTGATAAGGAAAGAGGGGTTCACATATAAATATATTATCTTGGACACCTTTTATAATTGGGAGCACTCATTAAGTATGACATGCTAAAAGAGTTGACGTTGGACAAGGAATACAACGTAATGGTTTATGTTTCCGCGCATCTCAGTTAAAGTATATTGTCATTGACCTTGCAAACATGTTGAGCTTGCCTTTCCCCCTCATGCTAGCCAAATTCCTTGCACCAAGTAGAGATACTACTTGTGCTTCCAAATACCCTTAAACCCAGTTTTGCCATGACAGTCCACCATACCTACCTATGGATTGAGTAAGATCCTTCAAGTAAGTTGTCATGTTGCAAGCAATAAAAATTGCTATCTAAATATGTATGACTTATTAGTGCAGAGAAAATAAGCTTTGTACGATCTTGTTGTGCAAGTAATAAAAGCGACGGACTGCATAATAAAGGTCCACATACAAGGGGCAATATAAAGTGACGTTCTTTTGCATTAAGATTTTGTGCATCTGTCACGCCCTCGATGCGACTATATCTCCCACGTGTCGAGGCACGACTTAGAGGCATAATCGCATCGAAGGCATATGTCGCAAGTGAGGTAATCTTCACACAACCCATGTAATATAATAAGGGAAAGAGATACATAGTTGGCTTACACTCGCCACTTCACACAATTACATGAATAAAGCATTACATCAACCAAATACAATCAAGGCCCGACTACGGAACCAAAATAAAAGAAGAACCCCAAATGCAACAAAGGTCCCCGATCGACCCCAACTGGGCTCCACTACTGATCAACTAGAACGGAAACAACACAAAGGACAAGATCTTCATCAAGCTCCTCCTGAGCTTGGTTGCGTCATCTGCACGGACTCAACGGCACCTGCAAGCTGGTTTTGGAAGTATCTGTGAGCCACGGGGACTCAGCAATCTCGCACCCTCGCGATCAAGACTATTTAAGCTCATAGGTAAGACAAGATATGAGGTGGAGCTGCAGCAAGCGACTAGCATATATGGTGGCTAACATACGCAAATGAGAGCGAGAAGAGAAGGCAAGGCACGGTCGATAAAAGTATGATCAAGAAGTGATCCTATAGCAACCTACGTCAAGCATAACTCCAACAACCGTGTTCACTTCCCGGACTCCGCCGGAAAGAGACCATCACGGTTACACACGCGGTTGATGTATTTTAATTAAGGTCAACTTCGGGTTTTCTACAACCGGACGTTAACAAATTCCCATCTGCCCATAACCGCGGGCACGGCTTTCGAAAGTTCAATCCCTGCAGGGGTGTCCCAACTTAGCCCATGACAAGCTCTCACGGTCAACGAAGGAATAGACCTCCACCCGAGACATTCCGATCAGACTCGGTATCCCGGTACAACAAGACATTTCGACAGGGTAAAACTAAACCAGCAACACCGCCCGAATGTGCCGACAAATCCCGATAGGAGCTGCACATATCTCTTTCTCAGGGCACACTCAGATGAGCGCTCCGTACAACTAAAACCAAACCTCGAGTTTCCCCGAGGGGGTGCTGCACAGGACTCTAGTTCGGACCAACACTTAGACAAGCACTGGCCCGGGGGGGTTAAGATAAAGATGACCCTCGGGATGCGCGACTCCCAAGGGAAAAAGGCTAGGTGGCAAATGGTAAAACCAATGTTGGGCATTGCTGGAAAAGCTTTACTTAAGGCGAACTGTCAAGGGGTTCCCATTATAGCCCAACCGCGTAAGGGACGCAAAATCCGGGAACATAACACCGATATGACGGAAACTAGGGCGGCAAGAGTGGAACAAAACACCAGGCATAAGGTCGAGCCTTCCACCCTTTACCAAGTATATAGATGCATTAATTAAATAAGATATATTGTGATATCCCAACAAGTAAACATGTTCCAACAAGGAACAACATCTCCATGTTCCAACAAGGAACAAACTTCAATCTTCACCTGCAACTAACAACGCTATAAGAGGGGCTGAGCAAAGCGGTAACATAGCCAATCAACGGTTTGCTAGGACATGGTGGGTTAGAGGTTTGACATGGCAATTTGGGTGGCTGACAAGCAAGTGGTAGGCATCGTTGCAATGGCATAGCAAAAGAGCAAGCAAACTAGCATAGCAAAGATAGTAGTGATTTCGAGGGTATGATCATCTTGCCTGAAATCCCGCAAGGAAGAAGAACGAGTCCATGAAGAAGACAAACGGACGTAGACGAATGGATCCTCACAACCTCGACGTTATCGGAACCAACCCGAAGAAGCAAACACCAGAAAAGAAGCACACAACATAGTAAACAACCCACACATCAACATGGCATGATGCACAAACGAGTATGATGCATGTCCGGTTTAATGAAACATGGCATGGCAAAGTGCAACAAACAACACTACAAATTAAGTGGAGCTCAATACGCAACGAGTTGCATATTGATGAAACACCACGACACGTTATTTAGTTTGATCTCGTTTATGTACTCAACAATATTAAATGTTGGTTAACATGGCAAGAGGGTGAAGCAAAGTAAAACTACCTATCTAGTCAAGTTTAAATGAGGCCGGAAGCAACGAACAACAATTCCGGAAACTCCCCATATGCATATTTTAGATTAGGTCCTGTTCTGCCCTAAACACAATTTTAGGGTTGTTAAACATGCAAAGTAAGGCCACCATGTTAAACTAGGCAAAATTCTACCCCATTAACATATATAATTTATTAAAATCGGAGTTACGGTTATTTAGTTATGAAATAAAGCATTATAGCATGGCATATTAGCAAATTAATGCAAACAACATTTTAAGCATCTCCAACATAGATGAAAGTTGGATATTATTAATCTACACAAAATTCTGAGCAAGTTTCATATATAAAACATTTTAATCCGATGCACGGTTAGTGAGTTATTAAATGCATGAACTAGGGGGACTAAACTGTAAAACTGGCAATCTCAGGAATAATAGGAAAAATCGCAGGCGCTGAAAAAAAATACTTCACGGGCCGAATCTGAGGAAGCCCAACAGCGAAGGAAAAAAGATAGAGGAGGGGGCGTTGGGGGCGGCTCACCCTGGGCCTTGGAGGCGCGGCCCAAAATGAAGAGGACGGAGGCCGAGGCGAGGCCGGTTGGGGAGGTCGGACGCGGGCCAGCTGGAGCCTGGCGCGGCTGGGCTTGGGTCTTGACTCGATCGAACGAGGAGGAGAAGGGGGCACGGTCAACGCTCGAGGACGAGCGGGCGAGCGGGCGCCTCATCCTGGAAGAAGCAGAGGACGCAGGCAGAGGCAGGTGTTCGGCGGCGCTCCTCCGCGCGGATCGGGACGACGGCGATGGCTTGGCGTGTCTCCGGTGAAGGAGGGAGGCGGATCCCATCGGAGATGGAAGGATCCGGGCGGTGGGGGCCGGATCCCGCCGGATCCGTCGTCGGAGCAGGGCGGCAGCAGGGAGCCAACGACGAACTCCATGGCGGTGGCGGCGAGGAGCACTGCAGGGGAGAGGAGAGAGGTAAGGGAGAGGCAGGGATATGAAGAGGAGGGCGGCGGAGCTGTCCTGAGGCTCGGCAGCGGCGGAGATGACCGGCTGGGCTGCCATTCGGGTTGGCGTGGCAGCGAGGCAAAGGAGCTCGTGCCCCTTGGCGACGGGAGGCTCGGGCACGGCGTCGCTGCACCGACGGGATGCAGGCGTGGCTCGCAGATCGAGGAGGGCCAAGGGGAGCTCCTCGCTCGGGCGTCGGGTGAGCACGGGGATGGAGGTGAGGGGGCCGGCCTGGAGCTTTGCCAGAGACGTCCGGGCACAGCTGCGCTGGATCTGCTGCTGCTTGCGGCACGGGGACGAGGACGAGGGAGCTCGTGCTCCTGCCGGGCTCCGGCGAGGCTGGCTCGTGGTCGCTGCGGGACAGCTGGATCCAGGGCCTCGGTGGGATTGGTTGGCTGGAAATGACTGCGCGAGAGGATTGGGCAGATGGATCGGGATGGATCCCGAGGTGAAAGAGGACTGGCGGCGGCGGCGGCTGGGAGGATGGGACAAGGGCCCTCGGTTTTAGGGTTTTGTCCAAAGAGCACTAGGAGTATATATATAAAAAGGAAAAGGAAGACATTTAGGGGCTAAACCGTCCCTCCAAATAAATCGAGCGGTCGAGAAAAATAGGGTAGGAAGTCCAACTAACAAAACGGAGACGTTTTGTAGATGTTTGGGGATGATCCGGACACAACGGTGGCGACAGTCCGGGTCGGGTCCGGGACAGATTTCGGACGCGCGCGGGAGGAGGTCCGCGGGCATACGAGAGAGGTTAGGTAGGGCCTGGTGGTGAGAGGTAGTGCAGAAGGCAGAGGGCTGCAAAGAGAGAAGAGGAGAGGCCCGACGACTGTTTTCGGAGACCGAAGACGTCCGACGTTAGACCGGCTATACTGCCGCTATAGTTATCCGTTGGGGCATCAAACAAACTCCGAATGCGATGAAATTTGACAGGCGGTCTATCTACACTATAATAAGACCACACGTCAAATCTCATCCCATTCCGAGAACATTTTCCGGCCACTTATAAAATACTATCTTGGACATGCCGCGGGCGCGTGCAAGTGTGGTTGGGCTCAGAACGGACAACGGAAGGAACGAGGAGACCGGGACGGATGCAAGTTTTGAAAACATGATTATGCAATGCACATGATGACATGATGAAAAGCAACACGCAAGCCAATGACAAGACAACAACAACGAATAACTGAACGACACCTGGCACATCGGTCTCGGGGCGTTACAACACTCCACCACTATGAGAGGATCTCGTCCCGAGATCTAGAATGGCACCGGAGGGAAAACGAAAGGGAAAGAGAAGCGGTACAACTAAGTTGCTTCTTTGACCAATGAGTGAAACCAAAGAACCTTGCTAGGTTGAACAAATTCGAGAAACGAATACAACGAAGGTGAATAAGGTCGAAAACACTCTGTTAGCAAATAGGGACAAAGAACATTTGCGAAAACCCTTGAGGTTGAAGGGAAGATATATATTGAAAACACGCCGGTTAAGAAAGGGGATCAAGGAAGATCAAATTCGAACAGCACTCCGGTTGAAAAGTGATACAAGACCAGATAAGATGAAAAGAACTTGAGCAGAGGACACGACACTCTGGTTAAATGTATAAGCACGAAAAGAACATGATCTTTAACAAACGAGATGATGGGTTGAAAAGAGCAACATCACAATGACTCCGGAACGAAGGGAAACAAGATCTTGAGAGATCACAGATACAACAAATGCTAGAATGGAGTTGTTGAAAACCAACAACAAAAAGAATAATCTTGATATGGTCTTGTGAAATACATCTCAAATTATGAGATGACAACCTGCCACTCACGGGAAGAAGAATTGGATTGATATGAACGAGGAGACGAGAAACTTATTTCACCGGGAGGATAAATGAAGTACTTGGATCATTTACAAGCACCATAAATGGCAACAATCCTTAGGGAAGGCTTTAGGTGAAATATAACTCAAGATAACTCCAAAGAAGAGATTGATGGATTTAAAATATCTCATTCTTGATAACTTGTGACTCATGAAGCAACGAAGGGGAATTATCAAGAAGGACATAATACCACCTCCAAAGATACGGTAGAAAGAAATTGCACTCCGGATAGCAAGATGAAGAATGCTTGAGTTTCTTAGAAAGAATCTTGATGAACACTTCGAGAAGAAATATAAATCCTTGATGAACCATCATGTAGAACTTCCATGAAGAACTTCGGTAACAAAAAGATGATCAAAACGAAATGAAGGAGAAGTTGAAAACACAAGTTGAACCCTTGCAATGATTTAGATGGAGCTTCGCGACGAGATAATGCGGAAAACTTAGAACTCCGGAAGAAAGATGAACAACAAGAAGCCAAGAATTTATTCCTCCTGGACAAACTCTGAAGGAAAGGATTAATCACTTGGATGAAACCAGAATAAGAATTATGTTATGCGTATCCTTCACCAATTTAAATTAATGACAAGCAACGGATTTGGCATACCACTTATTCTCGTAGAAAGGATTAAGAGAGATATGGCGTAAACTTGAGAAGGTCTTTAACGAACCACCGGTAGGATTTGGAAAGAACGAATGAATTGATATGATAACAAAGAAAGAGAACTCTTGAACGAACCACCGGTAGGATTGGAACAACAAATGAGTTGATATGATGAACAAGGAAGAGAGATCTTGAAAGAACCACCGTAAGAATTGAAAATGATCGAAGTAGGGGTGCATCACCGGTAAGAATTAGCAAATGAACGAAGGTGCTTGAGACAAACTAGATACATGAGAACAAAGAGATCAAGAACTGATTAGAGGATATTCGATAAATGCACCGGCAAGATAGGAGAATGATAACTGACGGCTGAGAATGAATAAACCTGAATTGATGGACTCCGGATGACAAACTGAGAAGACTCTTGAATATCTCCTGATGGGTGAAAAAGATTCTCACAATCGAAAACAATTATGAGAGGATGGAAACAAGCTAGCACCATGAATCTTGAAGAGAATAGAGCAAGATTAAAGAGAAACTCTTCTTCGGTCTTCAAATGATGAGAATGACAACGAGAAACACCACCAAGAATTATTGAGGCACACCGGAAGAATCAAAAGCGAAGAGGTTGAGCCAACTATAAAAAGAATTTGAAAGATCTTGGAGAAAAGTATTTGACTGATGATAACTCATCCTTACGTCAAACTTGGAGAAGAATTTAGGATAGCTCCGGGAAAATAAGAAGAGTCAGGTAAGATCCTGGAAAAAGACCTGTGGGTTAGGGCCCACTAAAAGGATACACCGTTGAACGATTGATTGAAATAGATATTGCACCGGTAGAATTAAACGACTTGAATGAGATAATAATCTCCAAATAGCTTGAACGGATTAAGAATGGAAACACGAATCTTCTGAGATATCTTGAGCACTCCAAATAAGAATAGAGAGATATGAACAATTATGAGAGGCACCGGCATGGGATTGCATTTGAACGAGGATAAGGATATGATCAACACCGAAAGCTTGAGGTAAATCCACCGGAGAAGAAAACGAGAATGAAGAGTGATGAACTTGGAGCTCCGTTAGTATCTTCTTGAGAATCACCGGATAAGAACATTGACGGAAAAGAATGGAGAGACTTCCCATCAATAAAAGGATACATGATTAAGATATCTGAGTCCTTGAACAAAAAGGGGTGGGAGGGCGGGAAAACAAAAACAACTTGGGACGGATGAAACAAACACCTTTGAGAAAACTGAGAGGTGATCTTGCGAATGTTGAAATGATCGGATCCACTTGAAGAGAAAGACGCTGGTTGAAAAGGATTGACATGACAATCTCGATTGTCGAGAAGGATTGGTATTCACATCGGAGTATGAGAACACCATTTCGGAAAGGTATGGAATCAACACTTGACATTGAAGCAACTTGAATACCACAACTCAAAACAAAAACAAAGGACTGGCTTGCAGAATAAGCCGGAACAAACATATGATAGAGATTCCGTCCGAAGTTTTCGTGGTGGGGCCCACACGGGCTCGAGTGTACAGCACCATCATGTACAAGGCAGTGCACATGACATACGAAGTGTCCCCGAACCAGCATAGCCAAGGGTTCTTTAAGACACAACGAGACGACTGTAAAAACGACCGTGAATAGGCGGACCACTAGACGTCGAACCCCAATTTCATATCATACATCTGTCGGGAAGATATCCTAAGAGCTACTTGATTTCCCACCTATGAAACTCCCGAAATTTTCCGGTTATGCAATCAGGTGTTGGGGATACAGGGGAAGCATAATATCTCACCCAAACTAGCAAATCCTACATCCAGCTGTATCCATCCTTCAACACATAACCAAGAAACCTTCGGAAATCATCTACCTCAACCTTCGAAAAGCATCCGTTATACAAGTTATGGCAATACTTCCGAACTCCCGCCCCAGTACTGGGTGGCGTCGAGGTTATCTCACCAACGAACTGCATAAAAGAGATTTTCGATGTCGGCGTACTAAACTCAGGTATTCCAGAACTGCAACGATAAAATTATGATGACAACACCTCAGAGCTCAACTCCCCGGGACACTTCCACAAACCCCCGACAGGAGGCACCAAGACAATGTTCTCATCATAAAACCATCGGAACGATTCCAAGATACCCGCGTGATCCTAATTTTTTTTTTTGTGAAATTTGAGAAGAGAAGAGACAAAACTCTACGTCAGGATACCTTACCAGAGCGACGAAGGGACTGGGGAGTAAAAAGAATTCCTAAACTCTCCGATATATAATTCCTAAAGGACTCAAAACATTTTTCTAGACACAACTCGGCCGCTAAAAACGATCAAGCAATGGGGCTCCTAAGGTCGGGGAAGGCTCTGATTACCAACTTGTCACGCCCTCGATGCGACTATATCTCCCACGTGTCGAGGCACGACTTAGAGGCATAATCACATCGAAGGCATATGTCGCAAGTGAGGTAATCTTCACACAACCCATGTAATATAATAAGGGAAAGAGATACATAGTTGGCTTACACTCGCCACTTCACACCATTACATGAATAAAGCATTACATCAACCAAATACAATCAAGGCCCGACTACGGAACCAAAATAAAAGAAGAACCCCAAATGCGACAAAGGTCCCCGATCGACCCCAACTGGGCTCCACTACTGATCAACTAGAACGGAAACACCACAAAGGACAAGATCTTCATCGAGCTCCTCCTGAGCTTGGTTGCGTCATCTGCACGGACTCAACGGCACCTGCAAGCTGGTTTTGGAAGTATCTGTGAGCCACGGGGACTCAGCAATCTCGCACCCTCGCGATCAAGACTATTTAAGCTCATAGGTAAGACAAGATATGAGGTGGAGCTGCAGCAAGCGACTAGCATATATGGTGGCTAACATACGCAAATGAGAGCGAGAAGAGAAGGCAAGGCACGGTCGATAAAAGTATGATCAAGAAGTGATCCTATAGCAACCTACGTCAAGCATAACTCCAACAACCGTGTTCACTTCCCGGACTCCGCCGGAAAGAGACCATCACGGTTACACACGCGGTTGATGTATTTTAATTAAGGTCAACTTCGGGTTTTCTACAACCGGACGTTAACAAATTCCCATCTGCCCATAACCGCGGGCACGGCTTTCGAAAGTTCAATCCCTGCAGGGGTGTCCCAACTTAGCCCATGACAAGCTCTCACGGTCAACGAAGGAATAGACCTCCACCCGAGACATTCCGATCAGACTCGGTATCCCGGTACAACAAGACATTTCGACAGGGTAAAACTAAACCAGCAACACCGCCCGAATGTGCCGACAAATCCCGATAGGAGCTGCACATATCTCTTTCTCAGGGCACACTCAGATGAGCGCTCCGTACAACTAAAACCAAACCTCGAGTTTCCCCGAGGGGGTGCTGCACAGGACTCTAGTTCGGACCAACACTTAGACAAGCACTGGCCCGGGGGGGTTAAGATAAAGATGACCCTCGGGATGCGCGACTCCCAAGGGAAAAAGGCTAGGTGGCAAATGGTAAAACCAATGTTGGGCATTGCTGGAAAAGCTTTACTTAAGGCGAACTGTCAAGGGGTTCCCATTATAGCCCAACCGCGTAAGGGACGCAAAATCCGGGAACATAACACCGATATGACGGAAACTAGGGCGGCAAGAGTGGAACAAAACACCAGGCATAAGGCCGAGCCTTCCACCCTTTACCAAGTATATAGATGCATTAATTAAATAAGATATATTGTGATATCCCAACAAGTAAACATGTTCCAACAAGGAACAACATCTCCATGTTCCAACAAGGAACAAACTTCAATCTTCACCTGCAACTAACAACGCTATAAGAGGGGCTGAGCAAAGCGGTAACATAGCCAATCAACGGTTTGCTAGGACATGGTGGGTTAGAGGTTTGACATGGCAATTTGGGTGGCTGACAAGCAAGTGGTAGGCATCGTAGCAATGGCATAGCAAAAGAGCGAGCAAACTAGCATAGCAAAGATAGTAGTGATTTCGAGGGTATGATCATCTTGCCTGAAATCCCGCAAGGAAGAAGAACGAGTCCATGAAGAAGACAAACGGACGTAGACGAATGGATCCTCACAACCTCGACGTTATCGGAACCAACCCGAAGAAGCAAACACCGGAAAAGAAGCACACAACATAGTAAACAACCCACACATCAACATGGCATGATGCACAAACGAGTATGATGCATGTCCGGTTTAATGAAACATGGCATGGCAAAGTGCAACAAACAACACTACAAATTAAGTGGAGCTCAATACGCAACGAGTTGCATATTGATGAAACACCACGACACGTTATTTAGTTTGATCTCGTTTATGTACTCAACAATATTAAATGTTGGTTAACATGGCAAGAGGGTGAAGCAAAGTAAAACTACCTATCTAGTCAAGTTTAAATGAGGCCGGAAGCAACGAACAACAATTCCGGAAACTCCCCATATGCATATTTTAGATTAGGTCCTGTTCTGCCCTAAACACAATTTTAGGGTTGTTAAACATGCAAAGTAAGGCCACCATGTTAAACTAGGCAAAATTCTACCCCATTAACATATATAATTTATTAAAATCGGAGTTACGGTTATTTAGTTATGAAATAAAGCATTATAGCATGGCATATTAGCAAATTAATGCAAACAACATTTTAAGCATCTCCAACATAGATGAAAGTTGGATATTATTAATCTACACAAAATTCTGAGCAAGTTTCATATATAAAACATTTTAATCCGATGCACGGTTAGTGAGTTATTAAATGCATGAACTAGGGGGACTAAACTGTAAAACTGGCAATCTCAGGAATAATAGGAAAAATCGCAGGCGCTGAAAAAAAATACTTCACGGGCCGAATCTGAGGAAGCCCAACAGCGAAGGAAAAAAGATAGAGGAGGGGGCGTTGGGGGCGGCTCACCCTGGGCCTTGGAAGCGCGGCCCAAAATGAAGAGGACGGAGGCCGAGGCGAGGCCGGTTGGGGAGGTCGGACGCGGGCCAGCTGGAGCCTGGCGCGGCTGGGCTTGGGTCTTGACTCGATCGAACGAGGAGGAGAAGGGGGCACGGTCAACGCTCGAGGACGAGCGGGCGAGCGGGCGCCTCATCCTGGAAGAAGCAGAGGACGCAGGCAGAGGCAGGTGTTCGGCGGCGCTCCTCCGCGCTGATCGGGACGACGGCGATGGCTTGGCGTGTCTCCGGCGAAGGAGGGAGGCGGATCCCATCGGAGATGGAAGGATCCGGGCGGTGGGGGCCGGATCCCGCCGGATCCGTCGTCGGAGCAGGGCGGCAGCAGGGAGCCAACGACGAACTCCATGGCGGTGGCGGCGAGGAGCACTGCAGGGGAGAGGAGAGAGGTAAGGGAGAGGCAGGGATATGAAGAGGAGGGCGGCGGAGCTGTCCTGAGGCTCGGCAGCGGCGGAGATGACCGGCTGGGCTGCCACTTGGGTTGGCGTGGCAGCGAGGCAAAGGAGCTCGTGCCCCTTGGCGATGGGAGGCTCGGGCACGGCGTCGCTGCACCGACGGGATGCAGGCGTGGCTCGCAGATCGAGGAGGGCCAAGGGGAGCTCTTCGCTCGGGCGTCGGGTGAGCACGGGGATGGAGGTGAGGGGGCCGGCCTGGAGCTTTGCCAGAGACGTCCGGGCACAGCTGCGCTGGATCTGCTGCTGCTTGCGGCACGGGGACGAGGACGAGGGAGCTCGTGCTCCTGCCGGGCTCCGGCGAGGCTGGCTCGTGGTCGCTGCGGGACAGCTGGATCCAGGGCCTCGGTGGGATTGGTTGGCTGGAAATGACTGCGCGAGAGGATTGGGCAGATGGATCGGGATGGATCCCGAGGTGAAAGAGGACTGGCGGCGGCGGCTGGGAGGATGGGACAAGGGCCCTCGGTTTTAGGGTTTTGTCCAAAGAGCACTAGGAGTATATATATAAAAAGGAAAAGGAAGACATTTAGGGGCTAAACCGTCCCTCCAAATAAATCGAGCGGTCGAGAAAAATAGGGTAGGAAGTCCAACTAACAAAACGGAGACGTTTTGTAGATGTTTGGGGATGATCCGGACACAACGGTGGCGACAGTCCGGGTCGGGTCCGGGACAGATTTCGGACGCGCGCGGGAGGAGGTCCGCGGGCATACGAGAGAGGTTAGGTAGGGCCTGGTGGTGAGAGGTAGTGCAGAAGGCAGAGGGCTGCAAAGAGAGAAGAGGAGAGGCCCGACGACTGTTTTCGGAGACCGAAGACGTCCGACGTTAGACCGGCTATACTGCCGCTATAGTTATCCGTTGGGGCATCAAACAAACTCCGAATGCGATGAAATTTGACAGGCGGTCTATCTACACTATAATAAGACCACACGTCAAATCTCATCCCATTCCGAGAACATTTTCCGGCCACTTATAAAATACTATCTTGGACATGCCGCAGGCGCGTGCAAGTGTGGTTGGGCTTAGAACGGACAACGGAAGGAACGAGGAGACCGGGACGGATGCAAGTTTTGAAAACATGATTATGCAATGCACATGATGACATGATGAAAAGCAACACGCAAGCCAATGACAAGACAACAACAACGAATAACTGAACGACACCTGGCACATCGGTCTCGGGGCGTTACAGCATCAACCCTAAACGCACACGACAACCTCTGCTTCCCTTTGCAAGGGCCTATATTTTACTTTATGTTTTACTTTATGCTTGAGTCTGGGTGATCTACACCTTTCCCTTTTTCATTTTATCCTTTGGCAAGCTCCTCGTGTTTGAAAGATCATGATATATATATCCAATTGGATGTAAGTTAGCATGGCCTATTATTGTTGACTTCACCTAAAGGTGAATACATTGGGAGGCAACACAATAAGCCCCTATATTTCTTAGTGTCCGGCTGAAACTCCATAACCACAAGTATTGCGTGAGTGTTAGCAATTATAGAAGACTACAAGATAGTTGAGTATGTGCACTTGCTGAAAAGCTCAATTGTTGACTTTTTCTGATGTTATGATAAATTGCAATTGCTTCAATGACTGAGATTATAGTTTGTTAGTTCTCAATGAAGTTTTTGAACCATACTTGACATTGTGAATTGATTGTTACTTGAGCATAAGAAATCATATGATAAAATTTATATATGTTGCTGTTATAAGAATGATCACGATGCCCTCATGTCCGTATTTTGTTTTTATCGACACCTCTATCTCTAAACATGTGGACATATTTTTTGATTTAGGCTTCCGCTTGAGGACAAGCGAGGTCTAAGCTTGGGGGAGTTGATACGTCCATTTTGCATCATGCTTTTATATCAATATTTATTGCATTATGGACTATTATTACACATTATATCTCAATACTTATGGCTATTCTCGCTTATTTTACAAGGTTTATCATGAAGAGGCGGAATGCCGGCAGCTGGAATTCTGGCTGGAAAAGGAGCAAACATTGGAAACCTATTCTGCACTGCTCCAAAAATCCTGAAACTCCACGAAACATGTTTTTGGAATTAATAAGAATTATTGAGCGGAAGAAATACATCAGGGGGCCCACACCCTGTCCAGGAGAGTGGAGGGTGCACCCCCCCTTACTGGGCGCGCCCCCTATCTCCTGGGCCCCCTGGTGGGCCTACGGTGTCCATCCTCTGCTATATGAGAGCTTTCACCTGGGAAAAATCGTGGGCAAGCTTACGGGACGAAACTCCGCCACCACGAGGCGGAACCTTGGCGGAACCAATCTAGGGCTCTGGCGGAGCTATTCTGCCGGGGACACTTCCCGCCGGGAGGGGGAATTCATCACCAACGTCATCACCAACGACCCTCTCATTGGGAGGGGGTCAATCTCCATCAACATCTTGACCAGCACCATCTCCTCTCAAAACCCTAGTTCATCTCTTGTATCCAATCTTGTATCAAAACCACAAATTGGTACCTGTGGGTTGCTAGTAGTGTTGATTACTTCTTGTAGTTGATGCTAATTGGTTTACTTGGTGGAAGATCATATGTTCAGATCCTTTATGCATATTATTACCCCTCTGATTATGAACATGAATATGCTTTGTGAGTAGTTATGTTTGTTCCTGAGGACATGGGTGAAGTCTTGCTATTAGTAGTCATGTGAATTTGGTATTCGTTCGATATTTTGATGAGATGTATGTTGTCTTTTCCTCTAGTGGTGTTATGTGAATGTCGACTACATGACACTTCACCATTATTTTGGCCTAGAGGAAGGCATGGGGAAGTAATAAGTAGATGATGGGTTGCTAGAGTGACAGAAGCTTAAACCCTAGTTTATGCGTTGCTTCATTAGGGGCTGATTTGGATCCATATGTTTAATGCTGTGGTTAGGTTTACCTTAATACTTCTTTTGTAGTTGCGGATGCTTGCAATAGTGGTTAATCATAAGTGGGATGCTTGTCGAAGTAAGGGTAGTACCCAAGCACCAGTCCACCCACATATCAAATTATCAAAGTACCGAACGCGAATCATATGAACGTGATGAAAACTAGCTTGACGATAATTCCCATGTGTCCTCGGGAGCTCCTTTCTCATTATTAGAAATTGTCCAGGCTTATCCTTTGCTACATAAAGGATTGGGCCACCTTGTTGCACTTTATTTACTTTATTTACTTGTTACTCGTTACTATTTATCTTATCACAAAACTATCTATCACCTATAATTTCAGTGCTTGCAGAGAAAACCTTACCGAAAACCGCTTATTATTTCCTTCTGCTCCTCGTTGGGTTCGACACTCTTACTTATCGGAAGGACTACGATTGATCCCCTACACTTGTGGGTCATCATGCGCCCAGGGTGTGCGGAGCAGCCGGATCCGCTCCCCCTACTCCAGGCTCCTCGCACCTCCTCCATCCCCGTGCTTCCTAGGCCGTCGCGGGCGCCACCCCCCGCACCCTCCATGCGCCTTCGCCCGCGATCCTGGGCTCCTTCCTCGACACGTCCCCAGTGCCCAGCTGGTGTTGCTGCCTGACCCTGCATATCCGGTAGCGGGATTTGCGTTCCTGGCCATGGCCCTGGGTGTTGGGGAACGTAGTAATTTCAAAAATTTCCTACGCACATGCAAGATTATGGTGATGGCATAGCAACGAGAGGGGAGAGTATTGTCCACGTACCCTCGTAGACCGTAAGCGGAAGCGTTATGACAACGCGGTTGATGTAGTCGTACGTCTTCACGATCCGACCGATCCAAGTACCGAACGTACGGCACCTCCGAGTTCAGCACACGTTCAGCTCGATGACGATCCCCGGGCTCCGATCCAGCAAAGCGTCGGGGATGAGTTCCGTCAGCACGACGGCGTGGTGACGATGATGATGTTCTACCGGCGCAGGGCTTCGCCTAAACTCCGCGACGATATGACCGAGGTGGAATATGGTGGAGGGGGGCACCGCACACGGCTAAGGAACGATCCGTAGATCAACTTGTGTGTCTATGGGGTGCCCTCCTGTCCCCGTATATAAAGGAGCAAGGGGGAGGGGGCGGCCGGCCTAGGAGGAGGTGCGCCAAGGGGAGTCCCACTCCCATCGGGAGTAGGACTCCCTCCTTCCTTTGTTGGAGTAGGAGAAGGGGGAAAGAGGGGGAGAGGAGGAAGGAAAAGGGGGCCGCACCCCTTGTCCAATTCGGACAAGAGGGGGGCTGTGCGCCTCCTTCCTTTCGGCCTCTTTCCTCTATTCCCGTATGGCCCAATAAGGCTCATATACTCCCCGGCAAATTCCCGTAACTCTCCGGTACTCCGAAAAATACCCGAATCATTCGGAACCTTTCCAAACTCCGAATATAGTCGTCCAATATATCGATCTTTACGTCTCGACCATTTCAAGACTCCTCGTCATGTCCCCGATCTCATCCGGGACTCCGAACTCCTTCGGTACATCAAAACTCATAAACTCATAATATAACTGTCATCGAAACCTTAAGCGTGCGGACCCTACGGGTTCGAGAACTATATAGACATGACCTAGAACTATTCTTTGTCAATAACCAATAGCGGAACCTGGATGCCCATATTGGCTCCTACATATTCTACGAAGATCTTTATCGGTCAAACCGCATAACAACATACTTTGTTTCCTTTGTCATCGGTATGTTACTTGCCCGAGATTCGATCGTCGGTATCCAATACCTAGTTCAATATCGTTACCAGCAAGTCTCTTTACTCGTTACGTAATGCATCATTCCGTAACTAACTCATTAGCTACATTGCTTGTGAGGCTTATAGTGATGTGCATTACCGAGGGGGCCCAGAGATACCTCTCCGACAATCGGAGTGACAAAACCTAATCTCGAAATACGCCAACCCAACATGTACCTTTGGAGACACCTGTAGTACTCCTTTATAATCACCCAGTTACGTTGTGATGTTTGGTAGCACCCAAAGTGTTCCTCCAGTAAACGGGAGTTGCATAATCTCATAGTTACAGGAACATGTATAAGTCATGAAGAAATCAATAGCAACATACTAAACGATCAAGTGCTAGGCTAACGGAATGGGTCATGTCAATCACATCATTCTCATAATGATGTGATCCCGTTAATCAAATGACAACTCTTTTGTCCATGGCTAGGAAACATAACCATCTTTGATAAACGAGCTAGTCAAGTAGAGGCATACTAGTGACACTATGTTTGTCTGTGTATTCACACATGTATTATGTTTCCGGTTAATACAATTCTAGCATGAATAATAAACAATTATCATGATATAAGGAAATAAATAATAACTTTATTATTGCCTCTAGGGCATATTTCCTTCAGTCTCCCACTTGCACTAGAGTCAATAATCTAGTTCACACCGCCATGTGATTTAACACCAATATTGATATCTGTATATGATTAACACCCATAGTTCACATCATCATGTGACTAACACCCAAAGGGTTTACTAGAGTCAATAATCTAGTTCACATCGCTATGTGATAAACACCCAAAGCATACTAAGGTGTGATCATGTTTTGCTCGTGAGAGAAGCTTAGTCAACGGGTCTGTCATATTCAGAGCCGTATCTATTTTGCAAATATTCTATGTCTACAATGTTCTGCACGGAGCTACTCTAGCTAATTGCTCCCACTTTCAATATGTATCTAGACTAAGACTTAGAGTCATCTGGATCAGTGCCAAAAATTTGCACCGATGTAACTTTTACAACGAACTCTTTTATCACCTCCATAATCGAGAAACATCTCCTTAGTTCTCACTAAGGATATTCTTGACCGCTGTCCAGCGATCTACTCTTAGATCAAAATTGTATTCCTTTGTCAAACTCAGAGCAAGGTATACAATAGGTCTGGTTCACAGCATAGCATACTTTATAGAACCTATGACTGAGGCATAGGGAATGACTTTTCATTCTCTTTCTATTTTCTGCCATGGTTGGGTCTTGAGTCTTACTCAACTTCACACCTTTGCATTACAGGCAAGAACTCCTTCTTTGACTGTTCCATTTTGAACTATTCAAAAATTTATCAAGGTATGTACTCATTGAAAAATCTTATCAAGCGTCTTGATCTATCTATATAGATCTTGATGCTCAATGTGTAAGCAGCTTCACCGAGGTCTTGCTTTGAAAAACTCTTTTTCAAGTATCCTTTCATGCTATCCAGAATTTCTATATCATTTTTCCAATCAATAATATGTCACCCACATACAATATTAGAAATGCTACAGAGCTCCCACTCACTTTCTTGTGAATACAGGCTTCTCAAAAAGTCTATATAAAACCATATGCTTTGATCAACTCATCAAAGCGTATATTCCAACTCCGAGAGGCTTGCACCAGTCCATAAATGGATTGCTGGAGCTTGCACACTTTGTTAGCATTTTTAGGATTGACAAAACCTGCTGGTTGCATCATATACAACTCTTCTTTAATAAATCCATTAAGGAATGCAGTTTTGACATCCATTTGCTAGATTTCATAAAATGTGGCAATTGCTAACATGATTCGGACAAACTTAAGCATCGATACGAGTGAGAAAATCTCATCGTATTCAACCCCTTGAACTTGTTGAAAACCTTTTGCAACAAGTCGAGCTTAGTGGATAGTAACACTACTATCAGTGTCCGTCTTCCTCTTGAAGATCCATTTATTTAACATGGCTTGCTGATCATCGAGCAAGTCAATCAAAGTTCATACTTTGTTCTCATACATGGATCCCATCTCAGATTTCATGGCCTCAAACCATTTTGCGGAATCTGGGCTCATCATCGCTTCCTCATAGTTCGTAGGTTCATCATGGTCTAGTAACATGACTTCCAGAATAGGATTACCGTACCACTCTGGTGCGGACCGTACTCTGGAAGACCTACGAGGTTCTGTAGTAACTTGATCTGAAGTTTCATGATCATCATCATTAGCTTCCTCCCTAATTGGTGTAGGAATCACTGGAACTGATTTCAGTGATGAACTATTTTCCAATTCGGGAGAAGGTACAAATTACCTTATCAAGCTATACTTTCCTCCCACTCACTTCTTTCGAGAGAAACTCCTTCTCTAGAAAGGATCCGATTTTAGCAATGAAATTCTTGCCCTCAGATCTGTGATAGAAGGTGTACCCAATAGTATCTTTTGGGTATCCTATGAAGACACATTTCTTCGACTTGGGTTCGAGCTTATCTGGTTGAAGTTTCTTCACATAAGCATCGCAGCCCCAAACTTTAAGAAACGACAACTTTGGTTTCTTACCAAACCACAGTTCATAAGGCGTCGTCTCAACGGATTTTGATGGTGCCCTTTTAACGTGAATGCAGCTGTCTCTAATGCATAACCCCAAAACAATATTGGTAAATCAGTAAGAGACATCATAGATTGCACCATATCCAATAAAGTGCGGTTACGATGTTCGGACACACCATAACATTGTGGTGTTTCAGGTGGCGTGAGCTGTGAAACTATTCCACATTGTTTTAATTGTAGACCAAACTCGTAACTCAAATATTCGTCTCCGCGATCAGATCGCAAAAACTTTATTTTCTTGTTACGATGATTTTTCCACTTCACTCTGAAATTCTTTGAACCTTTCAACTATTTCAGACTTATGTTTCATCAAGTAGATATACCCATATCTGCTCAAATCATCTTGTGAAGGTCAGAAAATAACGATACTTGCCATGAGCCTTCATACTCATTGGTCTGCATACATCAGTATGTATTATTTCCAACAAGTCAGTAGCTCATTCCATTGTTTCGAAGAACGGAGTTTTAGTCATCTTGCCCAAAAGGCACGACTCGCAAGCATCAAATGATTCATAACCAAGTGATTCCGAAAATCCATCTTTATGGAGTTTCTTCATGCGCTTTACACTGATATAACCCAAACGGCAGTGCCACAAATAAGTTGCACTATCATTATTAACTTTGCATCTTTTGGCATCAATGTTATGAATATGTGTATCACTACGATCGAGATCCAACAAACTATTTTCATTGGGTGTATGACCATTGAAGGTTTTATTCATGTAAACAGAATAACAATTATTCTCTGATTTTAAATGAATAATCGTATTGCAATAAACATGATCAAATCATATTCATGCTCAACGCAAACGCCAAATAACATTTATTTAGGTTTAACACTAATCCCAAAAGTATAGGGAGTGTGCGATGATGATCATATCAATCTTGGAACTACTTCCAACACTCATCGTCACTTCCCCTTCAACTAGTCTCTGTTTATTCTGTAACTCCTGTTTCGAGTTACTAATCTTAGCAACCGAACAAGTAACAAATACTCAGTGGCTACTATAAACACTAGTAAGGCACACACCAATAATCTGTATATCAAATATACCCTTGTTCACTTTGCCATCCTTCTTATCCACCAAATATTCAGGGCATTTCCGCTTCCAGTGACCATTTCCTTTGAAGTGTAAGCACTCAGTTTCAGGCTATGGTCCAGCTTTGGGCTTCTTCGCAGGAGTGACAACTTGCTTGTCTTTCCACTTGAAGTTCCCTTTCCTTCCCTTTGCCGTTTTCTTGAAACTAGTGGTCTTGTCAATCATCAACACTTGATGCTCTTTCTTGATTTCTACCTTCGTCGATTTCAATATCACGAAGAGCTCGGGAATCGTTTTCGTTATCCCTTGCATACTATAGTTCATCACGAAGTTCTAGTAACTTAGTGATGGTGACTAGAGAATTCTATCAATTACTATCTTATCTGGAAGATTAACTCCCACTTGATTCAAGCGATTGAAGTACCCAGACAATCTGAGCATATGCTCACTAGTTGAGCGATTCTCCTCCATCTTTTAGCTATAGAACTTGTTGGAGACTTCATATCTCTCAACTCGGGTATTTGCTTGAAATATTAACTTCAATTCCTGGAACATCTCATATGGTCCATGACGTTCAAAACGTCTTTGAAGTCCCGATTCTAAGCCGTTAAGCATGGTGCACTAAACTATCAAGTAGTCATCATACTGTGCTAGCTAAACAGTCATAACGTCTACATCTGCTTCTGCAATAGGTCTGTCACCTAGCGGTGCATCAAGGACATAATTCTTCTGTGCAGCAATGAGGATAAACCTCAGATCACGGATCCAATCTGCATCATTGCTACTAACATTTTTCAACACAATTTTCTCTAGGAACATATCAAAATAAACATATGAAAGCAACAATGCGAGCTATTGATCTACAACATAATTTGCAAAATACTACCAGGACTAAGTTCATGATAAATTTAAGTTCAATTAATCATATTACTAAAGAACTCCCACTTAGATAGACATCTCTCTAGTCATCTAAGTGATTACGTGATCCAAATCAACTAAACCATGTCCGATCATCATGTGAGATGGAGTAGTTTCAATGGTGAACATCACTATGTTGATCATATCTACTATATGATTCACGTTCGACCTTTCGGTCTCCGTGTTCCGAGGCCATATCTGTATATGCTAGGCTCGTCAAGTTTAACCTGAGTATTCCGCGTGTGCAACTGTTTTGCACCCGTTGTATTTGAGCGTAGAGCCTATCACACCCGATCATCACGTGGTGTCTCAGCACAAAGAACTTTCGCAACGGTGCATACTCAGGGAGAACACTTCTTGATAATTAGTGAGAGATCATCTTAAAATGCTACCGTCAATCAAAACAGAATAAGATGTATAACAGATAAACATCATATGCAATCAAAATATGTGACATGATATGGCCATGATCATCTTGCGCCTTTGATCTCCATCTGCAAAGTATTGTCATGATCTCTATCGTCACCGGCACGACACCATGATCTTCATCATCTTGATCTATATCAATGTGTCGTCACATGGTCGTCTCGCCAACTATTGCTCTTACAACTATTGCTATCGCATAGCAATAAAGTAAAGCAATTATTTGGCACTTGCATCTTATGCAACAAAGAGACAACCATAGGGCTTCTGCCAGTTGCCGATAACTTCAACAAAACATGATCATCTCATACAACAACTTATATCTCATCACGTCTTGACCATATCGCATCACAACATGCCCTGCAAAAAAAAGTTAGACGTGCTCTACTTTGTTGTTGCAAGTTTTACGTGGCTGCTACGGGCTGAGCAAGAACCGTTCTTACCTACGCATCAAAACCACAACGATAGTTCGTCAAGTTGGTGCTGTTTTAACCTTCGCAAGGACCGGACGTAGCCACACTCGGTTCAACTAAAGTTGGAGAAACTGACACCCGCTAGTCACCTGTGTGCAAAGCACGGCGGTAAAACCAGTCTCGCGTAAGCGTTCGCGTAATGTCGGTGCGGGCCGCTTCGTCCAACAATACCGCCGAACCAAAGTATGACATGCTGGTAAGCAGTATGACTTGTATCGCCCACCACTCACTTGTGTTCTACTCGTGCATATAACATCAACACATAAAACCTGGCTCGGATGCCACTGTTGGGGAATGTAGTAATTGCAAAAATTTCCTACGCAAACGCAAGATCATGGTGATGGCATAGCAACGAGAGGGGAGAGTATTGTCCACGTACACTCGTAGACCATAAGTGGAAGCGTTATGACAACACGGTTGATGTAGTCGTACGTCTTCACGATTCGACCGATCCAAGTACCGAACGTACGGCACCTTCGAGTTCAGCACACGTTCAGCTTGATGACGATCCCCGGGCTCCGATCCAGCAAAGCGTCGGGGATGAGTTCCGTCAGCATGACGGTGTGGTGACGATGATGATGTTCTACCGGCGCAGGGCTTCGCCTAAACTCCGCGACGATATGACCGAGGTGGAATATGGTGGAGGGGGGCACCGCACACGGCTGAGGAATGATCCGTAGATCAACTTGTGTGTCTATGGGGTGCCCCCCCCCCCGCCCCCGTATATAAAGGAGCAAGGGGGAGGGGCGGCCGGCCTAGGAGGAGGCGCGCCAAGGGGAGTCCTACTCCCACCAGGAGTAGGACTCCCTCCTTCCTTTGTTGGAGTAGGAGAAGGGGGAAAGAGGGGGAGAGGAGGAAGGAAAAGGGGGCCGCACCCCTTGTCCAATTCGGACCAGAGGGGGGCTGCGCGCGTCCTTCCTTTCGGCCTCTTTCCTCTATTCCCGTATGGCCCAATAAGGCCCATATACTCCCCGGCGAATTCCCGTAACTCTCCGGTACTCCGAAAAATACCCGAATCACTCGGAACCTTTCCGAACTCCGAATATAGTCGTCCAATATATCGATCTTTACGTCTCGACCATTTCGAGACTCCTAGTCATGTCCCCGATCTCATCCGGGACTCCGAACTCCTTAGGTACATCAAAACTCATAAACTCATATAACTGTCATCGAAACCTTAAGCGTGCGGACCCTACGGGTTCGAGGACTATGTAGACATGACCTAGAACTATTCTTGGTCAATAACCAATAGCGGAACCTGGATGCCCATATTGGCTCCTACATATTCTACGAAGATCTTTATCGGTCAAACCGTATAACAACATACTTTGTTCCCTTTGTCATCGGTATGTTACTTGCCCGAGATTCGATCGTCGGTATCCAATACCTAGTTCAATCTCGTTACCGGCAAGTTTCTTTACTCGTTACTTAATGCATCATTCCGTAACTAACTCATTAGCTACATTGCTTGCAAGGCTTATAGTGATGTGCATTACTGAGGGGGCCCAGAGATACCTCTCCGACAATCGGAGTGAAAAAACGTAATCTCGAAATACGCCAACCCAACATGTACCTTTGGAGACACCTGTAGTACTCCTTTATAATCACCCAGTTACGTTGTGACATTTGGTAGCACCCAAAGTGTTCCTCCGGTAAACGGGAGTTGCATAATCTCATAGTTACAGGAACATGTATAAGTCAAGAAGAAAGCAATAGCAACATACTAAATGATCAAGTGCTAGGCTAACGGAATGGGTCATGTCAATCACATCATTCTCCTAATGATGTGATCCCGTTAATCAAATGACAACTCTTTTGTCCATGGCTAGGAAACATAACCATCTTTGATAAACGAGCTAGTCAAGTAGAGGCATACTAGTGACACTATGTTTGTCTATGTATTCACACATGTATTATGTTTCCGGTTAATACAATTCTAGCATGAATAATAAAAAATTATCATGATAAAAGGAAATAAATAATAACTTTATTATTGCCTCTAGGGCATATTTCCTTCACTGGACGCCTTCCCCTGCAACTTCCCCCACCCCTTGCGATGGCGCGTCCCAGCCGCTGCTAGTGCTGCTACTGGCTTTGGGTGCGGTGTTGGGTCTGCGGCTGGTTGCGGGGTTTGTCTTGGCCTGCCTCCTGTGTGCAGGCGCCCCCTCGTCTCTGGTAGCACTTCCTCCTCCCGAGCCATGGTGAAAGTTCTCGTGCGGAGATGTCAATGCTTCTGTGGTTGTGTCAGACACTAGGCACCTCGCGATGGGTCCTTGCTGGAGTTGTTCCCGCCACAACGGCCTTGGGCCCGCGTCTCTCCGGTGTCCCTCACCGTCGGTGTCCTCTATCGGGCAGCTCCGGCCTTGGCGACCATCTGGTTGTGTCCCTTCCTGCTCACATAGCTCACCGATGTACCAATGGCTACGGGCACGACAGCCTGGATCTGCGTTCCTGCAGTCCGATATTATCGGCGTTGTTAGATGACGTCACCCCAACTCGCCCACGTGGTTCGCTTCGCTGCCTGCCCTACCATGTACTTGAAAGCCTACCCTTTTGCCAGATCCTATGTTCGCGGTTCCGGAGGCGGTGCCACCCTCCGACGGCAAGTGCAGGCTCCACCAACACCCTGATACGTCCATTTTGCAGCATGCTTTTATATCAATATTTATTGCATTATGGGCTGTTATTACACATTATATCTCAATACTTATGGCTATTCTCTCTTATTTCACAAGGTTTATCATGAAGAGGGGGAATGCCGGCAGCTGGAATTCTGGCTGGAAAAGGAGCAAACATTGGAAACCTATTCTGCACTGCTCCAAAAAACCCGAAACTCCAAGAAACCTATTTTTGGAATTAATAAGAATTATTGAGCGGAAGAAATACATCAGGGGACCCACACCCTGTCTAGGAGGGTGGGGGCGCGCCCCCCTACTGGGCGCGCCCCTATCTCCTGGGCCCCCTGATGGCCCCCCGGTGTCCATCTTCTGCTATATGAGGGCTTTTACCCTGGAAAAAAATCATGGGCAAGCTTATGGGACGAAACTCCGCCGCCACGAGGCGGAACCTTGGCGGAACCAATTTAGGGCTCTGGCGGAGCTGTTCTGCCGGGGACACTTCCCTCCGGGAGGGGGAAATCATCACCAACGTCATCACCAACGACCCTCTCATCGGGAGGGGGTCAATCTCCATCAACATCTTCACCAGCACCATCACCTCTCAAAACCCTAGTTCATCTCTTGTATCCAATCTTGTATCAAAACCACAAATTGGTACCTGTGGGTTGCTAGTAGTGTTGATGACTCCTTGTAGTTGATGCTAATTGGTTTACTTGGTGGAAGGTCATATGTTCAGATCCTTAATGCATATCATTACTCCTCTGATTATGAACATGAATATGCTTTGTGAGTAGTTACGTTTGTTACTGAGGACATGGGTGAAGTCTTGCTATTAGTAGTCATGTGAATTTGGTATTCGTTCGATATTTTGATGAGATGTATGTTGTCTTTTCCTCTAGTGGTGTTATGTGAACGTCGACTACATGACACTTCACCATTATTTGGGCCTAGAGGAAGGCATTGGGAAGTAATAAGTAGATGATGGGTTGCTAGAGTGACAGAAGCTTAAACCCTAGTTTATGCGTTGCTTCGTTAGGGGCTGATTTGGATCCATATGTTTAATGATGTGGTTAGGTTTACCTTAATACTTCTTTTGTAGTTGCGGATGCTTGCAATAGGGTTAATCATAAGTGGGATGCTTGTCTAAGTAAGGGCAGTACCCAAGCACCGGTCCACCCACATATCAAATTATCAAAGTACCGAACGCGAATCATATGAACGCGGTGAAAACTAGTTTGATGATAATTCCCATGTGTCCTTGGGAGCTCCTTTCTCATTATTAGAAATTGCCCAGGCTTATCCTTTGCTACATAAAGGATTGGGCCACCTTGCTGCACTTTCTTTTACTTTATTTACTTGTTACTCGTTACAATTTATCTTATCACAAAACTATCTATCACCTACAATTTCAGTGCTTGCAGAGAGAACCTTACGCAAAACCGCTTATCATTTCCTTCAGCTCCTCGTTGGGTTCGACACTCTTACTTATCGAAAGGACTATGATAGATCCCCTACACTTGTGGGTCATCACACCCCCTTCTGATATGGTGGTTCCGACCAACTTCAGCTTCCTCATCTTCGATTCCTGATTCGGCGGCTATGGGATTGCTCAGCTTTAGGCCGGGGAGAGATCTCTGCTCGACTTGCCGATACTGGCAATGGCGGCACCCACAGGCGTCGTTTCCTTCTTGGAGGTGTTGCCAAGGCCTTCAGCTGTGCCCCTCTTCGAGCTCAGGGGAAACCCTAGGTCTAGTTCCTTCAAAACGGATGGCGAAGCCTTTGGAGTCATCTTCCTTCTTGAAGGCGCTAGCTTGCTTGCTCGCAGTATCCCCGCTTTCAGCTCGAGAGATGTTGGAATTCTTCTTGGTTCGGCATTGCCGCTTTTGGTTCGGGCTTGGCTGGTTTAGGTGTGATGTATCCTCTGTTCGGGCTGAGCATCCCTTGTCTCTCTGCTCCGGGCACCATGTTCACACCTATTTGCGTTCGTGTCATGTGTTGTATCATCCGTTGTACTCATTCTTTTCCTTCTATCAATGGAATGATACGCAAGCTTTTGCGTATTCGTGAAAAAATAACTTGAGCTTATCTTTTTTGATAATTTTAGATGTGTTTTTGTCTTTCATTTGATAACTACCTCTTTGTTTGACCATTGTGTTCTATTTCCTTTCATATTCATACATCATCTTTTGAGATTCACATTTGTGGTATCACAAGCTGGGCATGCACTACAATGAGATTCTCTGTGCATGTGATTTTTCACCTTCACTTCTTTAGCTATTCCTATGCGTTGGCAGTTAAATGGCAACTAACCGCCTTCTCTCTCTTTACAACAAAGGTAACTGTTTTGGTTGTCCAAGTGATATGAAGCACCCTAAAAATGTTGATGCATACGCTGGCGGGCATGTGGTCGTTGATGAGCTGTTTGGACTTCTGGCTAAATGGAGCGACTCCAATGAAGATGTATGTTGCTTCATTTCCTGCAGTGTGCGTTTAACATGCCTTTTGTTCTAATTGTTACATGTCTGCCCCTCTCTCTTTTACAGTGGAGCGGTAAGGAGCATAGGATAAGATGTATGTACTCCCTCCATCCAAAATTAATGTTGCACGCGCTATTGAATGTTGTTTTTGCAAAAACAGCCTTGCACGTTTGCATCTTTTCCATTGTGGTCCTCCCTATGCCGTGGGTTTGCAGCTCCGTCCGCCGCCACTCCGACGTACTCCCCCGCCGTACGCAGACCCCTCGTCGTTTGCCGACGCTCCTCTGTCCTTCCCCCCATCAACAACTCCCTCATCGTCCACAGCAATTCCCTCGCTGTCGATCATCTCTTCACTTCCTAAGCCGGCAATCTCACTTGTGATGAGAGCAAGCCTAGAGTACATTTTAGCGACTCCTTCACCATCCTTCATTTTGAACTTGTCAAGTTGACTTTGGAGCACATCCAATTTGGATTCCTTGATGGACTCGATACCTTCTCGCATATCAACCAAAATATCCCAAATTTCCTTTGCATACTAAAGGCGGCTGATTTTGGTGAATTCTTCGGGGCACAATCCATTGAAGATAATATCACAAGCTTGAGCATTGTATTGCAACATCTTCAATTCATCCGCGGTGGCTTCATGATCCGGTTCTCTACCATCTTCAAAGTATTCACCTTGCAAGCCAATATGAACAACAGCCCAAACGGCGGGGTTATGACCAAAAATATGCATTTTCATCTTATGCTTCTAACTAGGAAAATTAGTAGCATCAAAGTAAGGACCTCTACGGTGGTAATTTCCCTCACTAGACGCCATACTCTCGTAGGTTGTGAAACCAAGGCTATGATCACTAAAACTACGGAAATCAAGGCTAATGGAGACCAAAGCTTTGATACCACTTGTAGGATCTTAAGTAGGTCTATAGGGGGGGTGATTAGACTACTTAACGAAATAAAAATCTATAGGGGGGCAGATTTTAACAACTAGCACAAGTCAAGCAATCAACCTACACATGCAATTCTAAAGTATAGCAGCGTAAAGTAAAACATTGCATATGAAGGTAAAGGAAAGGGTTTGGATAAGGCAAACGCAATGTAGACACGAAGATTTTTGGCGTGGTTCCGATAGGTGGTGCTATCGTACGTCCATGTTGATGGAGACTTCAACCCACGAAGGGTAACGGCTGCGCGAGTCCACGGAGTGCTCCACCTACGAAGGGTCCACGAAGAAGCAACCTTGTCTATTCCACCATGGCCATCGCTCACGAAGGACCTGCCTCACTCAGGTAGATCTTCATGAAGTAGGCGATCTCCTTGCCCTTACAAACTTCTTGGTTCAACTCCACAACATGTCAGAGGCTCCCAAGCGACACCTAACCAATCTAGGATACACCACTCTCCAAAAGGTAATAGACAATGTGTTGATGATGAACTCCTTGTGCTGTAAATGATAGTATCCCCAACACGCAACTCTCTCTCTCACACATATTTGGCTATGGTGGAAAGATGATTTGAGTGGAAAGCAACTTGAGGAGGCTAGAAATCAAGATTCTTGTGGTAGGAATGGAACATCTTGATCTCAACACATGAGTAGGTGGTTCTCTCTCAGAAAATGAGTAGTGGAAGTATAGGCACGTTCTGATGGCTCTCTCTCCAATGGAGAAGGGGGTGGAGGGGTATATATAGCCTCCACACAAAATCCAACCGTTACACACATTTGAACCATCTCGGTGAGACCGAATAGCTAAACTCTGTGAGACCAACTAGTTCAAAATGTGAATGTTAGGAATCTTGGTGGGACCGACTGGAACAACGAGGGAGCTGCTACGGACAGTGAGGGAGCTGCCGACAGGGGGAAGGACAGTGGAGCGTCGGCGGACGGCGAGGGGACTGCGTACGGCGGGGGAGTACGTCGAAGCAGCGACAGACGGAGCTGGGAACCCACGGCATAGGGAGGATCACAATGGAGAAGATACAAACATGCAAGGCTGTTTTTGCAAAACAACATTCAATAGCATGTGCAACATTAATTTCGGGACGAAGGGAGTACTACTTAAGGTTTAGACTAGTACCACTCCATATATGTTTAGTCCTGTACTTTTTAACATGTTCAAAATCTAACAAATATTCATCCACATGTCTCTCTAGTCTAGTTCAACAAAGAATGAAGATCGATGCAGACACTTCTTTTTAGGGAATGCCATCAATTGTTGATTATCAAGAATGGTTACATCGTTACCGCCTATTTCAAGTTATGGGTATTTTTTTGTTGTTGTGGATCCTGTGTGTGATAAAGAAGGAACGGTTACAAAGTTTATCATCATAGGAAGAATGACACTATGGGGATCCACGTTCCATATATTTGGGTAGAAACAAAGGGGAAAGTTCAGGTGAAAAAAAGAAAAGAGAGAAAAATTGTTCCTAGGAAGTTCATGAGCAACCTCATTACATTCCCTAGGGGAAATGCTCGGTGAAGTTGATCTCACCCACCAAAGGTGTAGCAACCAGACCTCAAACAGTCTGATCTCTATGCTTTAGTGTCATCCCTGGATCAGTAATGCTGACACGCACAATACTTGAAGGATTTATTGCAGAGTAGCAATCACACACTTATTACATCGAATGTCTCAAAAGAGAACTTATTACAATAAATATGTATTAAGGCCATCTAATAAACGATAACAGCGGAAGGCTTGGAAGATAAGTGAGTCCATCAACTCCAACGGCATCACTGAGTATAGAACCACGACCTAAGGCACCTTACTCATCGTCTGAAAAGTCTGCAACATGAACGTTGCAGCCCGAAAACGGGTCAGCACATGGAATATGCTGGCAATGTAACATATAGAGGGTAATGAACAGAAATATGCTATACTACATGCATATATGGCTGGTGGAAAGCTCTATGGTCACAATTTTGCGTAAAGCCAAATTTTCCCTACTGCAAAGAAATAAATTTTATTTAACTATCATGGTGGTTGTTAAACATCGAGAAGATAGACATCCTCTCAATCCCAATTAAGCATCATCATTAAACCCACCAAATTAAATTTACGTAACATGATGAGATTCACATGATAATCCAAGTACTAGATATTCAAAACGTCCATAACTGGGGACACGGCTAACCATGATTTGTTTATACACTCTACAGAGGTTTGCGCACTTTTCCCCACAAGACTCGATCTCCTCCGTGGATTTCTCTCACTACATGGTGTTTGAGAAACGGATGACTGAGACATAGTCTTTCAGAAGCGCTAGCACCTTACGATCGGGTAGACAGTTACACCTACTTTTGATGGGGAACATATTAATTTCAAAAATGCCCTCGTAGACCGAAGCGGAAGCGTTCACGCAACGTAGAGGAAGTAGTCGTACGTCTTCCCGGTCCAACCAATCCAAGCACCGTTACTCCGGCACCTCCGAGTTCTTGACACACGTACAGCTTGATGACGCACCTCGGGCTCCGATCCAGCAAAGCTTCGGGGAGGAGTTCCGTCAGCACGACGGCGTGGTGACGATCTTGATGTTCAACTGTCGCAGGGCTTCGCCTAAGCACCGCTACAATATGACCGAGGTGTAATATCGTGGAGGGGGGCACCGCACACGGCTAAGGAACGATCACGAAGATTAACTTGTGTGTCTATGGGGTGCCCCTTGCCCCCATATATAAAGGAGTGGAGGAGGGGGAGGGCCGGCCCTCTCTATGGCGCGCCCTAGGGGAGTCCTACTCCCACCGGGAGTAGGATTCCCCCTTTCCTAGTCCAACTAGGAGTCCTTCCAAGTAGTGGGAGTAGGAGACAAGGAAGGGGAAGAGAGAAGGGAAGGAAGGAGGGGGTGCGGCCCCTCCCCCTAGTCCAATTCGGACTAGGCCATGGGGGGGCGCGCGGCCTGCCCTAGGAAGCCCCTCTCTCTTTCCCGTATGGCCCAATAAGGCCCAATACTTCTCCCCGGCGAATTCCCGTAACTCTCCGGTACTCCGATAAATACCTGAATCACTCGGAACCTTTCCGAACTCCGAATATAGTCGTCCAATATATCGATCTTTACGTCTCGACCATTTCGAGACTCCTAGTCATGTCCCCGATCTCATCCGGGACTCCGAACTCCTTCGGTACATCGAAACTCATAAACTCATAATATAACTGTCATCGAAACCTTAAGCGTGCGGACCCTACGGTTCGAGAATAATGTAGACATGACCGAGACACGTCTCCGGTCAATAACCAATAGCGGAACCTGGATGCTCATATTGGTTTCTACATATTCTATGAAGATCTTTATTGGTCAGACCGCATAACAACATACGTTGTTCCCTTTGTCATCGGTATGTTACTTGCCCGAGATTCGATCGTCGGTATCCATTACCTAGTTCAATCTCATTACCGGCAAGTCTCTTTACTCGTTCCGTAATACATCATCTCGCAACTAACTCATTAGTTGCATTGCTTGCAAGGCTTATGTGACGTGCATTACCGAGAGGGCCCAGAGATACCTCTCCGACATTCGGAGTGACAAATCCTAATCTCGAAATACGCCAACCCAACAAGTACCTTCGGAGACACCTGTAGTACTCCTTTATAATCACCCAGTTACGTTGTGACGTTTGGTAGCACCCAAAGTGTTCCTCCGGTAAACGGGAGTTGCATAATCTCATAGTCATAGAAACATGTACAAGTCATGAAGAAAGCAATAGCAACATACTAAACGATCGGGTGCTAAGCTAACTGAATGGGTCATGTCAATCACATCATTCTCCTAATGATGTGATCCCGTTAATCAAATGACAACTCATGTCTATGGCTAGGAAACATAACCATCTTTGATTAACGAGCTAGTCAAGTAGAGGCATACTAGTGACACTCTGTTTGTCTATGTATTCACACATGTATCATGTTTCCGATTAATACAATTCTAGCATGAATAATAAACAATTATCATGAAATAAGGAAATAAATAATAACTTTATTATTGCCTCTAGGGCATATTTCCTTCAGTCTCCCACTTGCACTAGAGTCAATAATCTAGATCACATCACCATGTGATTAACATCGATAGTTCACATCATCATCTGATTAACACCCATAGTTCACATCGCCATGTGACCAACACCCAAAGGGTTTGCTAGATTCAGTAATCTAGTTTACATCGCTATGTGATTAACACCCAAAGAGTACTAAGGTGTGATCATGTTTTGCTTGTGAGAGAATCTTAGTCAACGGGTCTTTCACATTCAGAACCGTTATGTATTTTGCAATTTTTATGTCTACAATGCTCTGCACGGAGCTACTCTAGCTAATTGCTCCCACTTTCAATATGTATCTAGATCGAGACTTAGAGTCATCCAGATCGGTGTCAAAACTTGCATCGACGTAACCCTTTACGACGAACCTTTTGTCACTTCCATAATCGAGAAACATATCCTTATTCCACTAAGGATAATTTTGACCGCTGTCCAGTGATCTACTCCTAGATCACTATTGTACTCCCTTGCCAAACTCAGTGTAGGGTATACAATAGATCTGGTACACAGCATGTCATACTTTATAGAACCTATGGCCAAGGCATAGGGAATGACTTTCATTCTCTTTCTATCTTCTGCCGTGGTCGGGTTTTGAGTCTTACTCAATTTCACACCTTGTAACACAGGCAAGAACTCTTTCTTTGACTATTCCATTTTGAACTACTTCAAAATCTTGTCAAGGTATGTACTCATTGAAAAAACTTATCAAGCGTCTTGACCTATCTCTATAGATCTTGATGCTCAATATGTAAGCAACTTCACCGAGGTCTTTCTTTGAAAAACTCCTTTCAAACACTCCTTTATGCTTTGCAGAATAATTCTACATTATTTCCGATCTACAATATGTCATTCACATATACTTATCAGAAATGCTGTAGTGCTCCCACTCACTTTCTAGGAAATACAGGCTTCACTGCAAGTCTGTATAAACTATATGCTTTGATCAACTTATCAAAGCGTATATTCCAACTCCGAGATGCTTGCACTAGTCCATAGATGGATCGCTGGAGCTTGCGTATTTTGTCAGCACCTTTAGGATTGACAAAAACCTTCTGGTTGCATCATATACAACTCTTCTTTAAATCCATTAAGGAATGTAGTTTTGTTTATCCATTTGCCAGATTTCATAAAAATGCGGCAATTGCTAACATGATTTGGACAGACTTAAGCATCGCTACGAGTGAGAAAATTTCATCGTAGTCAACACCTTGAACTTTGTCAAAAACCTTTTCGACAAGTCTAGCTTTGTAGATAGTAACACTACTATCAACGTCCGTCTTCTTCTTGAAGATCCATTTATTTTCTATGGTTTGCCGATCATCGGGAAAATCCATCAAAGTCCATACTTTGTTCTCATACATGGATCATATCTTAGATTTCATGGCCTCAAACCATTTTGCGGATTCTGGGCTCATCATCGCTTCCTCATAGTTCGTAGGTTTGTCATGGTCAAGTAACATGACCTCCAGAACAGGATTACCGTACCACTCTGGTGCGGATCTCACTCTGTTTTACCTACGAGGTTCGGTAGTAACTTGATATGAAGTTACATGATCATCATCATTAGCTTCCTCACTAATTGGTATAGTAGTCACAAGAACAGATTTCTGTGATGAACTACTTTCCAATAAGGGAACAGGTACAGTTACTTCATCAAGTTCTACTTTCCTCCCACTCACTTCTTTCGAGAGAAACTCCTTCTCTAGAAAGGATCCATTTATTAGCAACGAATGTTTTGCCTTCGGATCTGTGATAGAAGGTGTACCCAACAATTTCCTTTGGGTATTCTATGAAGACGCACTTCTCCGATTTGGGTTTGAGCTTATCAGGATGAAACTTTTTCACATAAGCATCGCAGCCCCAAACTTTAAGAAGCGACAACTTTGGTTTCTTGCTAAACCACAGTTCATATAGTGTCGTCTCAACGGATTTAGATGGTGCCCTATTTAACATGAATGCAATTGTCTCTAATGCATGATCCCAAAACGATATTGGTAAATCGGTAAGAAACATCATAGATTGTACTATATCCAATAAAGTACGGTTATGACGTTCGGACACACCATTATGATGTGGTGTTCCAGGTGGCATGAATTTGTGAAACTATTCCACATTGTTTTAATTGAAGACCAAACTCGTAACTCAAATATTTGTCTCCGCGATCAGATCGTAGAAACTTTATTTTTCTTGGTACGATGATTTTTCCACTTCACTCTGAAATTCTTTGAACCTTTCAACTATTTCAGACTTATGTTTCATCAAGTAGATATACCCATATCTGCTCAAATCATCTGTGAAGGTCAGAAAATAACGATACCCGCCGCGAGCCTTAACACTCATCGGATCGCATACATCAGTATGTATTATTTCCAATAAGTCAGTTGCTCACTCCACTGTTCCGGAGAACGGAGTCTTAGTCATCTTGCCCATGAGGCATGGTTCGCAAGCATCAAGTGATTCATAATCAAGTGATTCCAAAATCCCATCAGCATGGAGTTTCTTCATGCGCTTTACACCAATATGACCTAAACGGCAGTGCCACAAATAAGTTGCACTATCATTATTAACTTTGCATCTTTTGGTTTCAATATTATGAATATGTGTATCACTACGATCGAGATCCAATGAACCATTTTCATTGGATGTGTAACCATATAAGGTTTTATTCATGTAAACAGAACAACAGTTTATTTTCTTACTTAAATGAATAACCGTATTGCAATAAACACGATCAAATCATATTCATGCTCAACGCAAACACCAAATAACATTTATTTAGGTTCAACACTAATCCCGAAAGTATAGGGAGTGTGCGATGATGATCATATCAATCTTGAAACTACTTTCAACACACATCGTCATTTCACCCTTAACTAGTTTCTGTTTATTCTGCAACTCCTGTTTCGAGTTACTACTCTTAGCAACTGAACCAGTACCAAATACCGAGGGATTGCTATAAACACTAGTAAAGTACACATCAATAACATGTATATCAAATATACCTTTGTTCACTTTGCCATCCTTCTTATCCGCCAAATACTTGGGGTAGTTCTGCTTTCAGTGACCAGTCCCTTTGTAGTAGAAGCACTTAGTCTCAGGCTTAGGTCCGGACTTGGGCTTCTTCACTTGAGCAGCAACTTGCTTGCCATTCTTCTTGAAGTTCCCTTCTATCCCTTTGCCCTTTTCTTGAAACTAGTGGTCTTGTTAACCATCAACACTTGATGTTCTTTCTTGATTTCTACCTTCATCGATTTCATCATCATGAAAAACTTGGGAATCATTTTCATCATCCCTTGCATACTATAGTTCATCACGAAGTTCTACTAACTTGGTGATGGTGACTAGAGAATTCTGTCAATCACTATCTTATCTGGAAGATTAACTCCCACTTGATTCAAGCGATTGTAGTACCCAGACAATCTGAGCACATGCTCACTAGTTGAGCGATTCTCCTCCATCTTTTAGCTATATAACTTGTTCGAGACTTAGTATCTCTCAACTCGGGTATTTGCTTGAAATATTAACTTCAATTCCTGGATCATCTCATATGGTCCATGACGTTCAAAACGTCTTTGAAGTTCCGATTTTAAGCCGTTTAGCATGGTGCACTAAACTATCAAGTAGTCATCATATTAAGCTAGCCAAACGTTCATAACGTCTGCATCTGCTCCTGCAATAGGTCTGTCACCTAGCGGTGCATTAAGGACATAATTCTTCTGTGCAGCAATGAGGATAAACCTCAGATCGCGGATCCAATCCGCATCATTGCTACTAACATTTTTCAACACAATTTTCTCTAGGAACATATCAAAATAAACATATGAAAGCAACAACGCGAGCTATTGATCTACAACATAATTTGCAAAATACTACCAGGACTAAGTTCATGATAAATTTAAGTTCAATTAATCATATTACTTAAGAACTCCCACTTAGACAGACATCTCTCTAGTCATCTAAGTGATCACGTGATCCAAATCAACTAAACCATAACCGATCATCACGTGAGATGGAGTAGTTTTCAATGGTGAACATCACTATGTTGATCATATCTACTATATGATTCACGCTTGACCTTTCGGTCTCCGTGCTCCGAGGCCATATCTGCATATGCTAGGCTCGTCAAGTTTAACCCGAGCATTCCTCGTGTGCAAAACTGGCTTGCACCCGTTGTAGATGGACGTAGAGCTTATCACACCCGATCATCACGTGGTGTCTGGGCACGACGAACTTTGGCAACGGTGCATACTCAGGGAGAACACTTCTTGATAATTAGTGAGAGATCATCTTAAAATGCTACCGTCAATCAAAGCAAGAATAAGATGTATAATAGATAAACATCATATGCAATCAAAATATGTGACATGATATGGCCATGATCATCTTGCACCTTTGATCTCCATCTCCAAAGTACTGTCATGATCTCTATCGTCACCGGCACGACACCATGATCTTCATCATCTTGATCTATATCAATGTGTCATCACATGGTTGTCTCACCAACTATTGCTCTTGCAACTATTGCTATCGTATAGCGATAAAGTAAAGCAATTATTTGGCACTTGCATCTTATGCAACAAAGAGACATCCAGAGGGCTTCTTCCAGTTGCCGATAACTTCAACAAAACATGATCATCTCATACAACAACTTATATCTAATCACGTCTTGACCATATCACATCACAACATGCCCTGCAAAAACAAGTTAGACGTCCTCTACTTTGTTGTTACAAGTTTTACGTGGCTGCTACGGGCTTAAGCAAGAACCAATCTCACCTACGCATCAAAACCACAACGATAGTTTGTCAAGTTGGTGCTGTTTTAACCTTCGCAAGGACTGGGCGTAGCCACACTCGGTTCAACTAAAGTTAGAGAAACTGACACCCGCTAGCTACCTGTGTGCAAAGCACGGCGGTAGAACCAGTCTCGCGTAAGCGTACGCGTAATGTCGGTCCGGGCCACTTCATCCAACAATACCGCCGAACCAAAGTATGACATGCTGGTAAGCAGTATGAATTATATCGCCCACAACTCACTTGTGTTCTACTCGTGCATATAACATCAAACCATAAAACCTAGGCTCGGATGCCACTGATGGGGAACGTAGTAATTTCAAAAAAATTCCTACGCACACGCAAGATCATGGTGATGCATAGCAACGACAGGGGAGAGTGTTGTCTACGTACCCTCGTAGACCGAAGCGGAAGCGTTGACGCAACGTAGAGGAAGTAGTCGTACGTCTTCCCGGTCCAACCGATCCAAGCACCATTACTCCGGCACCTCCGAGTTCTTGACACACGTACAGCTCGATGACGCACCCCGGGCTCCGATCCAGCAAAGCTTCGGGGAGGAGTTCCGTCAGCACGACGGCGTGGTGACGATCTTGATGTACAACTGTCGCAGGGCTTCGCCTAAGCACCGCTACAATATGACCGAGGTGTAATATCATGGAGGGGGTGTCAGGACCCCGACTCGATGCCACATCGATCTAGCATGTAACACCTCATGTCGCTTTGCGGCCTCACGCACGGTATCCCCACGGGTGTCGCCTTACCTTTGCCCGGGACCGTTTGCGCATTTTGGCACACGTATATGATGGTGCCGCTAGCATCCATATGATAAAGAGCCCGGGCTGACATGGCTAGTCGTAAACCCAAAGTGGCACTAACTTACAGGGACAGGCATTCATGACCCAGCATCGAACGTGTCGGTCATCAGCGAGTGAATCCAGGCTGTAGCACTGGGCTAACAGGACTCCGGTGAACCGGGCTGTAGCGGGCTAGCAGGACTCCGGTATTCATCGCGTGACATTTCCCCGAAGGGACAGACACAGGATCGAAGAAGGACACATGCCGGCCTGCCTAAGTGTTCCGGAGCAGTAGCAAGCTACCAGGGCTCAGTGGAAGCACTAGGAGACATTTCCCGGTAAGAGAGGCTACTAAGGATAAACAACTAGATAGTCAGATCCCACACATAGCAATACACATTACACGTACGCATAACATGCAAGTATGTGCTGTACAACATGGCATCACAGCATAACTCAACAACTCATATAGATAAAGGCTCAGAAGAGCCGTCATAGCATAAATTGCAAACAGGGGTCACATGACCCAACAGTCAGAGCAATCAAGCAACAAGCGGAAGCATTACATGTCTGGGTACAGACATCTACAAATGAAAAAGGCTGAAGAGCCGGACTATCTACAACATCCGATCAAGATCGTAGCTGAGGTACTAGCTACTAGTCGAAGTCCACGGGAACACTAGTAAGACCGAAGTCTCCGCTACAAAAACATAAATAAAGCAACATGAGTACAAAGGTACTCAGCAAGACTTACATCAGATCCTATCGTACATGCATTTGTATCAAGAGGGTAATGTGGGGTTTAGTTGCAGCAAGCCAGCTTTGACTCTGTGGCTATCCTATTCTACGACTACCAGAAACTCTAGAGGTGAAACAACGTACACGAGTCCACTAATCACCACACAATACACTACTATGGATTCATCCCCGTCTCCCTACGAGAAGGCCATCCATAGCACTCACACTTGTCTTGAGCATTTTAGAGTATCCACTTCAAGTTGTCTATGTACCATGTAAGCATCCAAGAAGTCCATAACCGCGGACCCGGCTATTCGAATAGATCATGTTAACCCTGCAGGGGTGTACTTCTTCACACACGCTCTCGCCACTTACCGCCATGTACACGTCATGTATCTCGGCAACCTTCAAGCGGAAGCCTGGCGAGGGTGTCGGCCACGACCTGACTAACCACACAAGACTCTAGTCCAGGTTTATCGCCTATTCGGGTTCCATCCGCAAGGAGATCCGGCCGGGGTGTCGCTTACGGCCCCAAACGATGTGTACAGGGTTCCCGAGCCCACCAACCGGGTGCCACTCGGTACACCGGGCCACGTGTGCCTAGTCTGTCCCAAGCCCACCCTGCCGGGTGCCACTTGGTAGAAAAATAGCACTACCTACAAACACCAGAAACTAGTTGCGACTCCTGGACAGAGATCAAGTTGGTTAATAAGTCGAGAGGGGTCGAGCTACCGGAACCCAATGTGTGGTAGTATCGAGTCATTGGACAACATACATAGAACTCAGTGCTTAAGGACGGTTCCAGTGAGACAACCCACCATGTACTCCTACACGGCCTCTCACCGCTACCTTTACCAAATCGTGTTCACACACTTCACTCTCAGCATCAGAACATATCGTAACACTCCAATTCATTCCCAATGAATCAGACCTGACACAACTCTAAGCAATAGCAGGCATAGCATGGTAGGAACACATCAGTGGCTTCAATCAACTCCTACACATGCTAGTGGGTTTCAACTATTTACTGTGGCAATGACAGGTCATGCAGAGGAATGGGTTCAACTACCGCAGCACAAAGTAGCAGATGAATCGTTGTTGTCCTAATGCAATAACTGAGAGCAGGAGCGAGAGAGTAGGGTTTTATCGAAATGAACAAGGGGGTTTGCTTGCCTGGTAAATCAACAAGGGAGGCACTGCTTCACAGACAGGTACTCTGGAACGTCTCCGGAGTAGGACCTATCGAGAAGGAACGGTGCCGGCAATCAATACACAATCATATGCAACAATATGATGCATGAACATGGCATGTAGATGTGATGCTGTTGAGCTAATGCAACTAATAAACATTTGGTTTGAAGTGCATTTGAACCAAAGGTTCAAATGCATTACTAAATTAAGTCTCTTATATATGCCATAATGTGTTTTCCCATATTCAGCATGTATAGGTTGGTTTTTCATGCATGAAACTAGTACATATGGAAAGATTGCATTTTTCTGATAATTTTTCATATATAAATTATTTAAATCTGAGCTACGGTTGAATTGTTATGAATTTTTGAAGTTTAAATCATTTTCTGGATTTTCTGAAATATTTTAATTCCAGAAAATATATAATTGCGTCAGCATGACGTCAGCACGACGTCAGCGGTCAACTGGGCTGGTCCGGTCAAACCTGACGTGTGGGACCCACACGTCAGTGACAGGGGGGTTAACAGGGGTTAATTAATTTAATTAAAAGGTTAGGGGGGGGTCGGGCCCACTGGTCAGCGACCCTGGGGGGTCAAACCCGGTCAACTCGCCGGCGTTTAGCCGCCGGCGAGGCCGAGCGCGGCGGAGGAAGTGCATTTGCACGTTACGGCCACCAAACGGGAGGCGGAGAGCATCTACGAGCTCCTGGGAACGAGCCGCAGCTCTTGGTGGTGATGGTTGAGCTCGGGGTGGCCGGAGACGTCGCCGGCGACGACTTTGGCGGTCGCCGGAGCTCGGGCGCCGATGGAAACGGCGCCACCATGCACGGGAGGATCAACGGGTAGCAACTACGCGTTCTGCAGGCTCCCACAAAGCCAACGGGCATATGCACGGGGCCGATTGGCCACCGGAGCCTCGTCGGCGACGAGTTCGTGCGGCGGTGTGCTTCGGGCATCATGGGAAGTGGTGCTACAACGAGCGCTAGGCCGTGGGGATAGGGGGAAACGACGGAGGAGCTCACTGGGAGGTCGAAGCGCAGCTCAGTGGCCTGGGGATGACCTAGACGGCGCGAATCGAAGACGAGGTCACCGGCGGCCGAAGGTTGAAGAAGAGCTCGAAGTCGACGCTGCAGGGCTTCCGGCGGGGCGTGGTTCGGTGAGGGGGGTCGAGGACGACGTCGCGGAGCTCGTGGGCACAACCGAGGGGCGAGGGGGTGGCTGTGGCCGTGGTGGTTCTCGTCGGTGGCGGCGGCCGCGTTCGGTGGAAGTGAGGGGGAGCCAGAGGAGGGGAGGAGGGCGAGGGAGAGTGAGAGCGGTGCGGGGCAGCTGCGTGGCTTCGTCCGGGGCATCGAGGGTGAGAGAAGGAAGCAGGAGGTGGCCAGCAGGGGGGGAGGTGGCGCGC
>NC_041385.1:92735026-92743997 GCF_002162155.2 Triticum dicoccoides
GCCGTTCCCCTGTCGGGGGGGAAGACGACAGAGGAGGGGGGCCAGGCGGGCTGGGCCGCCTCCTGGCTGGGCCGGCCTGCTGCTGCTGGGCTGCGCAGGGGAGGGGAGGCCCAGGTAAGCCCCTCCTTCTTTTATTTTTGTTTTCTAATTTTTCTGACATTTGTTTTGATTTAATAAATATATTAAATCATTTAATTTCCTTATGCCAATTTTTGCAGAAGCTAGATATATTATTCCAGAGCTCTTTTATAATTGGCATAATTTTTGGACCATATTTCATATATATAGAAATATATTTCCAATGCAAATATTTATCGAATTAATCCAAATGGCCAAAATAAATGTCCATGAGCTCCTAAAAATATTGTTTTGATTTTTATCTTTGTCCAATATTTTCAGAGGGCAACATGAGCATTTTCTTGGACCCTTTTGGAGAAATTTTTATTTGGGTCATTTTAAAAATGATTCTGAGGGTTCCACCAATCCTCATTTCAAATTTAAATGAAATTAAATATGATGCACAAATGGCTAGCTAGTCTAAGTCATACCAGACTAGGGATGTGACAACTCGCCCCCACTTAACAGAATCTCGTCTCGAGATTCAGGGGTCGACGGAAAGAAAGCGGGGTACTCCAGTCGAAGACGATCTTCTCGCTCCCAAGTAGCTTCTCTCTCGGAATGATGAGACCACTGAACTTTGAGAAACTTGACGTTCTGACGTCGAGTGACATGCTCTGCTTGATCAAGAATGCGAACCGGGTACTCTCGGTATGTGAGGTTATCTTGGAGATCAAGCGTTTCGTGGTCCACTCCGCGGATGGGATCCGAGAAGCAACGCCTGAGTTGAGAGACGTGGAAGACATCATGAACTCGAGAAAGATGTGGGGGTAGTTCCAATTGGTAGGCAACCTCTCCTCGTTTAGCGAGAATACGAAAAGGACCAATGTAACGAGGAGCCAACTTGCCCTTGATACCGAAACGATGGGTACCCTTCAAAGGAGTAACCCGAAGGTAAGCTTGGTCGCCAATTTCATAAGTCATATCCTTATGATGATGATCGTACTGACTTTTCTGACGAGACTGGGCTGTTTTCAAATTCTCACGAATGATGCGAACTTGCTCTTCTGCCTCCTGGATCATATCCGGTCCAAAGAATTGTCTTTCACCGGTTTCTGACCAGTTCAAAGGTGTTCGACATCTTCGTCCATAGAGAACCTCAAAAGGAGCTTGCTTGAGGCTGGATTGGTAGCTATTGTTATAGGCAAACTCGGCGAAAGGAAGACATTTCTCCCAATCCATACCGAAAGAGATAACGCAAGCTCTGAGCATGTCTTCGAGAATTTGATTGACCCGTTCCACCTGACCACTCGACTGAGGGTGGAAAGCGGTACTGAAGGAAAGATGGGTTCCCATGGCAGTTTGGAAACTCTCCCAGAAATGAGAAGTGAAAAGACTGCCACGGTCCAAATTGATCTCTAGTGGAACACCATGGAGTGACACTATTCGAGAAATATATAAGTCAGCAAGCTGACTAGCAATGATATTTTCCCGAATAGGGAGGAAGTGAGCCACTTTGGAAAGACGATCAACGACTATGAAGATAGCGTTATTCCCTCTCTTGGTCCTGGGAAAGCCGGTGATGAAGTCCATACCAACTTTATCCCATTTCCATTCAGGAATAGCTAAGGGCTGAAGGGTGCCAGCAGGTCTTTGATGCTCTGCCTTAACGCGACGACATACGTCACATTTAGCAATGAACTCAGCAATTTCTCTCTTCATCCTAGTCCACCAGAACCTCTGGCGTAGGTCCTGATACATCTTAGTACTACCGGGATGAATCGTGAGAGGGGATTCATGCGCCTCCTTAAGAATCAATTGTCGCAGATGTTGATTCTTGGGAACCACCAAGCGATTCTCAAAGAAAACAACACCACGATCATCCATAGAGAAACATCCACCAACTCCCTTCTTAATGTTTCTCTTAATGCGGATAACCCCTGTATCATGCTTCTGGGCTTCTATGATAAGATCCACAAGGGTAGGTTTCGCCACCAAGGTAGAAGGAATCCGTGAGGAGCAATGTGAAGATTAAGCTTACAGAATTCCTCATGGAGAAGTGGTTGGCCTTGCTGCAACATGAGATTGTGGCAATAGTATTTACGGCTTAGAGCATCAGCCATGACATTGGCTTTGCCTGGGGTGTAGGTAATCCCTAGATCATAATCTGTGATCAACTCCAACCAACGTCTTTGCCTAAGGTTCAAATCTGGTTGGGTGAAGATATACTTGAGACTCTGGTGATCGGTGTAGATCTCGCAACGTTTACCAAGGAGGTAATGTCGCCAGGTCTTGAGTGCATAGACTACGGCTGCAAGCTCTAGATCATGTGTAGGATAATTCTCCTCATGTGGATGCAACTGTCGAGATGCATAGGCAATCACATGACGATCCTGCATAAGAATGCAACCTAGTCCCTGTCGTGAGGCGTCGCAGTAGATAATAAAGTCTTTAGTGAAATCCGGTGGCACAAGTATGGGAGCAGAAGTCAGGCGTCTTTTCAGTTCCTGAAAACTGTACTCACACTGTGGGGACCACTCGAACTTTTTATCTTTCTTGAGAAGTTCCGTGAGAGGTTTGGCTACTTTGGAGAAGTTTTCAACAAAGCGGCGACAATAGCTGGCTAGACCAAGGAAACTCCTAACTTGTTTCACTGTTTCAGGTGGAGTCCAATCGAGAACGGCTTGAACTCTCTCGGGATTGACAGCAATGCCCTTACCAGAGATTACGTGGCCTAAATAGGTCACTTCTGGCAACCAAAATTCACACTTGGAGAACTTGGCATAAAGGCGGTGTTCTCTGAGTTTTTCTAAAACAAGTCTAAGATGTTCGGCATGCTCTTCCTCGTTCTTCGAGTAAATAAGAATATCATCGAGGTAAACCACGACGAACTTATCTAAGTACTCCATGAAGATCGAGTTCATCAAGCGGGAGAATGTGGCTGGGGCGTTGGTTAGGCCAAAGGACATGACGGTGTACTCGTACTGACCATAACGAGTGACAAAAGCTGTCTTGGGAATGTCCCCGTTTCTGATCTTGATTTGATGGTAGCCTAACCTTAAATCCATCTTGGAGAAGATTGAGGATCCAGCGAGCTGATCATACAGGTCATTCATCCTGGGAAGCGGATACTTGTTCTTTATCGTGACCAAATTAACGGGACAATAATCTACAACCATCCGGTCCGTACCATCCTTCTTCTTGACGAAAAGGACGGGGCAAGCCCAAGGAGAAGAACTAGGACGGATGAAACCCTTTTGCAAGGACTCATCGAGTTGTTTCTTAAGCTCGGCTAGTTCTAAGGGTGCCATCTTGTAAGGTCTCCGGGAGATTGGAGCTGTTCCTGGGATAAGATCTATGACGAACTCTACATCTCTGTCAGGTGGAACACCTGGCAGTTCCTCTGGAAAGACATCCGGAAAGTCACAGACTACCGGGATATCTTCAAGGTCTGGAAGAGGGCTGGCATTAAGAGAATAGAGCTGACGCTTTGCAACTCTAGTGGAGACGGTGACTATCTTGCCAGATGGGTGTGTAAGTTGAACAGATCTTGTGTAACAATCAATCTTGGCATGATGAGCTGTCATCCAGTCCATACCCAAGATGATGTTAATATCTGAAGACTTGAGGGCTACCAGTGACGCAAGGAATACAAGTTTATCAATAAGGATTTCGTTACCATGGCTGATTCTGGTGGTCTGCCATCTAGACCCTGGGGTTTGGATTTCAAGCGGAGTTGGCATATCACAAAATGACATGTCGTGCAAACGAGCATAGCCTTCAGAAATGAAGGAGTGAGATGCCCCAGTATCAAATAGAACTGATGCTGGGTGACAATTGACAAGGAGTGTACCAAGAACGACATCTGGATCATCATGAGCGTCTTTAGCTGAGACGTGATGCACACATCCACGTTCAGTGGGGGCTGACTTAACACTGATCATCTTACGTGATGGCTTAATACAGCCCACAGTCTTCTCGGGCTGGGGTGGAGCATAACTAGTCTGAGAGCAATCACATGCATAGTGTCCTGGCTTCCCGCATGTGAAGCAAGTCCCTGAGGTTGGACGGGGACCCGCACTGACAAACGGTCTACCAGTAGGCCTGGGTGGAACATACGACTGAGCTGGAGGAGGCACCACATGAGATGACCTCGGTGTATAACCGGAAGGAAGAGCGGAGTTTGGAACCCAAATCCGGCGTTTCAGGGAACTAGAGCCAGAGAAAGATCCCAAATCACGGGTGTGCTTACGAGACTCCTCGTAAGTGAGCTGAGCTGTCTCTGCATTGATGGCCTTGTTCACAAGGGCTTGGAGTGTATCGCAATGATGCAGGTGAAGATCACGACGCAACTTGGGGTTGAGACCCTTCCGGAACCTAGCCTGCTTCTTGGCGTCCGTGGACACTTCTTCTGTGGCATAGCGGGCAAGGTTCTCGAACTCTCTGCTATAAGCATCAACAGCCATCTTACTCTGGGTGAAACTACAGAACTCTTCTCTCTTGCGATCAAGAAGGGCCTGGGGAATGTGATGCTCACGAAAAGCCTCAGTGAAATCCTTCCAGGTAGGAATCTGGCCGGCTGGAAGCAAAGTCTCATAGTTCTGCCACCAAAGACTAGCAGGACCTTCCAGGTGGTATGTGGCATAAGTGACCTTGTCATCTTCAGCTACGTTCGCGGAACACAGCTTATGGGTGATGCTACGGAGCCAATCATCTGCATCGAGTGGCTCGATGGAATGATGAAAGGTAGGTGGGTGCAAGCGGATGAAATCATGAATGGTCACAGACTTGTTGGACTGATGTGCGGTGTTCTCCTCGATACGTGCCAACAAATGGTTGGACTCACGCTTGTTCCTCTCCATCTCTAGCATGAACTCTGTCAACGAAGGCTGGTCGGGAGGATCCTCATCCCTACCATCTCCGTGATTCTGGTTACGAGCAACGGAACTTCGCTTGGCTGATGACATCCTGAGAAACGAATCAAGGACGGAATCAGCAACAACTAAGGACTGTAGAATGTAGGACAAGGAATTAGTATCACTCAAACTCCTAGGGAAAATCCGGCAGCATAACGGCAGTAAAAATGCTCAGAATGAGACATCCTACTAAACATAGGGTGGTAACATACTTATCATCACCATTCAAGGTTTTGGGATAGTACTAAACAGACTACACCGGAAATACTCAAAACTGGGGTATGACTCTGATCAACCAGTCCTATGGAACTACGGAGTAGTAACACATGATCCTGATAGACGGAAGAGAAAGCCTAGTTCCTTAACCCCGTAGGAAAGATAGGATGACTCAGATCAGAAGGCCATGAGGTAAAGGAGTAAAAAGAGCCTTACGTTCCAACCCACAATCAATTATCTTACATAACTAAAGAATTTCTAGACTCAACTTCGACCAGTATGGCTTGGTAATCCTACAGGCAGTCAAGCTCTGATACCAAAGCTGTCAGGACCCCGACTCGATGCCACATCGATCTAGCATGTAACACCTCATGTCGCTTTGCGGCCTCACGTACGGTATCCCCACGGGTGTCGCCTTACCTTTGCCCGGGACCGTTTGCGCATTTTGGCACACGTATATGATGGTGCCGCTAGCATCCATATGATAAGGAGCCCGGGCTGACATGGCTAGTTGTAAACCCAAAGTGGCACTAACTTACAGGGACAGGCATTCATGACCCAGCATCGAATGTGTCGGTCATTAGCGAGTGAATCCAGGCTGTAGCACTGGGCTAACAGGACTCCGGTGAACCGGGCTGTAGCGGGCTAGCAGGACTCCGGTATTCATCGCGTGACATTTCCCCGAAGGGACAGACACAGGATCGAAGAAGGACACATGCCGGCCTGCCTAAGTGTTCCGGAGCAGTAGCAAGCTACCAGGGCTCAGTGGAAGCACTAGGAGACATTTCCCGGTAAGAGAGGCTACTAAGGATAAACAACTAGATGGTCAGATCCCACACATAGCAATACACATTACACGTACGCATAACATGCAAGTATGTGATGTACAACATGGCATCACAGCATAACTCAACAACTCATATAGATAAAGGCTCAGAAGAGCCGTCATAGCATAAATTGCAAACAGGGGTCACATGACCCAACAGTCAGAGCAATCAAGCAACAAGAGGAAGCATTACATGTCTGGGTACAGACATCTACAAATGAAAAAGGCTGAAGAGCCGGACTATCTACAACATCCGATCAAGATCGTAGCTGAGGTACTAGCTACTAGTCGAAGTCCACGGGAACACTAGTAAGACCGAAGTCTCCGCTACAAAAACATAAATAAAGCAACATGAGTACAAAGGTACTCAGCAAGACTTACATCAGATCCTATCGTACATGCATTTGTATCAAGAGGGTAATGTGGGGTTTAGTTGCAGCAAGCCAGCTTTGACTCTGTGGCTATCCTATTCTACGACTACCAGAAACTCTAGAGGTGAAACAACGTACACGAGTCCACTAATCACCACACAATACACTACTATGGATTCATCCCCGTCTCCCTATGAGAAGGCCATCCATAGCACTCACACTTGTCTTGAGCATTTTAGAGTATCCACTTCAAGTTGTCTATGTACCATGTAAGCATCCAAGAAGTCCATAACCGCGGACCCGGCTATTCGAATAGATCATGTTAACCCTGCAGGGGTGTACTTCTTCACACACGCTCTCGCCACTTACCGCCATGTACACGTCATGTATCTCGGCAACCTTCAAGCGGAAGCCTGGCGAGGGTGTCGGCCACGACCTGACTAACCACACAAGACTCTAGTCCAGGTTTATCGCCTATTCGGGTTCCATCCGCAAGGAGATCCGGCCGGGGTGTCGCTTACGGCCCCAAACGATGTGTACAGGGTTCCCGAGCCCACCAACCGGGTGCCACTCGGTACACCGGGCCACGTGTGCCTAGTCTGTCCCAAGCCCACCCTGCCGGGTGCCACTTGGTAGAAAAATAGCACTACCTACAAACACCAGAAACTAGTTGCGACTCCTGGACAGAGATCAAGTTGGTTAATAAGTCGAGAGGGGTCGAGCTACCGGAACCCAATGTGTGGTAGTATCGAGTCATTGGACAACATACATAGAACTCAGTGCTTAAGGACGGTTCCAGTGAGACAACCCACCATGTACTCCTACACGGCCTCTCACCGCTACCTTTACCAAATCGTGTTCACACACTTCACTCTCAGCATCAGAACATATCGTAACACTCCAATTCATTCCCAATGAATCAGACCTGACACAACTCTAAGCAATAGCAGGCATAGCATGGTAGGAACACATCAGTGGCTTCAATCAACTCCTACACATGCTAGTGGGTTTCAACTATTTACTGTGGCAATGACAAGTCATGCAGAGGAATGGGTTCAACTACCGCAGCACAAAGTAGCAGATGAATCGTTGTTGTCCTAATGCAATAACTGAGAGCAGGAGCGAGAGAGTAGGGTTTTATCGAAATGAACAAGGGGGTTTGCTTGCCTGGTAAATCAACAAGGGAGGCACTGCTTCACAGACAGGTACTCTGGAACGTCTCCGGAGTAGGACCTATCGAGAAGGAACGGTGCCGGCAATCAATACACAATCATATGCAACAATATGATGCATGAACATGGCATGTAGATGTGATGCTGTTGAGCTAATGCAACTAATAAACATTTGGTTTGAAGTCCATTTGAACCAAAGGTTCAAATGCATTACTAAATTAAGTCTCTTATATATGCCATAATGTGTTTTCCCATATTCAGCATGTATAGGTTGGTTTTTCATGCATGAAACTAGTACAGATGGAAAGATTGTATTTTTCTGATAATTTTTCATATATAAATTATTTAAATCTGAGCTACGGTTGAATTGTTATGAATTTTTGAAGTTTAAATCATTTTCTGGATTTTCTGAAATATTTTAATTCCAGAAAATATATAATTGCGTCAGCATGACGTCAGCACGACGTCAGCGGTCAACTGGGCTGGTCCGGTCAAACCTGACGTGTGGGACCCACACGTCAGTGACAGGGGGGTTAACAGGGGTTAATTAATTTAATTAAAAGGTTAGGGGGGGTCGGGCCCATTGGTCAGCGACCCTGGGGGGTCAAACCCGGTCAACTCGCCGGCGTTTAGCCGCCGGCGAGGCCGAGCGCGGCGGAGGAAGTGCATTTGCACGTTACGGCCACCAAAAGGGAGGCGGAGAGCATCTACGAGCTCCTGGGAACGAGCCGCAGCTCTTGGTGGTGATGGTTGAGCTCGGGGTGGCCGGAGACGTCGCCGGCGACGACTTTGGCGGTCGCCGGAGCTCGGGCGCCGATGGAAACGGCGCCACCGTGCACGGGAGGATCAACGGGTAGCAACTACGCGTTCTGCAGGCTCCCACAAAGCCAACGGGCATATGCACGGGGCCGATTGGCCACCGGAGCCTCGTCGGCGACGAGTTCGTGCGGCGGTGTGCTTCGGGCATCATGGGAAGTGGTGCTACAACGAGCGCTAGGCCGTGGGGATAGGGGGAAACGACGGAGGAGCTCACTGGGAGGTCGAAGCGCAGCTCAGTGGCCTGGGGACGACCTAGACGGCGCGAATCGAAGACGAGGTCACCGGCGGCCGAAGGTTGAAGAAGAGCTCGAAGTCGACGCTGCAGGGCTTCCGGCGGGGCGTGGTTCGGTGAGGGGGGTCGAGGACGACGTCGCGGAGCTCGTGGGCACAACCGAGGGGCGAGGGGGTGGCTGTGGCCGTGGTGGTTCTCGTCGGTGGCGGCGGCCGCGTTCGGTGGAAGTGAGGGGGAGCCAGAGGAGGGGAGGAGGGCGAGGGAGAGTGAGAGCGGTGCGGGGCAGCTGCGTGGCTTCGTCCGGGGCATCGAGGGTGAGAGAAGGAAGCAGGAGGTGGCCAGCAGGGGGGGAGGTGGCGCGC
>NC_041385.1:92744732-92748152 GCF_002162155.2 Triticum dicoccoides
CGGTGGCGGCGGCCGCGTTCGGTGGAAGTGAGGGGGAGCCAGAGGAGGGGAGGAGGGCGAGGGAGAGTGAGAGCGGTGCGGGGCAGCTGCGTGGCTTCGTCCGGGGCATCGAGGGCGAGAGAAGGAAGCAGGAGGTGGCCAGCAGGGGGGAGGTGGCGCGCGCGCGTGCCGGCGAGCGTCGGGCACATGCCGTTCCCCTGTCGGGGGGGAAGACGACAGAGGAGGGGGGCCAGGCGGGCTGGGCCGCCTCCTGGCTGGGCCGGCCTGCTGCTGCTGGGCTGCGCAGGGGAGGGGAGGCCCAGGTAAGCCCCTCCTTCTTTTATTTTTGTTTTCTAATTTTTCTGACATTTGTTTTGATTTAATAAATATATTAAATCATTTAATTTCCTTATGCCAATTTTTGCAGAAGCTAGATATATTATTCCAGAGCTCTTTTATAATTGGCATAATTTTTGGACCATATTTCATATATATAGAAATATATTTCCAATGCAAATATTTATCGAATTAATCCAAATGGCCAAAATAAATGTCCATGAGCTCCTAAAAATATTGTTTTGATTTTTATCTCTGTCCAATATTTTCAGAGGGCAACATGAGCATTTTCTTGGACCCTTTTGGAGAAATTTTTATTTGGGTCATTTTAAAAATGATTCTGAGGGTTCCACCAATCCTCATTTCAAATTTAAATGAAATTAAATATGATGCATAAATGGCTAGCTAGTCTAAGTCATACCAGACTAGGGATGTGACAGGGGGGCACCGCACACGGCTAAGGAACGATCACGAAGATTAACTTGTGTGTCTATGGGGTGCCCCCTGCCCCCGTATATAAAGGAGTGGAGGAGGGGGAGGGCCGGCCCCCTCTATGGCGCGCCCTAGGGGAGTCCTACTCCCACCGGGAGTAGGATTCCCCCTTTCCTAGTCCAACTAGGAGTCCTTCCAAGTAGTGGGAGTAGGAGACATGGAAGGGGAAGAGAGAAGGGAAGGAAGGAGGGGGTGCGGCCCCTCCCCCTAGTCCAATTCAGACTAGGCCATGGGGGTCGCGTGGCCTGCCCTAGGTAGCCCCTCTCTCTTTCCCGTATGGCCCAATAAGGCCCAATACTTCTCCCTGGCGAATTCCCGTAACTCTCCGGTACTCCGATAAATACCCGAATCACTCGGAACCTTTCCGAACTCCGAATATAGTCGTCCAATATATCGATCTTTATGTCTCGACCATTTAGAGACTCCTCGTCATGTCCCCGATCTCATCCTGGACTCCGAACTCCTTCGGTACATCAAAACTCATAAACTCATAATATAACTGTCATCGAAACCTTAAGCGTGCGGACCCTACGGTTCGAGAACAATGTAGACATGACCGAGACACGTCTCCGGTCAATAACCAATAGCGGAACCTGGATGCTCATATTGGTTCCTACATATTCTACGAAGATCTTTATCGGTCAGACCGCATAACAACATACGTTGTTCCCTTTGTCATCGGTATGTTACTTGCCCGAGATTCGATCGTCGGTATCCAATACCTAGTTCAATCTCGTTACCGGCAAGTCTCTTTACTCGTTCCGTAATACATCATCTCGCAACTAACTCATTAGTTGCATTGCTTGCAAGGCTTATGTGATGTGCATTACCGAGAGGGCCCAGAGATACCTCTCCGACATTCGGAGTGACAAATCCTAATCTCGAAATACGCCAACCCAACAAGTACCTTCAGGGACACCTGTAGTACTCCTTTATAATCACCCAGTTACGTTGTGACGTTTGGTAGCACCCAAAGTGTTCCTCCGGTAAACGGGAGTTGCATAATCTCATAGTCATAGGAACATGTACAAGTCATGAAGAAAGCAATAGCAACATACTAAATGATCGGGTGCTAAGCTAACTGAATGGGTCATGTCAATCACATCATTCTCCTAATGATGTGATCCCGTTAATCAAATGACAACTCATGTCTATGGCTAGGAAACATAACCATCTTTGGTTAACGAGCTAGTCAAGTAGAGGCATACTAGTGACACTTTGTTTGTCTATGTATTCACACATGTATCATGTTTCCGATTAATACAATTCTAGCATGAATAATAAACAATTATCATGAAATAAGGAAATAAATAATAACTTTATTATTGCCTCTAGGGCATATTTGCTTCAACTTTCCCCCACATCTGCTAGTCTACCACTGTAAGAGTTTGCACGACTTAATCAACTATGCTAGAGCCCATAGTAGCTTGTGGCTGCACACGGAAGTTTCTAGCATGAATAATCTCATGATCCCTTTGAGCCTGGGTGGCGGTCCATAAAGAAAAACAGGCAATCGCTGGAATACCCAGGTGCCTCAATCCACCCAGATGTGTGTTAAAGTTGCCACCTTAAATAAACCATTAAATAAAAATCTCACATCTGTCATGGATACACTCACCCAATCCACGTCTACTAGCATAGCATGGCATTATAAGCAAGCGTAGAAGTAACTCCCAAGGGTTTGATAATAAAACATGTATTAGGTACTACCTCATCTACTTCCCAAAACCCACATATTAATCAGATCCTAACCATGCAATTGTTTGAGGGTTGATCTAATGCAATAAAACTGGGTAGTAAAGAGGTATGATCAAAGTGTTACTTGCCTAGCTGATGATCCGTGAAACCTAGCGATTCGAAATAGCAAGCGGCGCACTCCGGGTACTCTATCGCAAACAAAAAAGCATACATTAAGCACTCATCTAATGCACAGGTAAAACTCAAATAAAAGATCTAACCGGAAAGTTTAATTTAAGAACTCCGGGTTGCAAAAAGAATCAAATCAAACGAAGCAATGAAAGTCAATCGGCGAAAGAAACAAGCTTCGTTTACTAATCTGGACCTAAGTCAAATTTTACAGAAGCAAAAACTTGTTTGAGTTGGTTAAACGGAAAGAGGGTTTCGAAACAAAACTCTAGGCGCTTGAACCGCCTGTTTCCGATAAACGAGCGAAAAGTTATACTAGAACAAAAATCGGATCAGAAATCGCGATCAGAAATAATCGCGGAAAATCCGAGAAAAAGAAAAACTGACGAACGGTTTAACGAATGGAAATTCGTTAACTTCAACTAAACGGTGAACTCGTCCATTAAAACGAAAGAACGAGCGAATGCTCGCTAATTAAATAAACTGGAAAAAAATAAACCTATCTAAAAAATAAACCTAGGGTTTAAAAAAAACGAATCGCTTTTTCTTAGAAAACCGGGGCGGCGGTGGGCGGCTACCTCGTCGGGGCTCCGGTGAGGTCCGGCAGCTCCGGCGGGGTCCGGTGGGCGGCGGCGGGAGGTGGCTCAGCGGCGGCGCGACAGCAGCGGCGAGCTGCGCCGCAAGGCGGCGGGGAGGGCGGCTTGCGACGGCGGCGACTCCGGCTTGGGGCTCCAGGGGGGCCTGAGG
>NC_041385.1:92748558-92769656 GCF_002162155.2 Triticum dicoccoides
AGTTGTGGCCGACTCGGTCAGGGCGACGGCGGCGGCGGTCGCGGTCTCCGCGCGGGAAACGGCGGCAGGGAGGCGGTGGCGCGGGGTGGGCCGGCCTGGCTCGGCTGGGCTTCGGCCCAGTCGGGCGCGGGAGTTTTAAAAAAAAATATTCCGCCGAAACTAAGAAATTCTAGAAAATAAAATAAAATTCTAAAAATGACAAAATAAATTTTCATCATCTAAATAAAATATTTAGAACAAGATGAACATTTTCTTGGCCCTAAAATGCAGTTTTGAAAAACATGCAATTTTCCTAAATTCAAAATAAAAACCAAAAAACTCCGAAATAAAATATTATTTGATTTTATCATTAAATCCTCAATATTTCTTTATTTTGGGAAAGTCATTTTATTCCCTCTCTCATATTTTTATAATAGAAATAATTGAAGATAAAATAAATAAAATCAAATGATCCTATTTTCAAAATTTGAGAAAACTCAATTATGAAAATAACGAAATCCCCAACTCTCTCCGTGGGTCCTTGAGTTGCGTAGAATTTCTGGATCAGGCCAAAAGCAATAAAGTATGATATGCAATGATGATCTATGTATAACATTCCAATATGAAAATTTGGGATGTTACAAACCTACCCCCCTTAAGAGGAATCTCGCCCTCGAGATTCGGGTTGGCTAGAAAATAGGTGAGGGTGGTCCTTCCGTAGATCTTCCCCTCGCTCCCAGGTGGCTTCAGCCTTGGTATGGTGGCTCCACTGAACTTTACTAAACTTGATAACCTTGCTGCGGGTGACTCGGCTGGCATATTCAAGAATCTTGACTGGCTTCTCGTCATAGGTTAAATCACTATCCAACTGAATCGCTTCCAGCGGCACTGTATCTCTCAGCGGTATATCAGCCATCTCTGCGTGGCACTTCTTCAACTGGGAAACGTGGAACACATCATGAACTCCTGACAATCCTTCGGGCAATTCCAATTTATAAGCAACTTCTCCCATATGTTCCAAAACTTTGTATGGTCACACAAAACGTGGCGCTAACTTTCCCTTAACTCCAAAGCGTTTAACTCCTCGAAGTGGAGATACACGAAGATAAACTCTGTCTCCGACTTTGTAAGTTGTCTCCTTGCGTTTTGAATCTGCGTAGCTCTTCTGCCTGGACTGGGCTACTTTGAGCCTATCGCGAATCAACTTCACCTTCTGTTCAGACTCCATCCCACGACAATGGGGTCCTGCACCTCCTTCCGTACGAGGCTTCGAAAGGGGCCATCTTCAAACTGGATTCATATCTGTTGTTGTAAGAGAACTCCGCATATGGCAAGTTGTCGTCCCAACTAGATCCATAATCTAGTACACAAGCTCTCAGCATATCCTCCAAAATCTGATTTACTCTCTCGGTCTGTCCATCTGTCTGCGGATGAAAGGCTGTACTGAACTCTAGCCTGGTACCCAAAGTTTCGTGCAACTGATTCCAGAACTTTGAGGTAAACTGGGTTCCTCTATCTGATACAATACTCATCGGAACTCCATGTAGACATATGATCCTGGTCATGTATATCTTTGCCAACTTAGCACTGGTGTAAGTGGTCTTCACTGGGATGAAATGAGCTACCTTCGTCAAACGATCGACTACAACCCATATCGAGTCATAGCTTGAACGAGTCCTGGGCAATCCAGTGATAAAATCCATGCCTAGCTTATCCCACTTCCATTCGGGTATCGGCAATGGCTGTAACAATCCTGCTGGCTTCTGATGCTCTGCCTTCACTCTCTGACATGCATCACAAACTGCTACATATTCTGCAATATCCTTCTTCATTCCGGTCCACCAGAATGTGTCTTTCAAATCCAAATACATATTGGTATTTCCTGGGTGAATCGAGTACGGCGAATCATGGGCCTCTTGTAGAATCAACTTCCTGATCTCCGGATCATTAGGCACATAAACGCGGTCCTCAAACCATAAGGTATCATGCTCATCCTCACGAAATCCTTTAGCTTTTCCCTTGCTCATCTTCTCCTTTATAGAGGAAATCTCCTTGTCAGTGTTTTGAGCTTCTCTGATCTTATCCATCAAGGTAGATTGAATCTCCAATGCTGCTACATAGCCTCTCGGAACTATCTCTAAACATAGCTCACGAAGATCCTCGGCTAACTCCTTAGGTAACTCTCTGGTCAAGAGTGTGTTGACATGGCTCTTGCGGCTCAACGTGTCGGCTACTACGTTAGCCTTTTCGGGATGATAATGCAATCTCATATCATAATCCTTGATGAGCTCCAACCATCTCCTTTGCCTGAGATTCAACTCCTTCTGTTGAAGATGTACTTCAAACTCTTGTGATCCGTGTACACCTCACAATGGTTTCCGATGAGGAAATGTCTCCAAGTCTTCAATGCATGCACTACGACTGCTAACTCCAAGTCATGTGTAGCATAATTCAACTCATGGGGCTTAAGTTGTCGTGAGGCATACGAAACAACTCTTCCCTCCTGCATAAGAACTGCTCCAAGTCCTAGACGAGAAGCGTCGCAATACACCTCATAATCCTTGCGCTGATCGGGCAGAATCAAAACTGGTGATGTAAGCAAACGTTTCTTCAACTCCTGGAAACTGGTCTCACATTCCTCAGTCCAATTAAACTTGGCGTCCTTCTTTAACAACTCCATCATGGGCTTTGCAATCTTCGAGAAATTCTCAATGAATCTCCGGTAGTATCCTGCAAGTCCAAGAAAACTCCGGATCTCTCCACCTGTCGTTGGTGCTACCCAATTTGTCACAGTGACAACTTTGGTGGGATCTACTGCTATTCCTTCTCCGGATATAACATGTCCGAGGAATCCAACTTCCTTCAACCAAAACTCACATTTGCTGAACTTGGCGTATAACTAATGTTCTTTGAGCTTCTCCAGTACCAAACGCAAATGCTCCTTATGCTCTTCTTCATTCTTTGAATATACCAAAATATCATCAATGAACACCACGATGAACTTATCCAGAAACTCCATAAACACCTTGTTCATCATGTTCACGAAATATGCAGGTGCATTAGTCAGACCAAATGACATAACGGTATACTCATATAGCCCGTACCTGGTGGTAAAAGCCGTCTTAGGTATATCCTTCTCTCAAATCTTCAATTGATGGTATCCTGATCGCAGATCGATCTTGGAAAATACCTTAGCTCCTTGCAATTGGTCAAACAAATCATTGATCATCGGCAACGGGTACTTGTTCTTGATTGTTACTTCATTCAATCCTCGATAATCAACAACCATCCTCAATGATCCATCCTTCTTCTCCACTAGAAGCACTGGCGATCCCCAAGGTGAAGAACTTGGGCGAATATAGCCTTTATCCAGTAACTCCTTAATCTGCTTCTTAATTTCCTCCAAATCTTGTGCGGGCATCCTATACGGTCTCTTAGATATCGGCCCTGTGCCTGACAAAAGCTCAATCAAAAACTCAATGTATCAATCCGGTGGCATGCCTGGCAACTCCTATGGAAATACATCAGGGAAATCCTTCCCCACTGGTACTTCCTCCTGCACAACTCCTGATAAGGAATTTACTTGTGTCCTCTTCGGCTCATGTCGTGATACATACTTGATCCTTCTCCCTTCCGGGGTGGTAAGAAAAATTGACTTACTAGCGCAATCGATGTTTCCTCCATACTCCGATAGCCAATCCATACCCAGAATCACATCCAAACCTTGCGATTTCAGAATGATTAAATCCGAGGGGAAAACATGCCTACCTATACTCAATGGCACTTGAAAGCATCCTCGACTGGCCATATACTCCGCTCCTGGTGAGCTTACTAGCATAGGTGTTCTAAGAACTTTGGTGGGAAGTTTATACTTATCCACAAATCCCCTTGATATGTATGAATGCGATGCACCAGTATCAAAAAGAACGATTGCAGTAAATGACTTAACCAAAAACTTACCTATTACTGCATCTGGTTGGGCTTCAACCTCCTCCACATTAACGTGGTTCACATGTCCCCTGTTGAAAGGGTTCGGCTTCTTCCCAGAGCTTCCATTGCCATTTCCATTCTAGGCTTCAGGACATTCAATGGCATAATGTCCAGTCTTTCGACACTTATAGCAAGTGACTTGGCTCATGTCTCTCTTGGCTGGGGTTGATGGGTTGGTACAGTTCTGACCGTTGCTTCCTCCATTCCCGTTACCATTCTTGGGGCCACTATGATTATGCGAGCTACCTCCTCCATGGGTATGCTGAAAATGTCCTCCCGATTTTGGGGTAAAACGTGGCTTCTGCTGAGCTCCAGAATTGTACTTCCCTTGTCCATACTTCCTCTTGCGGTTTTCAATCTGCTCCTGCTTCCCTTCAATCATGAGAGCATGATCTACCAACTCCTGATAGTTGTTGAAAGTTGCTACCATCAACTGCATGCTCAGCTCATCATTCAGTCCTTCTAGAAACTTCTCCTGCTTAGCTGCATCCGTAGCAACGTCAACTGGGGCATAACGTGCTAACTTACTAAAGTCATCCACATACTGACCAACTGTCCGTCCTCCTTGGTGCAAGTTGCAAAACTCACGCTTCTTCATGGCCATAGCTCCTGCGAAAACATGGGCAATATGGAAAGCCTGCTGAAACTGATCCCATGTGACCGTGTTGATAGGATAAATGGTTGTGAAATTTTCTCACCATGATGCTGCGGGTCCATCAAGCTGATGTGCGGCAAAACGCACATTTTCCGTATCTGTGCATCCTGCAGTGGTCAACTCCCTTCTTGTCTTGCGGAGCCAATCATCTGCAACTATCGGCTCGGTGCTACTGGAGAACATCGACGGATTCAGTCTAAGGAAACGGGTTAAGTGATCAACAGGTGGTGGAGGTGGTGGGTTGTTGTTGTTGTTCCCCTGATTCTGATTCTGGACTAATAACTGCATCAATGCATTCTACTGCTGGATCAACTGAGTGAGCTCCGGTGGGAAAGCAAATCCATTGTCACGTCTCGGAGGCATATGAGGGTTTTAGAAAATATGAGAAAATAGAATAGAATAAGGTCTAGAGAGAAAACACTACCCATATGCACATGAGACAAATGCAAACAATATCACTTCATTCAATTCAAACAAGGGCATACAACGGTCTAACTATCGTTACAAAGTGCTCGGACTATACTAGATTCATGGGGAAATACTACTACTGTTATGGTGGTTGTCACATCCCTAGTCTGGTATGACCTAGGCTAGCTAGTCATTTGTGCATCATGTTTAAATTCCATTTAATTTTGAAATGGGGATTTGTGAAACCCTCAGAATCATTTTTGGAAATGACCCAAATAAAAATTGCTCCAAAAAGGTCCAAGAAGATGCTCATGTTGCTCTCTGAAAATATTGGACAGAAATAAAAAATCAAACCAATATTTTTAGGACCTCATAAGTATTTATTTTGGGCATTTGGAATTAATGCAGAAATAATTTGCTTTGGATATATATTGTTATATATATATATAATATTGTCCAAAAATTATGCCATTTATCAAGGAGCTCTGGAATAATATAACTAGCTTTCATAAAAATTGGCATAAGTAAATAAATTGATTTAGTATTATTACTAAATCAGAACAAATGTCAGAAAAATAGAAAAGAAAACAAAAGGGAAAAAAACCTTACCTGGACCTACCTGCGGCCCAGCTCCTGTGCTGGCCCGGCACCGCGCAGCCAGCAGCCGGCCCAGCCCGCCTCCTCCTCTGTCGTCTTCTCCCCCTCGCCAAGCAGGTGCGTGCCCGAGCCACAGCCGACCGCGGCCACGCGCCCGGCCACCTCCTGCTTCTCCCTCTCGTCGCCCTGGACGCCCTGGAACGTCGCCACGCGCCGCCCCGGTCCTCTTCCACTCTCTCTCGCTCTCCCTCCTCCCCTGGACATCTCCCCCCCTCCCCGTGCCCGAAGCGCTGCCGCCGCCGCAGCTCACCACCGACCCGCTCCCCGCCGTACCCTCGCCCCTCCGTAGAGTCCACGAGCTCCGCCACGACCCCCTCCACCTCCTCGTCGAGCCACGCACCTCCGGACGGCCTCCATCGTCGCCACCCTCCTCGTCTTCATCGCCAGCTGCCCGAGATCGCCGACGACGCTCCGGCCGCACCAGTGCTTCCCCGAGCCCGCTGATGCCTTCGCTGGATCCACCGTGAGCATCTCCCCGTTTCCCCTCTCTTCTCCCCCTCGTTCCCGCGCCGTAGCTCCGTTCCCCACCATGGCCGAAGCCATCGCCGCCACAGCTCCTCGCCGTCGTGGCCACAGCCGCCGCAGGCCGCAGCCGAGCTCGCCGTTGCACTCAGTGCACTCTGGCGAGTCACGCGGACCCGCTCGTAGCCTCCCTAGTGCCCTGCGTCGCCTAACCCGCATCAACCGAGCTCCGGCCACCGCCGCGAGCTCTGCTCCGGCGAGATCCGCCATTCCCACGGCCTTCCCTGAGCGCGGCTGGATGCGCCCGTGCACGGGCTACCCGCCGGTGGCCTCCGTGTGCCAAACCGTGGCCTCCAGCTCGTTCCGGCGAACTTCCGCCGTGGCTCGAGGTTGTCGCCGGCGAAACTCCGGTGACTGACGTGGCGCGTGATTAGCTTAGTGCTAATCACCGCTTATTTAACCCCCCTGACACTGACCAGTGGGCCCCAGGGCTTAGTCAAAGCTAATCAGCCTAGGTTTGACTCGGGGTTAACCCCAGTGTCACTGACGTGTGGATCCCACACGTCAGGTTTGACCCTGGTCAGCCCCGGTTGACCTGCTGACGTCGTGCTGACGTCATGCTGGCGCAATAATATGATTTCTGGATTTAAATTAAAACAGGAAATTCCAGAAAATGATTTAAACTTCAAAAATTCATAGAAATTCAACCGTAGCTCAGATTGAAATAATTTATATATGAAAAATTATCAGAAAAATGCAATCTTTCCATCTGTACCAGTTTCATGCATGACAAACCAACTTATACCTACTGTATAAGTGAAACACTAAAATGGCTTATATAAAGAGCTTATTTGGAGTTGCATTTGAACCCTTGATTCAAATGGACTTCATTCAATTTGAATACTAGTTGCATTAGCTCAAACAGCATCACATCTACATGCCATGCTCATGCATCATATTGTTGCATATGTTTGTATATTGATTGCCGACACCGTTCCTTCTCGATAGGTCCTGCTCCGGAGACCGTTCCAGAGTACCTGTCTGAGGAGCAGTGCCCCCTTGTTGATCTACCAGGCAAGCAAACCCCCTTGTTCATTCCGATACAATCCTACTCTCTCGCTCCTGCTCTCAATTATTGCATTAGGACAACAACGATTCATCTGCTACTTCGTGCTGCGGTAGCTGAACCCATTCCTCTGCATGACCTGTCATTGCCACAGTAAATAGTTGAAACCCACTAGCATGTGTAGGAGTTGATTGAAGCCATTGTTGTGTTCCTACCATGCTATGCCTGCTATTGCTTAGAGTTGTGTCAGGTCTGATTCATTGGGAATGAATTGGAGTGTTACGATATGTTCTGGTGCTGAGAGTTAAGTGTGTGAACACGATTTGGTAAGGGTAGCGGTGAGAGGCCATGTAGGAGTACATGGTGGGTTGTCTCACTGGAACCGTCCTTAAGCACTGAGTTCTATGTATGTTGTCCAATGACTCGATACTACCACACATTGGGCTCCGGGCGCTCCAAGCCCTCTCGACTTATTAACCAACTTGATCTCTGTCCAGGAGTCGCAACTAGTTTCTGGTGTTTGTAGGTACTGTTAGTAGTCTACCAAGTGGCACCCGGCCAGGTGGGCTTGGGACAGACTAGGCACAAGTGGCACGGTGTACCAAGCGTAGATCCATCCGGCAAGGTGGGCTTGGGAACCCTGCACACATCGTTTGGGGCCGTGAGCGACACCCCGGCCGGATCTCCTTGCGGATGGAACCTGAATAGGCGATAAACCTGGATTAGAGTCTTGTGTGGTTAGTCAGGTCGTGGCCGACACCCTCGCCAGGCTTCCGCTTGAAGGTTGCCGAGATACATGACGTGTACATGGCGGTAAGTGGTGAGAGCGTGTGTGAAGAAGTACACCCCTGCAGGATTAACATGATCTATTCGAATAGCCAGGTCCGCGGTTATGGACTTCTTGGATGCTTACATGGTACATAGACAACTTGAAGTGGATACTATAAAATGCTCAAGACAAGTGTGAGTGCTATGGATGGCCTTCTCGTAGGGAGACGGGGATGAATCCATAGTAGTGTATTGTGTGGTGATTAGTGGACTCGTGTGCGCCATATCACCTCAAGAGTTTCTGGTAGTCGTAGAACAGGATAGCCACAAAGTCAAAGCTGGCTTGCTGCAACTAAACCCCACATTACTCTCTTGATACAAATGCTTGTATGATAGGATCTGATGTAAGTCTTGCTGAGTACCTTTGTACTCATGTTGCTTTATTTATGTTTTTGCAGCGGAGACTTTGGTCTTACTAGTGTTCTCATGGACTTCGACTAGTAGCTAGTACCTCCGCTACGATCTTGATCGGATGTTGTAGATAGTCGGGCTTTTAGCCTTTTTCATTTATAGATGTCTGTACTCAGACATGTAATGCTTCCGCTTGTTGCTTGATTGCTCTGAATGTTGGGTCTTGTGACCCCTGTTTGTAATAAATGCTATGATGGCTCTTCTGAGCCTTTATCTATATGAGTTGTTGAGTTATGCTGTGATGCCATGTTGTACAGCACATACTTGCATGTTATGCGTACGTGTAATGTGTATTGCTATGTGTGGGATCTGACTATCTAGTTGTTTATCCTTAGTAGTCTCTCTTACCGGGAAATGTCTCCTAGTGCTTCCACTGAGCCCTGGTAGCTTGCTACTGCTCCGGAACACTTAGGCTGGCCGGCATGTGTCCTTCTTCGATCATGTGTCTGTCCCTATGGGAAAATGTCACGCGATGAATACCGGAGTCCTGTTAGCCCGCTACAGCTCGGTTCACCGGAGTCCTGTTAGCCCAGTGCTACAGCCTGGATTCACTCGCTGATGACCGACACGTTCGATGCTGGGTCATGGATGCCTGTCCCTGTAAGTTTGTGCCACTTTGGGTTTACGACTAGCCATGTCAGCCTGGGCTCCTTATCATATGGATGCTAGCGACACTGTCATATACGTGTACCAAAAGGCGCAAACGGTCCCGGGCAAAGGTAAGGCGACACCCGTGGGGATACCGTGCGTGAGGCCGCAAAGTGATATGAGGTGTTACATGCTAGATCGATGTGGCATTGAGTCGGGGTCCTGACAGCGTTGGTATCAGAGCCAGACTGCCTGTAGGATTACCAAGCCAAACTGGTCGAAGTTGAGTCTAGAAATTCTTTAGTTATGTAAGGGAATTGATTGTGGGTTGGAACTTAAGGCTCTTTTTACTCCTTATACCTCATGGCCTTCTGATCTGAGTCATCCTATCTTTCCTACGGGGTTAAGGAACTAGGCTTTCTCTTCCGTCTATCAGGATCACATGTTACTACTCCGTAGTCCCATAGGATTGGTTGATTAGAGTCATACCCCAGTTTTGAGTATTTCCGGTGTAGTCTGCTTAGTATGATCTCAGAACCTTGAGTAATGCTGATGAGTATGTTACCACCCCATTTTTAGTAGGATGTCTCATTCTGAGCATTTTACTGCTGTTATGCTGCCGGATTTTCCCTAGGAGTTCGAGTGATACCAATTCCTTGTCCTACATTCTACAGTCTATAGTTGATGCTGATTCCGTCCCTAGTTTCGTTTTACCAGGATGTCATCAAGTTCTATTGTTCGTGGCCAGAACCACGAAGATGGTAGGGATGAGGATCCTCCCGACCAGCCTTCGTTGACAGAGTTCATGTTAGAGATGGAGAGGAACAAGCGTGAGTCTAACCGCTTGTTGGCACGTATCGAGGAGAACACCGCACATCAGTTCAAAGGATCTGTGACCATTCATGACTTTATCCGCTTGCACCCACCCATCTTTCATCATTCCATCGAGCCACTCGATGCAGATGACTGGCTCCGTAGCATCACCCATAAGCTGCGTTCCGCGAACGTAGCTGAAGATGACAAGGTCACTTATGCCACATATCACCTGGAAGGTCCTGCTAGTCTTTGGTGGCAGAACTATGAGGCTATGCTTCCAGCTCACCAGACTCCCACCTGGAGGGATTTCGTTGAGGCTTTTCGCGAGCATCACATTCCTGAAGCCCTCATCGATCGCAAGAGAAAAGAGTTCCGTAGTTTCACCCAGGGTAAGTTGGCTGTTGATGCTTACAGTAGAGAGTTTGAGAACCTCGCCCGTTATGCCACAGAAGAGGTGTCCACGGACGCCAAGAAGCAGGCTAGGTTCCGGAAGGGTCTCAATCCCAAGTTGCGTCGTGATCTCCACCTGCATCATTGTGATACATTCCAAGCTCTTGTGAACAAAGCCATTAATGCAGAGACAGCTCAGCTCACTTACGAGGAGTCTCGTAAGCACACCCATGATTTGGGATCTTCCTCCGGTTCTAGCTCTCAGAAGCGCCGGATTTGGGTTCCGAACTCTGCTCTTCCACCCAAATATGTACTGAGGCCATCTTATGTGGCACCTCATCCAGTTCAGCAGTATGCTCCACCCAGGTCTATTGGTGGACCGCCTTCCAACGCGGGTCCACATCCTACCTCCAAGATTTGTTACAAGTGCGGAGAGCCAGGCCACATTGCCCGTATTTGCACTCAGATCAGAGTTGCTCCACCTCAGCCCGAGAAATCTGTTGGCTGTGTTAAGCCATCATGCAAGATGATCAGTGCCAAGTCAGCTTCCATTAAACATGGACGTGTGCATCACGTCTCAGCTAAAGACGCTCATGATGATCCAGATGTCGTTCTTGGTACACTCCTTGTCAACTGTCATCCGGCATCGGTTTTGTTCGATACTGGAGCGTCTCATTCCTTCATTTCTGAAAGCTATGCCCGCTTGCACGACATGTCATTTTGTGATATGCCCTCCCCGCTACTTATTCAAACTCCTGGATCCAAATGGCAAACTTCTAGGATAAGTTATGGCAATGAAATCCTTGTTGACAGACTTGTATTCCTTGCTTCCTTGATATCTCTCAAGTCTTCGGATATTAACATCATCTTGGGTATGGACTGGATGACAGCTCATCATGCCAAGATTGATTGTTTCACCAGATCTGTTCAGCTTACACATCCATCTGGCAAGATAGTCACTGTCTCCACTAGAGTTGCAAAGCGTCAGCTCTATTCTCTTAATGCCAGCCCTCTTCCAGACCTTGAAGATATCCCGGTAGTCCGTGACTTTCCGGATGTCTTTCCAGCGGAACTGCCAGGTGTTCCTCCTGACAGAGATGTAGAGTTCGTCATAGATCTTATCCCAGGAACTGCTCCAATCTCTAGGAGACCCTACAAGATGGCACCCTTAGAACTAGCCGAGCTTAAGGAACAACTTGATGAGTCCTTGCAAAAGGGTTTCATCCGTCCTAGTTCTTCTCCTTGGGCTTGCCCCGTCCTCTTCGTCAAGAAGAAGGATGGTACGGATCGGATGGTTGTAGATTATCGTCCCGTTAATTTGGTCACGATAAAGAACAAATATCCGCTCCCCAGGATCAACGATCTGTATGATCAGCTCGCTGGATCCTCAGTCTTCTCCAAGATGGATTTAAGGTTAGGCTACCACCAAATCAAAATCAGAAACGGGGACATCCCCAAGACGGCCTTTGTCACTTGTTATGGCCAGTACGAGTACACCGTCATGTCCTTTGGCCTAACTAATGCTCCAGCTACTTTCTCCCGCTTGATGAACTCGATCTTCATGGAGTACTTAGATAAGTTCGTCGTGGTTTACCTCGATGATATTCTTATTTACTCGAAGAACGAAGAAGAGCATGCCGAACATCTTAGACTTGTGTTAGAAAAACTCAGAGAGCACCGTCTTTATGCCAAGTTCTCCAAGTGCGAATTTTGGTTGCCAGAAGTGACCTACCTAGGCCACGTAATTTCTGGTAAGGGCATTGCTGTTAATCCCGAGAGAGTTAAGGCCATTCTTGATTGGACTCCACCTGAAACCGTTAAACAAGTTAGGAGTTTCCTTGGTCTAGCCAGCTATTGTCGCCGCTTTGTTGAAAACTTCTCCAAAGTAGCCAAACCCCTCACGGAACTTCTCAAGAAAGATAAAAAGTTTGAGTGGTCCCCACAGTGTGAATATAGTTTTCAGGAACTGAAAAGGCACCTGACTTCTGCTCCCATACTTGTGCCACCGGATTTCACTAAAGACTTTATTATCTACTGCGACGCCTCACGACAGGGACTAGGTTGCATTCTTATGCAGGATCGTCATGTGATTGCCTATGCATCTCGACAGTTGCATCCACATGAGGAGAATTATCCTACACATGATTTAGAGCTTGCAGCCGTAGTCTATGCACTCAAGACCTGGCGACATTACCTTCTTGGTAAACGTTGCGAGATCTACACCGATCACCAGAGTCTCAAGTATATCTTCACTCAACCAGATTTGAACCTTAGGCAAAGACGTTGGTTGGAGTTAATCACAGATTATGATCTAGGGATTACCTACACTCCAGGCAAAGCCAATGTCATGGCTGATGCTCTAAGCCGTAAATCCTATTGCAACAATCTCATGTTGCAGCAAGGCCAACCACTTCTCCATGAGGAATTCTGTAAGCTTAATCTTCACATTGCTCCTCACGGATTCCTTTCTACCTTGGTGGTGAAACCTGATCTTGAAGATCGGATTGTCGCTGCTCAAAAGCAAGACACAGGAATTTCTCGGATCAAGAGAAACATTAAGAAGGGAGTTGGTGGATGTTTCACTATGGATGATTGTGGTGTTGTTTTCTTTGAGAATCACTTGGTGGTTCCCAAGAATCAACATCTTCGACAACTGATTCTTAAGGAGGCGCATGAATCTCCTCTCACGATTCATCCCGGTAGTACTAAGATGTATCAGGACCTACGCCAGAGGTTCTGGTGGACTAGGATGAAGAGAGAAATCGCTGAGTTCATTGCTAAATGTGATGTTTGTCGTCGCGTTAAGGCAGAGCATCAAAGACCTGCTGGCACCCTTCAGACTTTAGCTATTCCTGAATGGAAATGGGATAAAGTTGGTATGGACTTCATCACTGGCTTTCCCAGGACCAAGAGAGGGAATAATGCTATCTTCGTAGTCATTGATCGTCTCTCCAAAGTGGCGCACTTCCTACCTATTCGAGAGAGTATCACCGCTAGTCAGCTCGCTGACTTATATATTTCTCGAATAGTGTCACTTCATGGTGTTCCACTAGAGATCAATTCAGACCGTGGCAGTCTTTTCACTTCTCATTTCTGGGAGAGTTTCCAAACTGCCATGGGAACCCATCTTTCCTTCAGTACCGCTTTCCACCCTCAGTCGAGTGGTCAGGTGGAACGGGTCAACCAAATTCTCGAAGACATGCTTAGAGCTTGCGTTATCTCATTCGGTATGGATTGGGAGAAATGTCTTCCTTTTGCCGAGTTTGCTCATAACAATAGCTATCAATCCAGCCTCAAGAAAGCTCCTTTTGAGGTTCTCTATGGACGAAGATGTCGAACACCTTTGAACTGGTTAGAAACCGGCGAAAGACAATTCTTTGGACCGGACATGATCCAGGAGGCAGAAGAGCAAGTTCGCATCATTCGTGAGAATTTGAAAACAGCCCAATGTCGTCAAAAGAGCCAGTACGATCGTCATCATAAGGATATGACTTATGAAATTGGCGACAAAGCTTACCTTCGGGTTACTCCTTTGAAGGGTACCCATCGCTTTGGTATCAAGGGCAAGTTGGCTCCTTGTTACATTGGTCCTTTTCGTATTCTTGCTAAACGAGGAGAGGTTGCCTACCAATTGGAACTACCCCCACATCTTTCTCGAGTTCATGATGTCTTCCACGTCTCTCAACTCAAGTGTTGCTTCTCGGATCCTATCCGCGGAGTGGACCACGAAACGCTTGATCTCCAAGATAACCTCACCTACCGAGAGTACCCGGTTCGCATTCTTGATCAAGCAGAGCGTGTTACCCGACGTCATAACATCAAGTTTCTCAAAGTTCAGTGGTCTCATCATTCTGAGAGAGAAGCTACTTGGGAGCGAGAAGATCGTCTTCGACTGGAGTACCCCGCTTTCTTTCCGTCGACCCCTGAATCTCGGGACGAGATTCTTTCAAGTGGGGGCGAGTTGTCACATCCCTAGTCTGGTATGACCTAGGCTAGCTAGTCATTTGTGCATCATGTTTAAATTCCATTTAATTTTGAAATGGGGATTTGTGAAACCCTCAGAATCATTTTTGGAAATGACCCAAATAAAAATTGCTCCAAAAAGGTCCAAGAAAATGCTCATGTTGCTCTCTGAAAATATTGGACAGAGATAAAAAATCAAACCAATATTTTTAGGACCTCATAAGTATTTATTTTGGGCATTTGGAATTAATGCAGTAATTATTTGCTTTGGATATATATTGTTATATATATATAATATTGTCCAAAAATTATGCCATTTATAAAGGAGCTCTGGAATAATATAACTAGCTTCCATAAAAATTGGCATAAGTAAATAAATTGATTTAGTATTATTACTAAATCAGAACAATTGTCAGAAAAATAGAAAAGAAAACAAAAGGGAAAAAACCTTACCTGGACCTACCTGCAGCCCAGCTCCTGTGCTGGCCCGGCACCGCGCAGCCAGCAGCCGGCCCAGCCCGCCTCCTCCTCTGTCGTCTTCTCCCCCTCGCCAAGCAGGTGCGTGCCTGCGCCACAGCCGACCGCGGCCACGCGCCCGGCCACCTCCTGCTTCTCCCTCTCGTCGCCCTGGACGCCCTGGAACGTCGCCACGCGCCGCCCTGGTCCTCTTCCACTCTCTCTCGCTCTCCCTCCTCCCCTGGACATCTCCCCCCCCTCCCCGCGCCCGAAGCGCTGCCGCCGCCGCAGCTCACCACCGACCCGCTCCCCGCCGTCCCCTCGCCCCTCCGTAGAGTCCACGAGCTCCGCCACGACCCCCTCCACCTCCTCGTCGAGCCACGCACATCCGGACGGCCTCCATCGTCGCCACCCTCCTCGTCTTCATCGCCGGCTGCCCGAGATCGCCGACGACGCTCCGGCCGCACCAGTGCTTCCCCGAGCCCGCTGACGCCTTCGCTGGATCCACCGTGAGCATCTCCCCGTTTCCCCTCTCTTCTCCCCCTCGTTCCCGCGTAGTAGCTCCGTTCCCCACCATGGCCGAAGCCATCGCCGCCGCAGCTCCTCGCCGTCGTGGCCACAGCCGCCGCAGGCCGCAGCCGAGCTCGCCGTTGCACTCAGTGCACTCTGGCGAGTCGCACGGACCCGCTCGCAGCCTCCCTAGTGCCGTGCGTCGCCTAACCCGCATCAACCGAGCTCCGGCCACCGCCGCGAGCTCTGCTCCGGCGAGCTCCACCGTTCCCACGGCCTTCCCTGAGTGCGGCTGGATGCGCCCGTGCATGGGCTACCCGCCGGTGGCCTCCGTGTGCCAAACCGTGGCCTCCAGCTCATTCCGGCGAACTTCCGCCGTGGCTCGAGGTCGTCGCCGGCGAAACTCCGGCGACTGACGTGGCGCGTGATTAGCTTAGTGCTAATCACCGCTTATTTAACCCCCCTGACACTGACCAGTGGGCCCCAGGGCTTAGTCAAAGCTAATCAGCCCAGGTTTGACTCGGGGTTAACCCCAGTGTCACTGACGTGTGGATCCCACACGTCAGGTTTGACCCTGGTCAGCCCCGGTTGACCTGCTGACGTCGTGCTGACGTCATGCTGGCGCAATAATATGATTTCTGGATTTAAATTAAAACAGGAAATTCTAGAAAATGATTTAAACTTCAAAAATTCATAGAAATTCAATCGTAGCTCAGATTGAAATAATTTATATATGAAAAATTATCAGAAAAATGCAATCTTTCCATCTGTACCAGTTTCATGCATGACAAACCAACTTATACCTACTGTATAAGTGAAACACTAAAATGGCTTATATAAAGAGCTTATTTGGAGTTGCATTTGAACCCTTGATTCAAATGGACTTCATTCAATTTGAATACTAATTGCATTAGCTCAAACAACATCACATCTACATGCCATGCTCATGCATCATATTGTTGCATATGTTTGTGTATTGATTGCCGACACCGTTCCTTCTCGATAGGTCCTGCTCCGAAGACCGTTCCAGAGTACCTGTCTGAGGAGCAGTGCCCCCTTGTTGATCTACCAGGCAAGCAAACCCCCTTGTTCATTCTGATACAATCCTACTCTCTCGCTCCTGCTCTCAATTATTGCATTAGGACAACAACGATTCATCTGCTACTTCGTGCTGCGGTAGCTGAACCCATTCCTCTGCATGACCTGTCATTGCCACAGTAAATAGTTGAAACCCACTAGCATGTGTAGGAGTTGATTGAAGCCATTGTTGTGTTCCTACCATGCTATGCCTGCTATTGCTTAGAGTTGTGTCAGGTCTGATTCATTGGGAATGAATTGGAGTGTTACGATATGTTCTGGTGCTGAGAGTTAAGTGTGTGAACACGATTTGGTAAAGGTAGCGGTGAGAGGCCATGTAGGAGTACATGGTGGGTTGTCTCACTGGAACCGTCCTTAAGCACTGAGTTCTATGTATGTTGTCCAATGACTCGATACTACCACACATTGGGCTCCGGGCGCTCCAAGCCCTCTCGACTTATTAACCAACTTGATCTTTGTCCAGGAGTCGCAACTAGTTTCTGGTGTTTGTAGGTACTGTTAGTAGTCTACCAAGTGGCACCCGGCCAGGTGGGCTTGGGACAGACTAGGCACAAGTGGCACGGTGTACCAAGCGTAGATCCATCCGGCGAGGTGGGCTTGGGAACCCTGCACACATCGTTTGGGGCCGGATCTCCTTGTGGATGGAACCCGAATAGGCGATAAACCTGGATTAGAGTCTTGTGTGGTTAGTCAGGTCGTGGCCGACACCCTCGCCAGGCTTCCGCTTGAAGGTTGCCGAGATACATGACGTGTACATGGCGGTAAGTGGTGAGAGCGTGTGTGAAGAAGTACACCCCTGCAGGGTTAACATGATCTATTCGAATAGCCGGGTCCGCGGTTATGGACTTCTTGGATGCTTACATGGTACATAGACAACTTGAAGTGGATACTATAAAATGCTCAAGACAAGTGTGAGTGCTATGGATGGCCTTCTCGTAGGGAGACGGGGATGAATCCATAGTAGTGTATTGTGTGGTGATTAGTGGACTCGTGTGCGCCATATCACCTCAAGAGTTTCTGGTAGTCGTAGAACAGGATAGCCACAGAGTCAAAGCTGGCTTGCTGCAACTAAACCCCACATTACTCTCTTGATACAAATGCATGTATGATAGGATCTGATGTAAGTCTTGCTGAGTACCTTTGTACTCATGTTGCTTTATTTATGTTTTTGCAGCGGAGACTTCGGTCTTACTAGTGTTCTCATGGACTTCGACTAGTAGCTAGTACCTCAGCTACGATCTTGATCGGATGTTGTAGATAGTCAGGCTTTCAGCCTTTTTCATTTATAGATGTCTGTACTCAGACATGTAATGCTTCCGCTTGTTGCTTGATTGCTCTGAATGTTGGGTCTTGTGCCCCCTGTTTGTAATAAATGCTATGATGGCTCTTCTGAGCCTTTATCTATATGAGTTGTTGAGTTATGCTGTGATGCCATGTTGTACAGCACATACTTGCATGTTATGCGTACGTGTAATGTGTATTTCTATGTGTGGGATCTGACTATCTAGTTGTTTATCCTTAGTAGTCTCTCTTACCGGGAAATGTCTCCTAGTGCTTCCACTGAGCCCTGGTAGCTTGCTACTGCTCCGGAACACTTAGGCTGGCCGGCATGTGTCCTTCTTCGATCCTGTGTCTGTCCCTTCGGGGAAATGTCACGCGATGAATACCGGAGTCATGTTAGCCCGCTACAGCCCGGTTCACCGGAGTCCTGTTAGCCCAGTGCTACAGCATGGATTCACTCGCTGATGACCGACACGTTCGATGCTGGGTCATGGATGCCTGTCCCTGTAAGTTTGTGCCACTTTGGGTTTACGACTAGCCATGTCAGCCCGGGCTCCTTATCATATGGATGCTAGCGACACTGTCATATACGTGTGCCAAAAGGCGCAAACGGTCCCGGGCAAAGGTAAGGCGACACCCGTGGGGATACCGTGCGTGAGGCCGCAAAGTGATATGAGGTGTTACATGCTAGATCGATGTGGCATTGAGTCGGGGTCCAGACAATGGTCGACTAGAAAAACTGCTCCATTGAAGACTCCATGATATCTGCTCCAGCTTCATCAACAAAGTCATCATCGCAATCGTCTGGGTCCGGGTCGGTGTCGTCGATGATGATGTAGTTCTCTGGACAAGTGCAATCATCGTCTTCTCCTCCAGTTGCGGGAAATCACATGAATACTTTTAGCTTCTTCTTCAGATCATCATTCTTCTCCATGAGTGTTGCTATTTCCTCCTCATATCCATCATGTGTAGACTTGAGTTCTTCCTCCAGCTCTGTGATCTTGGTCATGGCCTTCTTCAGGTCTATCATGCCTGTGCACATCTGGTTCTCCTGGCGATGTATGTGCTGGTTTAACTCCTGGATGAAAGCTGCAATTGATCTATCCTTCCGGGTGCTGATCATCTCCCAATGCTCATCTCGGCGCCCACAAATCTAGTAGATAGTATCCTTGAGATCCTTGTGGTAGACTTCTCCAATGCGTCCCATTGTGATGTGGACTGCCATGCTCTTTCCTAGACTCCAGGTTGGTGCATCGAAGGAAAACTCTATGGGCTCAGTGACGGGCATGAACGTCCTTCCTGGAACTTGAACTTGAATCATCCAACGCTCCTCTTCAGGTAAAGTGGCGTTGTAGGTCCTGGTGAAGCTTGGTACTCTGATGTTCAGGTATCTAGTGACTTCCTTCAAGTGGCGTCCAAAAGTTGTATCTTCATCCGGTTGCGTGAACTTGTTCCTTGCATCCGCCATCCTAAAAGAGTAGAAAAGATGAGGAGTCAGAAATGAGAAGAGTGAGTAGTGATCTAGGGCTTTTAGCTTAGTGGTCGTGTCCTACAGTCAGCATGTGCTCTGATACCATCTTGTAGCAACCAGACCTCAAACAGTCTGATCTCTGTGCTTTAGTGTCATCCCTGGATCAGTAATGCTGACATGCACAGTACTTGAAGGATTTATAACAGAGTAGCAATCACACACTTATTACATCGAATGTCTCAAAAGAGAACTTATTACAATAAATATGGCTTAAGGCCATCTAATAAACGATAACAGCGGAAGGCTTGGAAGATAAGTGAGTCCATCAACTCCAACGGCATCACTGAGTATAGAACCACGACCTAAGGCACCTTACTCGCCGTCTGAAAAGTCTGCAACATGAACGTTGCAGCCCGAAAACGGGTCAGCACATAGAATATGCTGACAATGTAACACATAGAGGGTAATGAACAGAAATATGCTATACTACATGCATATATGGCTGGTGGAAAGCTCTATGGTCACAATTTTGCGTAAAGCCAATTTTTCCCTACTGCAAAGGAATAAATTTTATTTAACTATCATGGTGGTTGTTAAACATTGAGAAGATAGACATCCTCTCAATCCCAATTAAGCATCATCATTAAACCCAACAAATTAAATTTAAGTAACATGATGAGATTCACATGATAATCCAAGTACTAGATACTCAAAACATCCATTACCGGGGACACGGCTAACCATGATTAGTTTATACACTCTGCAGAGGTTTGCGCACTTTTCCCCACAAGACTCGATCTCCTCCGTGGATTTCTCGCACTACATGGTGTTTGAGAAACGGATGACCGAGACATAGTCTTTCAGAAGCGCTAGCACCTTACAATCGGGTAGACAGTTACACCTACTTTCCCCTACATCTGCTAGTCTACCACTGTAAGAGTTTGCACGACTTAATCAACTATGCTAGAGCCCATAGTAGCTTGTGGCTGCACACGAAAGTTTCTAGCATGAATAATCTCATGATCCCTTTGAGCCTGGGTGGCGGTCCATAAAGAAAAACAAGCAATCGCTGGAATACCCAGGTGCCTCAATCCACCCAGATATGTGTTAAAGTTGCCATCTTAAATAAACCATTAATTAACAATCTCACATTTGTCATGGATACACTCACCCAATCCACGTCTACTAGCATAGCATGGCATTATAAGCAAACGTAGAAGTAACTCCCAAGGGTTTGATAATAAAATAGGTATTAGGTACTACCTCATCTACTTCCCAAAACCCACATATTAATCAGATCCTAACCATGCAATTGTTTGAGGGTTGATCTAATGCAATAAAACTGGGTAGTAAAGAGGTATGATCAAAGTGTTACTTGCCTTGCTGATGATCCGTGAAACCTAGCGATTCGAAGTAGCAAGCGGCGCACTCCGGGTACTCTATCGCAAACAAACAAGCATACAATAAGCACTCATCTAATGCACAGGTAAAACTCAAATAAAATATAACCAGAAAGTTCAATTTAAGAACTTCGGTTTGCAAAAAGAATCAAATCAAACGAAGCAACAAAAGTCAATCAGCAAAAGAAACAAGCTTCGTTTACTCATCTGGACCTAAGTCAAATTTTACAGAAGCAAAAACTTGTTTGAGTTGGTTAAACGGAAAGAAGGTTTCGAAACGAAACTCTAGGCGCTAGAATTGCCTGATTCCGATAAATGAGCGAAAGGTTATACTAGAACGAAAATCGGATCAGAAATCTCGATCAGAAATAATCGCGGAAAATTCGACAAAAAGAAAAAACTGACGAACGGTTTAACGAATGGACGTTCGTTAACTTCAACTAAACGGTGAACTCATCCGTTAAAATGAACGAACGAGCGAATGCTCGCTAATTAAATAAACCGAAAAAAAATAAACCGATCTAAAAAATAAACCTAGGGTTTTCAAAAAAACCGAATCGGTTTTTCTTAAAAAACCGGGGCGACGGCGGGCGGCTACGTCGTCGGGGCTCCGGTGAGGTCCGGCGACTCCGGCGGGGTCCGGTGGGCGGCGGGGCTCCGGGCGGCTCG
>NC_041385.1:92770194-92778417 GCF_002162155.2 Triticum dicoccoides
GGGCGGCTTGCGGCGGCGGCGGCTCCGGCTTGGGGCTCCAGGGGGCCTTGGGTCGGCTTTTAAGAGGGGGGCGGTGGCTTGCGGGAGGGGGCGGGGAGTCGTGGCCGACTCGGTCACGGCGACGGCGGCGGCGGTCGCAGTCTCCGCGCGGGAGACGGCGGCGGGGAGTCATGGCCGACTCGGTCACGGCGACGGCGGCGGCGGTCACGGTCTCCGCGCGGGAGACGGCGACGGGGAGGCGGTGGCGCAGGGTGGGCCAGCCTGGCTCGGTTGGGCTTCGGCCCAGTCGAGCATGGGAGTTTTTTTAAATAAATTCCGCCAAAACTAAGAAAAATTGTAGAAAATAAAATAAAATTTTAAAAATGCCAAAATAAATTTTCGCCGTCTAAGTAAAATATTTAGAACGAGATGAACATTTTCTTGGCCCTAAAATGCAGTTTTGAAAAACATGCAATTTTCCTAAATTCAAAATAAAAACCAAAAAACTCCGAAATAAAACCTTATTTGATTTTATCGTTAAATCCTCAATATTTCTTTATTTTGGGAAAGTCATTTTATTCCCTCTCTCATATTTTTATAATAGAAATAATTGAAGATAAAATACATAAAATCAAATGATCCTATTTTCAAATTTTGAGAAAACTCAATTATGAAAATAACAAAATCCCCAACTCTCTCCGTGGGTCCTTGAGTTGCGTAGAATTTCTGGATCAGGCCAAAAGCAATAAAATATGATATGCAATTATGATCTATGTATAACATTCCAAATTGAATATTTGGGATGTTACACAAGGGGTGTGAGGGTTAATTTATAGGGAAAGAAGAAATCTGATTGTTAGTCTCCAAAAGTAGCCTGGAAGTGCCAAAAAAATCCTCGAGAAATTCATCATGGCCGAGGGGCGAGGAAGGGGGGAGGGGGAGTTCTAGATACTTTTTCGTATAGAGTGTACCACCCTGCCATAGTCGTGCAAGGGAAGTTTTCACATAAGCTGCCCTTAGAGGTACCAGGCTATCTAGTGAGCCTCTCAAAGATCTAAATACCCGGAGGTATCTAAACTAAAAGGTTTGGACAAAGGTAGCTCATCTATAAAAAACATAAAACTTGCTCGAAAGTACTGGAGGGGGTCAACACAACTGTTCTTAGAGGGAATCGAGACGAAAATGGCTAAGAAGAGATATTAGGTAGATTTCGTTTAGGAGTATCAAACCTCTATTGAGACGCAAAGCTGAAGCAAATCAACAGTTGCTCAAAAGTGCCAAAAATGTTACACTCAGAGGTATCAGAGCTAATAAAAATGGTCTCAAAGGAAAACAAACTTAGTGGTGCCAGAGAAAAGTTCCTGGCAGTTCTGAAGCAAAGGACTAAGTTCATCAAAGAACACTCATCCCTCACAGGATCAGTGGCACCGAGTAGAAATACTCAGAAGTACCGAGGAAGTGGAAAATACATTTGAGTGGAAGGAGTGAAAGTCTCGGGGATTTGATTTAGGATAATATAAGAAAGAGCTCAACCCTAGTTAATTTGCATGCGCCCCACTTGATAACTTGATAGTATATATGGTTGTCCTTAACTCGATGCAAAATAAACTTGAAAAGGTATTAAGGCAGTCTCACTACTCCACATTTGGACTATATCTTAACCATGACACACCCTCCGTTTTTATTTAGTCCGCGTATTAGCTTTGGTCAAAGTCAAGCTTTGTAAACTTTGACAAAGTTTATAAACAAAAATATTAATATATACAATAACAAATCAATACCATTGGATTCACTATTGAATTTACTTTCACACCATATAGATTTGCTATGGTAAATGTTTATATTTTTCCTATAAACTTGGTCAAACTTTATGAAGTTTGACTTCAGCCAAACCTAATATGCAGAGTAAATGAAAACGGAGGGAGTACATAAGCAAAAATCTGACGTGGCATCTTATTCAATGAGGAAAGGAAGGTTTGTCATATCTTATCTCAATATAACTCTTAGCACTAAAACCAAGATAAGTTATATTTTCTCTCACAAAAAACACATTAAATGAGAGCCCTTTTTTGTGGGACATTAAATGAGAGCCCTTGTAGGTACAACAATAAGATACTAGTATATACAATCTATTAATATATGGTAGATCGTGGGTTGGCACCCCTCAATTCGTGTCACATCACTACTAGGGAAAACCCTAGTAGTAGCGCGGGTTTAATGCCCACTAGTAGCGTGGGGCACTACGCTACTAGTAAGGCGTTACAACTAAAGGTTAGCAGTAGCATGGGCTGGGCCGCGCTACTGCTATATCGACTTAGTAGTGGCACTTTCTAAAACAAGCGCTACTGGTAATTAGTAGTAGCGCTTCTCCTAGCACGCGCTACTACTATTATTCCATATTTCTTTTGTATTTCATGTTGTATTCATACACCTTTATACAAGTTTTCATACCGCAACAATTTAGAGAATGATTTTACATCATAATGAGTTAGTACATCAGTGGGAGAAAGAACCGTGGACTAGTTTCAAGTGGATGGACATCCACTTGAAACTAATCCATGGTTCTTTCACACAATGATATAATAAATTTCATCATCATCATCATCATATCATTAACAACTTATCATCATAATACATCATTGTCATATAACACCTCCTCATGATCATCATTTTCATCAATGAGACATCACATACAAGTTGGTCACTAGACATAATCACAACTACTCATAATCATCAACTCTCATAAACATATTGTACCTCATAGGACCTACTACATTCTCTTAGGACCTACTATATTATCTTAGTAAAATAGCATAAAACAAGATAGCCCCTGACTCTCCATTATGGAGAATGGAGATTATCCTGTCTCCAATTCTTGCCTTCCGCGCAATGTTGCTTCCAAGAACCTCCTTACGAATGTCCATACATTTCTTCCATTCTTTGATTATCATGTGTTCATCGTTTTTAGAAATCCGGTATGCACAGGTGAGATTCGTAGGACGACCTGGCTGTATGTTCAAAACATCCAGCCGACCATTCTGATACATAAATAAGGCACACAATCCATCGGGATTTTTTGTTGAAAAACATAGTAATAACTTCGTAGTTAGCAATGTAGTTCAGTTTTAGAAGTATGCAAAAGATGCATGGATGTCATAATAGTAAAAAATCTTACCAAGAAATCTCCATGGAAGTTATCGTTGTTCAACACGTGCACTAGTGGCACGTATTCACCATAATTTGGAGGAGTTCGATAAAAGGCATTGTAATTCTCAATGTCAGTACAATATGCGACTAGATGATTTTTCTCTTGATAAGTTAACTCAGAGCCATCGGTGTAGTTGGTTCTGTCTACTATCTTCCGCACACTCTTTGAAGCATGAAAATAAGCTATCAATGGAAATAAGTTGTCAACTATTTAGAAATAAACAATATAAATTACTTAATAACTATGTTTGAGGAACTCACATAGCGGTAGAATTGGAAGTGTTTCAACAAGAACCCAAATGTCCAAATTATCTTGGTCGATGTCAGGATCACCAAGATCCATGGTGACAAACATACCCTCTTGAAAAGCATACATCTTGCAAAGTGCTTCCCAGCCCGGGCAACCGAAATTGGATACGCTCTCAGAATTGTATAGATTTACCTCAAAATCATTACCATGATGGGTCCTTAGGTTAATTTTCTTTGTTTCATTCCTCTCATGATCTTCAAAACCCATCCTCTCCAAGACATAGCGTCTTGCATGGCATGGGATAAGCTAGTCGAATTGTAAAATACGAAAATTACACGTCAAGCTTAATTACGAAAAAAACACTTAGCATCGTAGCGTACCGTTTCACAATCGAAGGCCTCCTCGAGCTTAATGCTGAAGCACCGATCGTCATCCAGGTGAGGCCTGTCGCAGAAACCCCGGTTGTCGCCACACTAGGAGCACTCCCCGGGACCTTCTTCGTCCGACAACATTTCCTATGTTCATAATTTAAAGATTAAACTTGTACAATTAAATATATGTACTACAAAAACAAAATTAGGTCATTATTATTCATCACGGGTTGACTATGGGTCTGTCGAGTCTTTTCTTGAAAACTCTCAGCTCACGTGGTGTATATATTCGACCGTCGGTGATGGTAGCTCCTCCTTTCGTTCCCGAGTGCATTACACCAAATTGTCTAGCACATGGGAATGAAGGAGAAGCTACCCCCAGGACAACAGTCGGGATTCTTCGTCCTCTCATATATGGTGGATACTTTCCCTCATTGATTCCTCTCTGACATTTGCGACCGTCGGTGATGGTCGTTACTCCTCCTTCCCCTAGTGCATAACAAAGGTCTAGCACTCGGAGAAGGAGAAACGACCCTCATGACAACAGTCGGGATTCTTCGGCCTCGACAGTCTTAAAGTCAACCCGAAATATCGTTTAATTATCTTTCTAAAAAATCCAGGCCACTCGATATTTCCTACATATTCTAGCACAAGTCATGCCAAAATTCACAAAAAATTCCGGCATGACCTTTGCTAAAACAGGACATATCGAGCACCTGAAATTTGCCGGAACGGAAATTAATCGACACTCCGGCAAAACATAGGCCACTCGGGTATACATGTTTTTATCTACATAGGCCTATTTGAGCAACACAAGATATACATGTTTTTATCTACATCATATCTTATAGGACTAATATTGACATGGAGATTTGGCTGGTCTCACCTCGAGGTCGGAGGGGGTCGGTGACGGGGACGACGGCGGGGATGATGGAGGAGCTCCTTGATTTCTGCAAAAACAAAAACTAATATGGATCAACGTGACGATCCTATAGTTTTTGCCCGATCTTTCACCGCAAGACAATCAAATAGAAAAACTTCTAATCACGGGAGTAATCCACGTAACCTGAAGATGAGGAAACAAATCCAGCAAGCAACGTGATGAAGATCACCACGCCTCAAACCAAAGCACGATAATCCTTGATGAACATAAGAACCTCTGCAACAATCTTTATTAGATAAACGACATCGCCGACCCTGGAGGGATGCTTCACCGAAGAAACACAACTCGATAGTTTTAGACTAAAATTCTGAACTCCCTAAACCTAATGCGGCCCAGCTCCTTATATGGAGGGGTGAGGCGCCCAGCCTAATGGGCCTCGACCTAACTTGGTTGGATAGGCCCAAAACCAAGCCAAAACTCACAATTATTAAAAATCTAATTATTAAAAATAACACCGACACGTCTAGCTTGGTGGAGTCCTAAAATTGGGCTTCACCTCCTCCTGCCCGTATCATCCTCTCCCCCTTCAAAAAGCGTTGTCCTCAACGCGTGAGGGTCTGTTGGAAAGGGTGGCGTGATATCAACAAAAGCATCATGCGTCTTCGCCATCTTCAAGTCTCGCGTGCCTACCACTCCACATCCTCCCTCTTGGTCTGCTCGACTTGGTTCAGCTGTGGGTGTCTTTCTTCTCCACACACGCCTGGGCATATGCGCCACCACCTTATTCTTGTCCACCTTTGCTGGAGCCCTTTGTTTCTGAACATGAACCTGCTTTGCACTACCCTGCAAAAGATGAGTAATGTCTGGGCCACACAACTGACGAACATGTCCATCCTTGCCTTTGTGCATCCGCACTACTGCTCCAACAAAACACCTCACAGGTGTGCTAACAAAACTGCGCTTGTCGCCCTGAAGCACATCAAGCACTGGGACATGATCAACACAAATATCATCAGTCTGGACAGCTGTGTCAACACAAACTGGAATTGTAACACATGCTGCAACATCCTTCCTCTCATCAGAAAGAGGCTGTGCTTCAACTGGCTTGTCACTAACAAGAACAACAGGCTTGTCATCTATAGGTAGAGCTGAAGCAATATCAACAATGTCGCTCTGTGCATCATGCTCCTCATGCTGCAGCTTAGCTAACCTTGGCGGCTTAGCCTTGTGTAACCTCTCCTTGTGTACCACCAGCTCCACATCAGACTTTATTTGATCATCCTTCATAGGCTTCAAAGTCTGCTGTTTGCCATCATGCACAAAAGAATATGTATTTTCTCTCCCAGCATGTGTAACATTGCGATCATACTGCCATGGACGTCCAAGTAACAGCCCACACACCTCCAATGGCAACACATCACATTCTACCACATCAACATAGTCACCAACTGTAAATGGCACATGCACTTTATGAGTAACCTTCAGCATACCGCAGCTATTCAACCACTCAAGATGCTTAGGTTCAGGAATGCGCCATGTGGACAACCCCAATGATGCCACCATTGCCTTGCTTATGCCATTAGTACAGGTACCACCATCAATCATCAACTTGCATGCTTTGCCTTTAATCATACACTGAGTCTGAAATAAACTCCATCGCTGACCCTTGTCAACTGTTTTGCAAGCTTCGTCATGTACCCTCTTGAGTTCCATATTCAGCCCACTCAATGGTACAACATTGTCCACCAAAATCGTGTCAACATCAGCCTTGTCCTCCTTAGAACCAGTATGTGTTGTTGCTATTTATCTGAACCACGGATGTGTCCTTGAAAATTACCTTCACGGAAGTCTGCACAGTATGCACAGGAAAAACTGTAATGGGCTTTTTTAGTTCCGCCCGCATCTCTTTTGTGATCCTTAGACTTCTCGTCAAGTCGAGAAAACCATGTAGAAGACATCTTCCAATTTGCAAAGAGAAAATAAAATCAATGTATTTTTTAATTAGACTCACGTGCAAGGAAACCAACATGAGTTGGTAGAGAATTGCCAATCTAATATACTCGTATGTGTGTCCAACTAACCAACTTGATCCAAATGCCAAACAGATGCTTCTCCCCTTGTCGACTTCTCTTATCTCGTTATTTTTTTTCACGCAAAAAGCTGCACCAAATGCGGACAGAAGTCACGTATCACGTGCAATAATAGGACTCCTCCTTTTTTTCTGCCACGCAAATTTCCACCAAAAACGGATCGACTGATCCGAAGCAAACTTCGAGTATTTTCTTTCGTTTTTCTCTGGTCCACCAGGGGGAAACGGATCAACACAATAAAACACACAAGAAAACTGAAAACTGATCTCCTTCTGTCGATCTGCACAACAACACGACGCCTGGACGAGAAAAACAAATCCCGATCTGTTGTAGATTGCCTCGCCACCAACAATACAGTCGTCACCACCTCTTCGTCCAACAGATCGGTGATCAGCCTGAAGACAACAAGAGGCAAACGATCGAACAAGACCCTGACAACAGCAGATCAAACTTCCAGCCTTCAACAAACCAGTAGATCCACAAATCTTGAGCAAGACCAGCAGATCAATCTCAGTAGATGCTCGCGGTGATAAACCCAGTAATCTGATACCACATAATATAGATCAACGTGACGATCCTATAATTTTTGCCCGATCTTTCACCGCAAGACAATCAAATAGAAAAACTTCTAATCACGGGAGTAATCCACGTAACCTAAAGATGAGGAAACAAATCCAGCAAGCAACATGATGAAGACCACCACGCCTCAAACCAAAGCACGATAATCCTTGATGAACACAAGAACCTCCGCAGCAATCTTTATTAGATAAACGGCATCGCCGGCCCTGGAGGGATGCTTCACCGAAGAAACACAACTCGATAGTTTTAGACTAAAATTCTGAACTCCCTAAACCTAATGCGCCCCAGCTCCTTATATGGAGGGGTGAGGCGCCCGGCCTAATGGGCCTCGACCTAACTTGGTCGGATAGGCCCAAAACCAAGCCAAAACTCATAATTATTAAAAATCTAATTATTAAAAATAACAACGACACGCCTGGTGGAGTCCTGAAATTGGGCTTCACCTCCTCCGTCGTGCCCGTATCAAAAACTCTATAAGTTATCACTAATACGTCGATGCGGGAATAATTGCTTAAACTAAAAAAATAACAACAAATGTGACATGTTCAACTAATTCTATTAATTCAACTAGTTCCTACTAAAAATAAACTTACTATAAATAGAAATAAACTAGTTCTTTCTAAAAATAAACTAGTTCAACTAGTTATATTAATTTTCTTGCTAAAAATATATTAGTTCTATTAATTCAACTAGTTCTTACTAAAACCAAACTAGTTCAACTAGTTTATTAATTTACTTACTAACTATTTTAAACACTTACTAAAAACAGTAAAAAAAACTACATTATGCAATAGTAAAAAACAGAAGAAAAAAAGATGGACGGAGGAGGAAGAAGGAGAGAGGAGGAGGGGGAGGAGGCCGGTG
>NC_041385.1:92778859-92796732 GCF_002162155.2 Triticum dicoccoides
GAAGGAGGAGGAAGGGGCGGTGGGGGGAGGGCGGCCGGAGGAGGAGGGAGAGGAAGGAGTACCTCGGTGAGGAGAAGCGCGGCGACGGCGGACGACGGGTTCGGCGCGGCCGGGCGAGAGCGAGTGAGAGGGAGAGAGTGAGTGAGAGGGTACCGGTGCAGTGAACGGCTTTAGGATAAGGTAAGTAAGTAGTAGCACGTTTCAGATAAACACACTACTGCTAAGGGACGTAGCAGTAGCGCTGGTCGGGAATACGCGCTACTGCTAAGTGGGCTAGCCATCTACGCCCAGTACAAGCATAGCAGCAGTGTTCTTTAGCAGAACACGCTACTGCTAAAGTAGTAGCAGTAGCACGGTTTATTTAAACTCGCTACTACTAAGTAGCAGCAGCGCCCTGTTTTGTCCAGCGCTACTGCTAAGATGCTGTGTATAAGGTTTTTCCTAATAATGCATGTTTCAGCCTATGATTGTTAATATATGGTAGATCCTTGGTTGGCATCACTCAATCCGAAGGAGGAAAGACCTATCCATGTCTACGTGGCTAAATGCTAGTATTACGCACGCATCGAGCCTGAATCTTGATAATATCTTTGTTCTATAAGATAAAAGGAACATTTGCGTATGCCCTAGTTGATAGTATGGTTATCCTTAGCCCAATGTGAGATAAACTTGAAAAGGTATTAGGGTAGTCTTAGTGGTCTACCATGGACTATATCTTAATCATGACACATAAGCAAAAATCTGATGTGTAATCTTATTTAATGAGAAAAGAGAGTGTTGTCATATATTAATTTCGGATAACTTCTTAAAACCAAGACAAGTTATATTTATCGCTCGTAAAACACATTAAATAATAGCTCTTGTAGATACAACAATATGATACTAGTACAATCTGTTAAATCTGTTACCGAAGTTCATATTTAATGCATATCATATACTAGCCTAAAGATATAGTGTGTTGGTAGTGTCCTTAGTCCTTTTAGTTGCCTTGTCATTAATCGCAAAATGCAATAGGGATATAAGACGCACTTTCAAGCTTTCATCCATGTGTTTCCGCATGTGATTGTTAAGATATGGTAAATCGCGGGTTGGGCCCCCTCAATCTAATGGAGGAAAGACATATCCATGTAGACATGCCTGGATGCTTTTTCGTGTGCACCAAGCCTGAATACTTGATAATATCCCCACTTGATAGTATGGTTGTCCTTAACCCAATGTGAAATAATTTTGAAAAGGTACTCCCTCCCTTTCGATTTAGAGAGTCCATCTCAATTTTTTTCCGTTGGCCTTATTTTTATTGATCCCCATCAAATGCTCAGATTTTGAAGCACATTAAATAATTGCACGCAAGGAGAGAAAACTCTAAATGCATGTAAAAGTCCTTGGTCATTTAGTCGTCACACATGCATGCGTTGCAATTAATGCATCGACATACTTGATTTTTTAGTTAAACGAGCACACTAATTGAGTACTTTTGCAAACTAGAAAAATCATTCGATCACTCACCACCTGCCTTGGTTAGGGTAGCCTCAGGCTGGTTGTAAGGGAGAGTATCATATACTAGTATCGTGCATATGATACTAGTGTATGATACTACTTCCATAATGCATAGTATCATTGGTTAGTATCTTAGGTTGCCTTATTAATTGTCATGCATGACACAAAGTAGTACATCATTTAATATGATACGGTATCATAATATGATACTACATCCTCTCTTTCCTCATTTAATTGTGCGCCACATCATCCAAAAAGTCTAGTTGGCATGCATGATACCGCTTATGATACTCTCATTACGACCAGCCTCATTGCTCCACCTTGGACTATATCTTAATCTTGGCACATAAGCAATGAGGAAAGAGGGTGTTGTCATACCTTATCTCGATATAACTCTTAGCACTAAAACCAAGACAAGTTATGTCTCTCTGTCTCACAAAACACATTAAATCAGAGCTCTTGTAGATACAACGATAAAGGTACTCCCAATGCTTGGCTCTTGACATGTTATCATAGGCAAAATGCTGATGTGGCACTGTAATTAAAGAAGAAAGAGAGTGGAGTTGTATCTTAGCTAAGATACGACTCTTCGTTCATTTTTCTGCGCAGTGTAATTAATGCTCTGATCTTTTGTGGCGTATCTCCTTATTTTTCTCTTTCTTTCTTCTCTCCACAACTAGGCCACAATCAGTGGCGGCTCCAGGAATTTGCAACCGGGTATTCATGTGTATTCATTTTGCCAAAATCATTGTTGTTTTTCAAAAATTGTCACTCTTTTGCCAAAATCAACACTGTTTTGTAAAAGTCATGGGTATTCACATGAAGACCCAAGAATACCCCTAGCGCCGCCCTGGCCACAATGCTAGATGAAAAAAAGATCCTTAATAAACTAATTAAATGAAATATCACTTAGATACGACTCCAAGATACAATGCATTGTGGTGTTTTTTTTTTCTCTCTACCTAGAATGGTGCGTTAAGATACAATGCATTGGGCCGCTCCAAAAACAATACAATGCATTGGGAGAGCCCAATATGTACAATTTGTACCTAAGTTAATATTTAATGCATATGATATAGCGTTCGGAGTGTCCTTAGTTCTTTTGATTGCCTTGTCACTAATTACCAAACCCAATAGGGCTATAAGATGCACTTTCAAAGGTACATCGCGGGTTGGCACCCCCCAAACCGGAGGAAGAAAGACCTATCCATTCTGCATGTCTAAGATGGTTTTTTCGCGTGCAGCGAACCTGAATCTTGATAACATTTCTGTTCTATATAACAGAAAAGGATCAGTTGCAATGTTGATTTGTTACTGATGAATTTCTGTTGTAGTTTCCTGAATTTTGGCTGTGGTCTGTTTATAGGTATGCCAAATGTAGCACGCCTGTCATGTCAGAAGTTCAACATTCTCAATGATTTCCACTTGTGCAAGACATTGTGGATGTTTGCTCTCCCAATGAATAAGCATTACAATGCACACATGCAGATCACACTGAAGAGTCTAATGAGACCCTGTACCTGAATACTTCTATTTGCTTTGTTCTTCAGCCAGAACTATACCTACCTCTGCAATCATCTGTAGTTCATAATCATAAATCAAACTAGACCTAGATCGCCCACTGTCATCTGCTCTGGGCTAAACGATCTCAGTGAACACATTTCCTACTTGTTGAAGAGCCACTTCAGTCCAAGCTTCGGGAACCCGAGCCACTCGCCGAGAGCAGGAGGATCCACAAGTTTCAGGCTAATCTTGGAGATCCACTCAAAGAGAGGAGGCCCCAAGAACCTGACGAATTTCTTCGCCAAGAAGCATCTCCATGATCCGCAGCTCGCGCTCGGTATCAAGAACCCGGCCTGAAAGAAGGAGCACGCGCGATTCGATCAGAACTCTGAACCAGATTCAGATGCTGTTCTTGATTTCTTGCAGTCACCAATGCAGGAGAAGAGCACGGCCATTTACAGATCGCAGCACAAGTGCAGGGTGTAGAAAATGTACCACGAGGCGAAGCGCCGCGACGGAAGCCGCGGCGACGGCGAGCGCGGCGACGGAGCACAGCGCCACCGTCGTCGCCGGCCGCATCAAAGCTCGATCCTTCTGCCAGCAAATACGCAGAGAGGAACAAGAATGTCAGACCAAGCAACTGGATACACGAAGCGAGTAATTAGAGCCATTATCTTGGACGAACCAGCAGAGAGGGGATCGCCTGAGTGCGAGAACCCGGCATGGCCGCGGCGGCGCGCGGCGGCTTCTTGCGGCGCCAAATGCAGGGGAGCCCGGTCCGCAGGGAGCGGAGGAGCTTGAGGCCGCGCGGCTTCTTGTCGGGATCTGCGGGCGCGGGCGCGCGGCCGCACTGGGAGTTGACGGCGAGGCGGAGGCGGCGGCGGAGGCGGAGGAGGAAGGAGAGGCGCTCGCCGCCGTGGCCCCACCCGGGGAGAATGTTCTCCGCGGCGGCGCGGATCTCCAGCCCGCCACGGTAAGTAAGGCACGCGGTGACCGACCACGTCGCCGGCGGCGACGCCATTGCGGGGTGGTTCGAAGTTCGGACGCTTTCTCTCCCTGTGTGACCGGTGGTGGTGCCCTCGCTCGCTCAGATGGAGCGTGAAGAATAGTTGGGCCCGGACACGAAAACGACCCCAACGTTTTTTTGGGGGAAAAAAACGACCACCGAAGTTCGAAAAGAACTGTTCTAAAAGAAAGTTCGAAAAGAACTCGAGGCGTATTTCACTTATATTTTATTTTGTTCGAAAAAAGTGTTGTATATTAATTATTTTAGAGAAAATCTGGTGTGTTATTCTTATTCAGGAATTATTATTAAACATCATGAACATTTCTAAAATTTCCAACATTTTAAAATTCATGTCGTTTTTATTGGGAAACCGACGAAAAAACAGGCTGAAATATAATGAGCGAAACCGGCTGAAAACCGACGAGGTGACTGACCACGTTGGCGGCGGCGACGGCATTGCAGGGTGGCTCGAAATTCGAACGCTTTCTCTCCCTCTGTGACCGGTGCCTTCACTCGCTCAGATGGAGCTTGAAGAACAGTTTGGCCCCGACACGGAAACGACCCCAAAGTTCGAAAAGAACTCGAGGTGTATTTTCTGTATATTTTATTTTTGGAAAAGTGGTGTATTAATTATTCTAGGAAAAAAACGGGTGTAATATTTTTTTACTATACTTATTATCATCCTCGGCAAAAACAAATTGTTATTAAAACCGTCTGATTTTTCATGGTCAAAAATCCGAGTGAGATTTGTAGTGAAGTCCTGTTTTAACTGTTTATGCATCACGTTGCCTGCAAGGTGTTTGTTGAAATATTATTCTTGTGTTTTTTTGCTGCAGCAAATCTTCGCTCACTGAATTTTTAGGACGCAAGCGCACCAGCTGCACATGTTTAGGTATGATGTGCGCATCCAATGATTTAGAATCCACCATGCACTTGATCCATTCAGTCATGTCTGGAGCCAACCTTGCAATCTTAATGTCCTCTTGATAAGAGCATCTCCAGCCGTTTGGCCCCCTAACGCACCCTGTGAATGCCTTTTGGCATTTGCGCCGGCCGGTTTTTCACACTGGGGGCGATCGAGTTTCCAGCCGTGCCCCCAGGTTTCGGCCCCCAGACGCCCAAAAATTCAAAACTGTCTTTCCTCTGCCAAAAATAGGCCACAGGTTCGGTGATCATGCCACAAGTCAACGACCATCATGCCACAGCCCGGTGATCAAAACATAGCCAAAAGTTCGGCGATCAAAAGGAAAGAATCATAGACATGGAACACATCAAACGGCATGCTCCTCCGCCGTGGGACTGGCCGGGGTGGGCATCGGCGTTAGCGTGGGCGCATCTCCAGTGCTCGGGCTCGGCGTCGGCATTGGAGTCGGTGTGGCTTCATTGCTCGGGCTCGGCGTGGGCGTTGGCGTCGTCGTCGTCGTGGGCGTAAGGGCGGTGGTCGCCGCCGGTCCGGGCATCTGGTTCAAGATGAGGCCGTGCTCCGGCAGGTACCACGCCTTCACCTGCACGTCCATCGTCGACATGTCTGCTGCCATCAAGAACGACAGGCCGGTGTTCCTCTTCTTTGCGGCGGCGTTGGTCCCGAGAAGGTCGAGCTTGACGTCCTGCTTCGTCATCAACGCCGATCACCTCGCCTCAGATTTCTCCTCCCTCTTGGTGGCGTTGTTCTTGGTGTCGGCGATGCACTGCTCAATCAAAGATTTTAGTCGTTCGGTAGCTGGTTTTGCGTGAAAGAAATATGCCCTAGAGGCAATAATAAAGTTATTATTTATTTCCTTATATCATGATAAATGTTTATTATTCATGCTAGAATTGTATTAACCGGAAACATGATACATGTGTGAATACATAGACAAACTTAATGTCACTAGTATGCCTCTACTTGACTATCTCATTAATCAAAGATGGTTATGTTTCCTAACCATAGACATGAGTTGTCATTTGATTAACGGGATCACATCATTAGAAGAATGATGTGATTGACATGACCCATTCCGTTAGCTTAGCACTTGATCGTTTAGTATGTTGCTATTGCTTTCTTCATGACTTATACATGTTCCTACAACTATGAGATTATGCAACTCCCATTTACCAGAGGAACATTTTGTGTGCTACCAAACGCCACAACGTAACTGAGTGATTATAAAGGAGCTCTACAGGTGTCTCCAAAGGTACATGTTGAGTTGGCGTATTTCGAGATTAGGTTTTGTCACTCCGATCGTCGGAGAGGTATCTCTAGGCCCTCTCGGTAATGCACATCACTATAAGCCTTGCAAGCAATGTAGCTAATGAGTTAGTTACGGAATGATGCATTACGTAACGAGTAAAGAGACTTGCCGGTAACGAGATTGAACTAGGTATTGAGATACCGACGATCGAATCTCGGGCAAGTAACATAGCGATGACAAAGGGAACAACGTATGTTGTTATGCGCTTTGACCGATAAAGATCTTCGTAGAATATGTGGGAGCCAATATGGGCATCCAGGTCTCGCTATTGGTTATTGACCGGAAATGTGTCTCGGTCATGTCTACATAGTTCTCGAACCCGTAGGGTCGCACGCTTAACGTTTCGTTGATGATATAGTATTATATGAGTTATGTATGTTGGTAATCGAATGTTGTTCGGAGTCTCGGATGAGATCATGGACATGAAGAGGAACTCCGGAATGGTCCAGAGATAAAGTTTGATATATGGGATAATAGTGTTTGATCTCCGGAAGGGTTCCGGATGTTTCCCAAAATGTTTGGGTACGAGAACATGTTATTTGGGCCAAAGGGGAAAGCCCACAAGATTTTTGGAAAGCGCAAAAGGAAGTGTTGCGGAGTCCAGGGGCCAGATGCCAGGGTCCCTGGCGTCTGGGTCCAGACGCCGGGAACCCTGGCGTCTGGCCCTGGAGTCCGAGAAGGACTCTTGCCTTTCGGGTGAAACCGACTTTGTGGAGCCTTTTACTCCAAGTTTCGACCCCAAGGCTCAACATATAAATAGAGGGGCAGGGCTAGCACCAAAGACACATCAAGAAACACTAAGCCGTGTGCCGGCAACCCCTTCCCCTCTAGTTTATCCTCCGTCATAGTTTCCGTAGCGCTTAGGCGAAGCCCTGCAGAGATTATTCTTCACCAACACCGTCACCACGCGGTCGTGATGCCGGAACTCATCTACTACTTCGCCCGTCTTGCTGGATCGAGAAGGCGAGGACGTCATTGAGCTGAACGTGTGCAGAACTCGGAGGTGCCGTGCGTTCGGTACTTCGATCGGTCGGATCGTGAAGACGTACGACTACATCAACCGCGTTGATAAACTCTTCCGCTTAGCGATCTTCAAGGGTATGAAGATACACTCCCCGTCTCGTTGCTATGCATCACTATGATCTTGCGTGTGCGTAGGAATTTTTTGAAATTGCTACGTTCCCGAACAGTGGCATCCGAGCCAGGTTTTATGCGTAGATGTCATATGCACGAGTAAAACACAAGTGAGTTGTGGGCGATATATGTCATACTGCTTACCAGCATGTCATACTTTGATTCAGCGGCATTGTGAGATGAAGCGGCCCGGACCGACATTACGCGTACGTTTACGCGAGACTGGTTTCACCGCTACGAGCACTCGTTGCTTAAAGGTGACCGGCGGGTGTCTGTCTCTCTCACTTTAGTTGAACCGAGTGTGGCTACGCCTGGTCCTTGCAAAGGTTAAAACAGCATCAACTTGACAAACTATCGTTGTGGTTTTGATGCGTAGGTAAGAACGGTTCTTGCTAAGCCCGTAGCAGCCACGTAAAATTTGCAACAACAAAGTAGAGGACGTCTAACTTGTTTTTGCAGGGCATGTTGTGATGTGATATGGTCAAGACGTGATGCTATATTTTATTGTATGAGATGATCATGTTTTGTGACCGAGTTATCGGCAATTGGCAGGAGCCATATGGTTGTCGCTTTATAGTATGAAATGCAAAAGCCCTGTAATTGCTTTACTTTATCACTAAGCGGTAGCGATAGTCGTAGAAGCAATAGATGGCGTAACGACAACAATGCTACGATGGAGATCAAGGTGTCGCGCCGGTGACGATGGTGATCATGACGATGCTTCGGAGATGGAGATCACAAGCACAAGATGATGATGGCCATATCATATCACTTATATTGATTGCATGTGATGTTTATCCTTTATGCATCTTATCTTGCTTTGATCGACGGTAGCATTTTAAGATGATCTCTCACTAAATTACCAAGAAGTGTTCTCCCTGAGTATGCACCGTTGCGAAAGTTCTTCGTGCTGAGACACCACATGATGATAGGGTGTGATAGGCTCTATGTTCAAATACAATGGGTACAAAACAGTTGCACACGCGGAATACTCAGGTTAAACTTGACGAGCCTAGCATATACAGATATGGCCTCGGGACACGGAGACCGAAAGGTCGAACGTGAATCATATAGTAGATATGATCAACATAGTGATGTTCACCATTGAAACTACTCCATCTCACGTGATGATCGGACATGGTTTAGTGGATTTGGATCATGTGATCACTTAGATGACTAGAGAGATGTCTGTCTAAGTGGGAGTTCTTAAGTAATATGATTAATTGAACTTAAATTTATCATGAACTTAGTCCTGGTAGTATTTTGCAAATTATGTTGTAGATCAATAGCTCGCGTTGTTGCTTTCATATGTTTATTTTGATATGTTCCTAGAGAAAACTGTGTTGAAAGATGTTAGTAGCAATGATACAGATTGGATCCGTGATCTGAGGTTTATCCTCATTGCTGCACAGAAGAATTATGTCCTTGATGCACCGCTAGGTGACAAACCTATTGCAGAAGCAGATGCAGGCGTTATGAACGTTTGGCTAGCTCAAAATGATGACTACTTGATAGTTTAGTGCACCATGCTTAAACGACTTAGAATCGGGACTTCAAAGACGTTCTGAACGTCATGGACCATATGAGATGTTCCAGGAGTTGAAGTTAATATTTCTAGCAAATACCCGAGTTGAGAGATATGAAGTCTCCAACAAGTTCTATAGCTAAAAGATGGAGGAGAATCGCTCAAATAGTGAGTATGTGCTCAGATTGTCTGGGTACTTCAATCACTTGAATCAAGTGGGAGTTAATCTTCCAGATAAGATAGTGATTAACAGAATTCTCTAGCCACCATCACTAAGTTACTAGAACTTCGTGATGAACTATAGTATGCAAGGGATGACGAAAACGATTCCCGAGCTCTTCGTGATGTTGAAATCGACGAAGGTAGAAATCAAGAAAGAGCATCAAGTGTTGATGATTGACAAGACCACTAGTTTCAAGAAAAGGGCAAAGGGAAAGAAAGGGAACTTCAAGTAGAATGGCAAGCAAGTTGTCACTCCCGCGAAGAAGCCCAAAACTGGACCAAAGCCTGAAACTGAGTGTTTACACTGCAAAGGAAATGGTCACTGGAAGCAGAAATGCCCTGAATATTTGGTGGATAAGAAGGATGGCAAAGTGAACAAGGGTATATTTGATATTGATGTGTACCTTACTAGTGTTTATATTAGCCCCTGAGTATTTGATACTTGTTCGGTTGCTAAAAATTAGTAACACGAAACAGGAGTTACAGAATAAACAAAGACTAGTTGAGGGTGAAGTGACGATGTGTGTTGAAAGTGGTTCCAAGATTGATATGATCATCATCGCACACCACTATGCTTTTGGGATTAGTGTTAAACCTAAATAAATGTTATTTGGCGTTTGCGTTGAGCATGAATATGATTTGATCATGTTTATTGCGATACAGTTATTCATTTAAAGTTAGAGAATAATTGTTATTCCGTTTACATGAATAAAACCTTCGATGGTCATACACCCAATGAAAATAGTTTGTTGGATCTTGATCGTAGTGATACACATATTCATAATATTAAAGCCAAAAAATGCAAAGTTAATAATGATAGTACAACTTATTTGTGGCACTGCCGTTTGGGTCATATCGGTGTAAAGCGCATGAAGAAACTCCATAAAGATGGATTTTCGGAATCACTTGGTTATGAATCATTTGATGCGTGCGAACCGTGCCTTTTGGGCAAGATGACTAAAACTCCGTTCTTCGGAACAATGGAACGAGCTACTGACTTATTGGAAATAATACATACTGATGTATGTGATCCAATGAGTGTTGATGCTCATGGCAAGTATCACTATTTTCTGACCTTCACAAGATGATTTGAGCAGATATGGGTATATCTACTTGATGAAACATAAGTATGAAATAGTTGAAAGGTTCAAAGAATTTCAGAGTGAAATGGAAAAATCATCGTAACAAGAAAATAAAGTTTCTATGATCTGATCGTAGAGATGAATATTTGAGTTACGAGTTTGGCCTTCATTTTAAACAAATATAGAATAGTTTCACAGCTCACGCCATATGGAACACCACAGCGTAATGGTGTGTCCGAACGTCGTAACCGCACTTTATTGGATATGGTGCAATCTATGATGTATCTTACCGATTTACCACTATTGTTTTGGGGTTATGCATTAGATATAGCTGCATTCGCTTTAAATAGGGCACCATCTAAATCCGTTGAGACGACACCATATGAACTATGGTTTAGCAGTAAACCTAAGCTGTCGTTTCTTAAAATTTGGAGTTGGGATGCTTATGTGAAAAAGGTTTCAACCTGATAAGCTCGAACCCAAATCGGAGAAGTGCGTCTTCATAGAATACCCAAAGGAAACTGTTGGGTACACCTTCTGTCACATATCCGAAGGCAAAACATTCGTTGCTAAGAATGGATCCTTTCTAGAGAAGGAGTTTCTCTTGAAAGAAGTGAGTGGGAGGAAAGTAGAGCTTGATAAGGTAATTGTACGTTCTCCCAAATTGGAAAATAGTTCATCACAGAAATTAGTTCCTGTGATTCCTACACCAATTAGTGAGGAAGCTAATGATGATGATCATGAAGCTTCAAATCAAGTTGCTACCGAACCTCGTAGGTCTTCCTGAGTAAGATCCGCACCAGAGTGGTACGGTAACACTATTCTGGAAGTCATGTTACTAGAACATGATGAACCTATGAACCATGAGGAAGCGATGATGGGCCCAGATTCCGCGAAATGGCTTGAAGGCCATGAAATCTGAGATGGGATCCATGTATGAGAACAAAGTGTGGACTTTTATTGATTTGCCCGATGATCGGCAAGTCATAGAAAATAAATGTATCTTCAAGAGGAAGACGGACGTTGATAGTAGTGTTACTATCTACAAAGCTAGACTTGTCGAAAAAGGTTTTTGACAAAGTTCAAGATGTTGACTACGATGAGTTTTTTCTCACTCGTATCAATGCTTAAAGTCTGTCCGAATCATGTTAGCAATTGCCACATTTTATGAAATCTGGCAAAAGGATGTCAAAAATGCATTCCTTAATGGATTTATTAAAGAAGAGTTGTATATGATGCAACCAGAAGGTTTTTTCAATCCTAAAGGTGCTAACAAATTGTGCAAGCTACAGCGATCCATCTATGGATTAGTGCAAGCATATAGTTTTATACAGACTTGCGGTGAAGCCTGTATTTACAATAAAGTGAGTGGGAGCACTACCGCCTTTCTGATAAATATATGTGAGTAACATATTGTTGATCAGAAATGATGTAGAATTTTTCTGGAAAGCATAAAGGAGTATTTGAAAGGAGTTCTTTAAAATAAAGACCTCAGTAAAGCTACTTACATATTGAGCATCAAGATCTATTGAGATAGATCAAGACGCTTGATAAGTTTTTCAATAAATACATACCTTGTCAAGATTTTGAAGTAGTTCAAAATGGAACAGTCAAAAAAGAGTTCTTTCCTGTGTTGCAAAGGTGTGAAATTGAGTAAGACTCAAATCCCGACCACGGCAGAAAATAGAAAAGAGAATGAAAATCATTCCCTATGCCTCAGTCATAGGTTCTATAAAGTATGCTATGCTATGTACCAGACCTATTGTATACCTTGCTCTGTTTTTGGCAAGGGAGTACGATAGTGATCTAGAAGTAGATCACTGGACATTGGTCAAGAATATCCTTACACCAGTGCAGAACCGGCCTTTAGTGCCGGTTCGTGACGGCCTTTAGTGCCGGTTGGCGAACCGGCACTAAAGAGTGGGGACTAAAGGTCCCCTCCTTTAGTACCGGTTCGTCACGAACCGGCGCTAAAGTTTAAACACGTGGCACGAGCCAGGCCCGGGTGCGTGTTGGACATTAGTACCGATTGGTAACACCAACCGATACTAAATGTTTGGGTGTTTTTTTATTTTTGCTTTAATTTTGTGTTTTCAATTTGGCTTTATTTTCCATTTAATTGTTTTTTATTTGCTGGTATTTCATGATACTACAAATTGTACACGTTATGCATATATATAAATATATAGATTTTCTCATACGTAGAACCGCATATATATATATATATATATATATATATATATATATATATATATATATATATATATAATATCATCGAATGTCTCACAGCCAACACCATTAACTATTCACACATACACATGTATATACATATACAATTTCTCCTACATGTTGCCTTGGTGCCTTTGGAGCACGATGACAAGTGGTTCATAGGGGCGGTAGCGGGTAATAGTATTCTCCTTTGGGATCTATGACCTGCTCGAGCAAAAATCCGGCTATTTCCTCTTGAAGTGCTTGTATGCGGTCCGATGGTAGGAGCTTATCCCGCACCGACCTGAACTGTTAAGAAGGAGATCAATATGCATGTGTGTTAGTTGTGTGACTAGATATCGATAATGGTGTGAATAGTGTTCTGACAAAAACGTACCCAGTCCTGTCTATCAGATCTGCTCCTTTCGCACGTCATCATGCGAATGTTCTCGCAAACGTAGAATGCACACAGATTATTCCCCGACGCCTGCCTCAGGGCCTTTACGAGAATGGAATTGAATCAGATAATGATTAATCAAGCATGATAATTAATTAATGATATTGAAACAAAAATTAAAGAGATGGTAGCTAGCTAGTACTACTTAATTACTTACCTTGGGTCGATGCCAAAACAACTTTTTGGGCCACTTGCCTGGAGTCACCTTGATGAACCTTGCCCATGCCCTGCCCGCCGGCAAAGAAAATTAATAAAGGGGTTATTGAATAGTTCATATCAGGAACTAATAGTTAATAATGATTGAAATTACCTGTTGACTATCCCCTTCACGATGGTGTAGTATTTATCTTCTTTAGTTAGTGAGTCCAGTAATTCAACTTTTCCTTCCTCAACTTTAATGTCTAACAGGACCCAGTGCCAACTGCATACGCACACGTTTGCATGTCTTAATTAAGCGGGCATGTGCATAAAATTAATCAACTACCGTAAACCGTATACACTTAATTATTAACATCTACCTAGCTAGTAAGCAAAAACAGAATTTGTAGTACAAGACAGTGTGACTCACGGGAAGTTGTAAGGAAGTAGTATATCTTTATTGGTATTGAGGCGCTTCAAGAACTCTAGCATGCTTTCCTCTACAGCAGCTTGACAATGTTCAATCTCCCATATTTCCTGATTAATGGTATTTGGGTCAATGAACCCAACGCCATAGCGTCCGCTTTTTTCATTTCATACATCTTCATCCTGCATATAATACCACAGAAAAATAATATAGTGAGGATAATTACATGTAATGATTGATCAAAATTATCACTACATAACTAGCTTGAGACTTAAATTACATAAAGAAATCACTTACAGACAATAGCAACTAACGATAGACTTGTCGAGTGCGTCTTGATTAAATAACTGAAATAATTCTGGATACTCAATGGCCAGGGCTTTCTCATGGTAATAATGATCATGCTTTACAATCACCATGAGGGACTCTCAATTGGAAATCTTGGTAATGTTCATGTACCATTGATGCAATTGATACATTCTCGTTGGGAGGTCCTTGACCTTGTCTGGATGGACCAAAGGTTTGCCCCGGACATATTGCCATGCTATTTCCGATTCTTTAAGCGTAGGCATGGGCTCGATTTCGAGGAGTTGTCCAACAGAGATATTGAGCATTTGAGCCTGCATTATATGATCCTCTGTTATTACCACATCGCCATGCTGGGGAATGCTAACGGTTTGCCCACAATAATATTTGGCGCGCGTCCTCTCATGTGTTGTTGGCACAACAAGCGGGGGGATCGCTTGCGCCGCCTGTTCTCCCAACTAGGGAACGGTTTTCCCGCAATTTTTGCCAGCTGCTTGTTGGCTCGAGCTTAAGCTCGCTTCCTTCTGTAGTCGTGCTCGATGTGCCTTTATGATTTGGCGCTCATAGTTCGAGTCAACAGGCTTGGGAGCTGGTTCTCTAGCCATACGAATGAAGTGGTCAATTACTTTCTCAGGCACTTTCTCCTTTGGCGGCGGTGCCGGTTTCAGTCCAAAATGGGCATCCACTTGGGCTTGCACTATGGCTGTGTTTTGCTCCTTAGTCATGTCGTAAGGCCTCCGAGGAAGAGGAGCGAGGCTTGGACCATATTTATATCGCTTGCCTTCGCCTGTACTTCCTGAACTACCTCGACTCGTACCGCTACGCACCAAAGCTGCGGGATGTCTCTTCTGCGATTGCTGAGCCGGCGGAGACGGCTGACGTGGAGTTGGACTAGGAGAAGTGGCCTGATGATGTGCCGGACTTGAAGCAGGAGGTGTGTCCTGACACGGTGCCGGACTTGAAACCGGAGAAGTGGCATGACGCTGTGTCGGGCTTGAAACCGGAGGAGTCAGCTCACGCGTTCGGGGACTTGGAGGAGGTGGCGGACTTCAAGGAGGAGTTGTCTCACGCGTTCGTGGACTTGGAGGAGCGGGAGTCTGCTGACTCGGTGGCGGACTTCGAGGAGGAGTCGGCAGACGACGCGGTGTCGGTGGACTTCGAAAGATGATGCAATCCTTTCTCCATAGGATGATACGATGTATGGCCTCTCCCAGTGTGCGCTCGTCTTCACCTCCAGGAATGTCAAGCGTTAGCCCCGAATATGGGTCCACCACTTCATCAACCATGACACGAGCATAGCCCTCTGGAATCGGGATGCAATGGTAGGTTGCTTTGGGGGTAACTGGAAAAGCAACACCGTCCGCCACCTTCATGGATATGTTCTTCATTTTGGAGTCTAGCTTGCAGTTAGTGTTCTCTATGATCTCATCCACAAGGTATGTATCCAGCAGTGTGTCGCCCGGGGCAGAACCAACACTGCTTCTCGGCATGGATGGGACGGTGCTATCCAATGCTGCCAGATCGTCCGCTTGCTGCTGCCGCCGCTGAGACCCCCTTTCCTGGCTAAGTGAGTCGATCTGCTGTTGCTGCTGCTGGAATTTGAGTGCCAGGTCCGCGTGCCTTGCTTCTAGGCCTTGAAGGCGTTCTGCGTCCTGCTTCCTCTGCTCCTCCTCCAGCTTCCTTTTCTTCTTCTCCTCCATCTTCCTTCTTGCACGGCTCCTGTAGTCCTCGTTCCATTCTGAAAAGCCCTCATACCAGGGAATAACGCCCATGCCTCGTGTTCTTCCCGGGTGTTCAGGATTTCCCAGGGCGCGCGTAAGCTCGTCGTTCTCTCTGTTGGGCGTGAACACCCCCCTTCGAGCTTCATCTATTGCATCAATTATCTTTTGTTCGGCTCCTTTTAGACTTGCCTTCCGCGAAACTTCGCCTATCTTCGGGTCCAACGCTCCCCCATGCGCATAGAACCAAGTTATGCACCTGGGGGGCTAGTGTCGGGTAACCGGAGTGACCCCTGCATCCTCCATCTCTTGCTCAGACTTATCCCACTTAGGCAATCCCACCGCGTAGCCACCTGGGCCCAGCCTATGGAACTGCGTCTTTCTTGCGGCATTTGCCTTATTTTTCATCGACCGTTCCTTAGATATTTCTGAATCCTTGAAGGTCACGAAATCGTCCCAGTGCTCTCTTTGCTTCTCTAGTGTTCCCGTGAATTCTGGAGTCTTCCTTTCATTAGCGAGGTAGTTGGCCCATACAGTTTTCTTGTGGGTGTTGAATGCAATTGCCATCTTCTTAAGAGCAGCGGCCTTGACTTTCTCCACATCTGCTTCAGTGAAATGATCTGGTAGGGTGAAATGTTCCATCAGAGATTTCAGAAGGTCTTCTTTGGCTCTTTTGTCGACCCAAGTAACACCTAGACGTTTAGTCTTTGGCTCTTTCCATTCTTGAATGGAGATAGGGAGTTTGTCCTTCACAAGAACTCCGCACTGACGAGTCCACTTGTTTGCAATGTTCTTAGGCGTGAGGGGTTCGCCACTAGGTTTGATGGATTTGATGTGGTACTTTACACCATCCTTCAACAATCTGCCCGGGCCTCGCTTTGTCTTGCTGTCTGTAGAAGCAGATTTGCTCGATCCGGAGGGCTGAAAGAAGAAAGATTGATTCGTTAATATATCTTCAATAAAAAAACATGTGATGATCACCATCATGCATGCTTATATAAATATACCTCGCCGGTAGTCTTTGTTATTTGAAGATCAGCATTGTCTGTGTCATCACAAACATTGTCTGTGTCATAATCATAATCATAGTTCATGACTTCATCAGCCCGGTCGTCGAGATCGAATATCTTTTCATCACCCTCTCCGGTATTGTTCAGATATTGGGAGCCGTCATCTGCTTCATTCAGATCATCTAGCCTGTGAGGGCTGCGTATGATGTCGAACAATTCCTCTTCTCTCTCTCTGCCGGTATTGTCCGCCATAGCTTTTACTTTACTAATACAGAAGAAATATAAAACAATTTAGTATTCAAATTACAATGCATGGATGCAATTAATCAATAAGGAAAAACTGAATCTCGAATACATCATCTCGAATATATAATCTCGAATACATTATTGATCGTCTTAATATATATAATCTCGAATACATCGTCTCGAATATTATATATCGAATACATCACTGGCTAGGTACCTAATAAAGATCGAGTACTACAGAAGAATCTAGGGCGCTACTCGCGGTTCCTGGGGCGCGGGCGGTGCACACCCAAAGAGAAGGAACCATCACAGGATCATATCTCCGGTCATCTGCCCAAAGAACCTGCCAAGTAGTGGAGAACCTGACGTTGTCCATAGCAGCCATGTAGCGATGGACGTGCTCATCTTCCTCCCTGATACGGCGACGCACCACCTCTGGCGGGGCCGGTTGCCTCTGCACTGAATGTGGCCCACGCGAACGCCACCGAAGAAGATCAGGGTCGACGACGGGACCCGAGGTCGGGTTCCTCACCAAGCGGCGCGCCCCTCCAGGTAGCACCTCCCAGTGCCAACCCGGCGGAGCCCAGTCCCGGACATGGGTCCCCTCAAGCAGGACGTCGTCGCGAACGGGTCGACGGCGAGGATGCGGGCCGGGCATATCGTCGAGAACAAATACTATATGCCCGCAAAAAGTAACATTTTTTAAATGATTGGATTGTGATAACTAAAATTCTATATATATGCAAATTCTAACAATTTGCCATTAATCTAATTCATCTAACTAAAACTAATTCTAAAATTTCCTGATTATATAACTAACATTTCCATAACAATTCTAATATTTATATAACTAAAAAATAGAAAAATTGCTAACATTTCTATAAATATTTCTATAACTAAAAACAGAAAACATTTATAACATTTCTATAAAACTAACATTTCTAATATTTATATAACTAAAAAACAGAATAATTTCTAATATTTTTATAACTAAAAAACAGAAAAATTTATAACAAACAAACTAATGTGTGTGTGTGTGTAGTGTGTGTGTGTGAGTGGACATGGCGGCCGGGGCGAGCTCACCGGTGAGGCGACGACGGGCCGGCGACGGGATGGGGCGGCGACGACGGGGCGGGGCGGCGATGACGGGGCGGGGCGGCCGG
>NC_041385.1:92797425-92885285 GCF_002162155.2 Triticum dicoccoides
CGACGGGGACGGGGACGGCCGGGGCGGCGACGTCGACGGGGCCGACGACGAGGGGCGGCGACGGCCGGGGTCGGCAACGAGGGGCGGGGGCGGCGACTATCGGGGCCGGGCGGCGCGACGGAGGGAAATAGAGGGAAGAACAGAGGGAAACTGAATTTTTTTCAAGTGTAGTATATATAGGATGGACCTTTAGTACCGGTTGGAGCCACCAACCGGTACTAAAGGTCTGTTTTGGCCAGGCCAAGTGGCGGGAAGTGCACCCCCTTTAGTACCGGGTCGTGACACCAACCGGTACTAAAGGGGGGTCTTTAGTACCGGTTGGAGCCACGACCTGGTACTAATGGGGGTGCGCTGGCTCCAGGCGGTGCGCAAGTTTAGTCCCACCTTGCTAGTCGAAGGGCTACCGCACTGGTTTATAAGCCCCAGTGCGGTAGCTCTCTCGAGCTCCTCTCCTTACCTGGCCTACTGGGCCTACCTGTCCTCTTCGCCCAGTGGGCCTACTGGGCCTTTGCGGGCCTGCATCCTGGCCCAACAAAAGGTTGTGTTGCTAGTCGTATGCAGGCCGCTTTGGCCCAGTAGGCGGGCTTTTTTTCGCTTTATTTATTTTTGTTTTATTTATTTTTGAGTTATTTTTTGCTGTATTTAGAGTTTCTTTGTGAATATTTTTGCTTTCGGTACAAAAAATTACAAACTTTCTGTTAGTACCGGTAGTTTTCAAATTTGAATAGTTTAAATTTTGAATTATTTGAAATTTGTGTGAATCACTAGTTTGTGAATAACTTAACTTTGAAAAAAGTTTTTTCGGTGATTCTTTTTTCTTATGTTTAATATTAGTGTGTTTTATCATTATATTCAATTTGGTAATGCTTAGGTTATTTAAAAAAATGAAATGCCTTTGTAACAGTTCAGTTTTCGTCGGAAACCCTGATACTTCGAAAGAGATTGTCCATTTTATACACGAAGTGCATCCAGTTTTTGCCGTAACCCTCTCTACTTTCTTGCACATGCTATTTGTATGAAATTATGATACCATGCCAACTTTCAACCTTTTCTGAGTTTATTTGAAATGCTTTTCAATTTCAGGGTCATTTAGCTGGTAAAAATCAGTAAATGCATGAAAAGAATTTGTTTGCACATAAAATTTCTTCGCGTTTCAAATGCCAAAACACATAACTACCCTAATTATTACAGACATTCCCTCCTGGGTGTGAAACACAGAAGAAAGTGATGATAGTGAAGCCGATCACATCCCAGATCTTTCGGTGTGAAACTTTTTCTTCGCGTGTGTCCCTTTGCGTCGTAACCATGGAAAATCTTCATCATTTAACAGGATGCTCGTGTCAATATTCACTGTAGATGGAGCAATTTCATCAAACTTTTCATAATCTTCTGACATGTCTGTCTTGTCATCCACTCCCGCGATTTTCCTTTTTCCTGAAAGAACTATGTGGCGCTTTGGCTCGTCGTATGATCCATTCGCTTCCTTATCTTTTCTTTTTCTCGGCCCGGAAGACATGTCTTTCACATAAAAAACCTGCGCCACATCATTGGCTGGGACAAATGGTTCGTCTGTATACGCAAGATTGTTGAGATCCACTATTGTCATTCCGTACTGCGGGTCTTCCGTTACCTCGCCTCATGTCATATTGACCCATTTGCACCGAAACAAAGGGACCTTCAAATCACCTGGTCCATAGTTAAGTCCCATTTGTCCTCTATGTAACAATAATATGTTTCCTTTCCCGTGTTGGTTGTTGCATCAAAGCGGACACCACTGTTTTGGTTGGTGCTCTTCTTATCTTGGGCGATCGTGTAAAATGTATTCCCATTTATCTGGTACCCTTTGAAAGTCATTATATTCGAAGATGGTAACTGGGACAGCGAGTACAGGTCATTTTGAATATCGCCATCATTCAGGGAACGTTTCTGCAACCAACCGGCAAAAGTCCTCGTTTGTTCGCGTGTAATCCAGTCGTCAGACTTCTCCGGGTGTTTGGACTGTAGAAAATTCTTGTGTTCCTCCATATACGGAGCCACCAAGGCGGAATTCTGTAGAACTGTGTAGTGTGCTTCAGTGAGAGAATGCCCGTCCATACATATTATTTGATGCCCTCCTAGCGTGCCTTTTCCTTCTAGTCTGCCCTTATGCCGCGATTCAGGAACACCGATCGGCTTAAGGTCAGGAATGAAGTCAATACAAAACTCAAAGACCTCCTCATTTTCATGGCCCTTCGAGATGCTTCCTTCTGGCCTAGCATGGTTATGAACATATTTCTTCAAGACTCCCATGAACCTTTCAAAGGGGAACATATTGTGTAGAAATACAGGACCCAAAATGTTAATCTCTTCGCAAAGGTGAACTAGGACGTGCGTCATGATGTTGAAGAAGGATGGTGGGAACACTAACTCGAAACTGACAAGACATTGCACCAAATCATTCTATAACCTTGGTAGAGTTTCTGGATTGATTACCTTCTGAGAGATTGCATTGAGGAATGCACATAGCTTCACAATGGCTAATCGAACGTCTTCCGGTAGAAGCCCCCTCAGTGCAACCGGAAGGAGTTGCGTCATAATCACGTGGCAGTCATGAGACTTTAGGTTTTGGAACTTTTTCTCTGCCATATTTATTATTCCCTTTATATTCGACAAGAAGCCAGACGGTACCTTCATGCTGAGCAGGCATTCGAAGAAGATTTCCTTCTCTTCTTTGGTAAGAGCATAGCTGGCCTGACCCTGATGTATGCCGTCTTTTCCGTGCATACGTTGCTGGTCCTCGCGTGCCTCTGGTGTATCTTTTGTCTTCCCATACACGCCCAAAAAGCCAAGCAGGGTCACGCAAAGATTCTTCGTCACGTGCATCATGTCGATTGTGGAGCGTACCTCTAGGTCTTTCCAATATGGCAGGTCCCAAAATATAGATTTCTTCTTCCACATGGGTGCGCGTCCGTCAGCGTCCTTCGGAACAGGTTTTCCGCCAGGACCCTTTCCAAAGATTACCTCCAAATCCTTTACCATATCATGTACATCAGCACCAGTACGGTGGCGAGGCTTCGTCCGGTGATCTGCCTCACCTTTGAAATGCTTGACTTTCTTTCTTACGGGATGCCTTGTCGGAAGAAATCGACGATGTCCCAGGTACACATTCTTCCTACAACTATCCAAATATATACTGTCGGTATCATCCAAACAGTGCGTGCATCCGCAGTATCCCTTGTTTGTCTGTCCTGAAAGGTTACTGAGAGCAGGCCAATCATTGATGGTCACGAACAGTAACGCCTTTAGGTCAAATTCTTCCTGTCCGTGCTCATCCCATGCACGTACACCTGTTCCATTCCACAGCTGTAATAGTTCTTCAACTAATGGCCTTAGGTACACATCAATGTAGTTGTCGGGTTTCTTAGGGCCTTGGATGAGCACTGGCATCATAATGAACTTCCGCTTCATGCACAACCAAGGAGGAAGGTTATACAAACATAGAGTCACAAGCCACGTGCTATGGTTGCTGCTCTGCTCCCCAAAAGGATTAATGCCATCTGCGCTTAGACCAAACCATACGTTCCTTGGGTCACCTGCAAACTCCTCCCAGTACTTTCTCTCGATTTTTCTCCACTGCGAACCGTCAGCGGATACTCTCAACTTTCCGTCTTTCTTACGATCTTCTGCGTGCCACCACATCGCCTTCACATGCTCTTTGTTTTGGAACAAATGTTTCAATCGTGGTATTATAGGAGCATACCACATCACTTTGGCAGGAATCTTCTTCCTGGGGCGCTCGCCCTCGACATCACCAGGGTCATCGCGACTGATCTTATAAAGCAATGCACCGCATACCGGGCAAGCGTTCAAATCCTCGTACTCACCGCGGTAGAGGATGCAGTCATTAGGGCATGCATGTATCTTTTGCACCTCTAACCCTAGAGGGCAGATAGCCTTCTTTGCTTCATACGTACTCTCGGGCAATTCATTGTCCTTTGGAAGCATATTCTTTATCACTACCAGCAACTTTCCAAATCCCTTGTCAGATACACCATTCTCTGCCTTCCATTGCAGCAATTGAAGTGTGGTGCCCAACTTTTTTTGTCAGCTTCGCAATTCGGGTACAACAATTTCTTGTGATCCTCTAACATGCGCTGCAACTTCTTCCTCTCCAGATCACTTGCGCAGTTTCTCTTTGCATCGGCAATGGCCCGACCTTGATCATCAGCGGGCTCATCTGATGCCTCTTCTTCAGCTTCTTCATGCATTGCCGGCTCAACTTCTTCCCCCATTGTTGTATCATCGTATTCAGGGAACCCATGGCCAGGATAGCCGTCGTCGTCCTCTTCTTCTTCATTGTCTTCCATCATAACCCCTATTTCTCCGTGCTTGGTCCAAACATTATAGTGGGGCATGAAACCGGACTTAAATAGGTGGATGTGAATGGTTTTTTCTGTAGAGTAACTGTGACCATTCTTACAGCCAGCACATGGACAAGGCATAAAACCATTCGCCCGCTTGTTTGCCTCAGCGGCCCGCAGAAAAGTATGCACGCCATTAATGAACTCGGGAGAGCATCGGTCATCATACATCCATTGTCGGCTCATCTTCATTACACAACACCAAATAGACCAAATTAATACAAGTTCATACATAAAGTTCATACATAAAGTTCATATACAGCACTTAATTAAATGCAACATACAAATAACTCTCTAGCTAAAGAATTTAAATGCAACAACAAATGCGATGAAGATCGCAACTAAGATAACAATTGATCCAACAGCATAATGATACCAAGCCACACTATCAATGACATATTTTCTAATCTTTCTAATCTTCAACCTCATTTTCTCCATCTTGATCTTGTGATCATCGATGACATCGGCAACATGCAACTCCAATTCCATCTTCTCCCCCTCAATTCTTTTCAATTTTTCTTTCAAATACTCGTTTTCTCTTTCAACTAAATTTAACCTCTCGACAATAGGGTCGGTTGGAATTTCCGGTTCACATACCTCCTAGATAAAAATATCTATGTCAACTTGATGGGCATAATTTGTCATAAACACGAAATGCAACAACTAGTTTTAAAAGAGAATATACCACATCCGAATCATAACAAGGACGAGGGCCGACGGGGACGGATATCAAAACCATGGCACTATGTATAACAAACAACGTACGGGTAAGATAATTTTACGAGTAACTATATATCCAAATCACACAAACATCAATTTGGTAATGTAAAACATTCATGAACAAGAGCCTCACCACAAGGTGGTGCCGGCGACGGGCGGTGCGGGCGATCGACGGTGGTTACGACGGAGATTTAGAAGGCACTAAGTAAATCACACCTACATATGCAAACTAAGTGTTATTTTTGACCTCAAATTGCATATAAATCAAATACTAGCAAATATAATTCCTCCCAAAATTAATCACTATACAAAGCATTGCAAGAGCTAATCTAGCAATGAGAGTTGAAAGGACAAAGTTGCTAACCTTTGTGATCATTTGAATGGATGGGGGCCTTCAAATCTTGACAAATTTTGGGCAAAATTTGTGAGGAGCTCGAGGGGAAAGGGGAAGAACAGAGGAGAAGTGAGGGGAAAGGGGAAGAACAGAGTGGCTCGGGTGGACGAAGGGTTTATGTACGTCGACCTTTAGTACCGGTTCGTGCCACGAACCGGTACTAAAGGTGCTGGACATGCCCCAGACTGACAACACCTTGCCACCACCCTCTTTAGTACCGGTTCATGGCACGAACCGGTACTAAAGGTTCGCCACGAACCGGTACTAATGAGAACGGCCGGCTAGCCGTTGGAACCGGCACTAATTGACACATTAGTACCGGCACTAATGTGTCTCATATTAGGTGCTTTTTCTACTAGTGTTAGTGAGGACTAAGGAAATATTTCTCGATTATGGAGGTGATAAAAGAGCCCGTCGTAAAGAGTTACATCGGTGCAAGCTTTTACACCGATCCAGATGACTCTAAGTCTCAATCTGGATACATATTGAAAGTGGGAGCAATTAGCTAGAGTAGCTCCATGCATAGCATTTTAGACATAGAATATTTGCAAAATACATACGGCCCTGTATGTGACAGACCCGTTGAGTAAGCTTCTCTGACCAGCAAAACATGATCAAACCTTAGTTCTCTTTGGGTGTTAATCACATAGCGATGTGAACTAGATTATTGACTCTAGTAAACCCTTTGGGTATTGGTCACATGACGATGTGAACTATGGGTGTTAATCATATACAGATATGAATATTGGTGTTAAATCACATGACGATGTGAACTAGATTATTGACTCTAGTGCAAGTGGGAGACTGAAGGAAATATGCCCTAGAGGCAATAATAAAGTTATTATTTATTTCCTTATATCATGATAAATGTCTATTATTCATGCTAGAATTGTATTAACCGGAAACATGATACATGTGTGAATACATAGACAAACTTAATGTCACTAGTATGCATCTACTTGACTAGCTCATTAATCAAAGATGGTTATGTTTCCTAACCATAGACATGAGTTGTCATTTTATTAACGGGATCACATCATTAGAAGAATGATGTGATTGACATGACCCATTCCGTTAGCTTAGCACTTGATCGTTTAGTATGTTGCTATTGCTTTCTTCATGACTTATACATGTTCCTACAACTATGAGATTATGCAACTCCCGTTTACCGGAGGAACACTTTGTGTGCTACCAAACGTCACAACGTAACTGGGTGATTATAAAGGAGCTCTACAGGTGTCTCCAAAGGTACATGTTGAGTTGGCGTATTTCGAGATTAGGTTTTGTCACTCCGATTGTCGGAGAGGTATCTCTGGGCCCTCTCGGTAATGCACATCACTATAAGCCTTACAAGCAATGTAGCTAATGACTTAGTTACGGAATGATGCATTACGTAACGAGTAAAGAGACTTGCCGGTAATGAGATTGAACTAGGTATTGAGATACCGACGATCGAATCTTGGGCAAGTAACATACCGATGACAAAGGGAACAACATATGTTGTTATGCGGTTTGACCGATAAAGATCTTCGTAGAATATGTGGGAGCCAATATGGGCATCCAGGTCCTGCTATTGGTTATTGACCGGAAACGTGTCTCGGTCATGTCTACATAGTTCTCGAACCCGTAGGGTCCGCATGCTTAACGTTTTGTTGATGATATAGTATTATATGAGTTATGTATGTTGGTAACCGAATGTTGTTCGGAGTCCCGGATGAGATCTTGGACATGACGAGGAACTCCGAAATGGTCCAGAGATAAAGTTTGATATATGGGATAATTGTGTTTGATCTCCGGAAGGGTTCTAGAATTCACCGGAAGGGGTTCCGGATGTTCCCCGAAATGTTTGGGTACGAGAACACATTATTTGGGCCAAAGGGGAAAGCCCACAAGGTTTTTGGAAAGCGCAAAAGGAAGTTTTGCGGAGTCCAGGGGCCAGACGCCAGGGTCCCTGGCGTCTGGGTCCAGACGCCGGGAACCCTGGCGTCTGGCCCTGGAGTCTGAGAAGGACTCTTGCCTTTCGGGTGAAATCGACTTTGTGGAGGCTTTTACTCCAAGTTTCGACCCCAAGGCTCAACATATAAATAGAGGGGCAGGGCTAGCACCAAAGACACATCAAGAAACACCAAGCCATGTGCCGGCAACCCCGTCCCCTCTAGTTTATCCTCCGTCATAGTTTCCGTAGCGCTTAGGCAAAGCCCTGCAGAGATTGTTCTTCACCAACACCGTCACCATGCCGTCGTGCTGCCGGAACTCATCTACTACTTCGCCCGTCTTGCTGGATCGAGAAGGCGAGGATGTCATCGAGCTGAACGTGTGCAGAACTCGGAGGTGCCGTGCGTTTGGTACTTTGATCGGTCGGATCGTGAAGACGTACGACTACATCAACCGCGTTGATAAACGCTTCCGCTTAGCGATCTTCAAGGGTATGAAGATACACTCCCCCTCTCGTTGCTATGCATCACCATGATCTTGTGTGTGCGTAGGAATTTTTTTGAAATTACTACGTTCCCCAACATTGCGTCCCTTGCCGCCTTGTCTCTTTTGTTGCCATGAGGACTGCTATGTCTTGAGCTTGCGTTGGTTTTCCTTGAAGAGGAAAGGGTGATGCAGCAATAGTAGCGTAAGTATTTCCCTCAGTTTTCGAGAACCAAGGTATCAATCCAGTAGGAGGCTCCTCAAAAGTCGCACGCACCTACAGAAACAAACCAAGAACTCGCAACCAACACAATAAAGGGGTTGTCAATCCCTTCACGGCCACTTGCGAAAGTGAGATTTGATAGAGATAGTATGATAAGATCAATATATTTTTGGTATTTTATAATATAGATGCAAAAAGTAAAGATGCAAACAAAAGTAGATTGAAAGCTTATATGATAAAACATAGACCCGGGGGCCATAGGTTTCACTAGTGGCTTCTCTCAAGATGGCATAAGTATTACGGTGGGTGAACAAATTACTGTCGAGAAATTGATAGAAAATCGAATAATTATGAGATTATCTAGGCATGATCATGTATATAGGCATCACGTCCGCAACAAGTCGACCGACTCCTGCCTGCATCTACTACTATTACTCCACACATCGACTCACTCCTGCCTGCATCTAGAGTATTAAGTTCATAAAGAACAGAGTAACGCATTAAGCAAGATGACATGATGTAGAGGGATAAATTCATGCAATATGATATAAACCCCATCTTTTTATCCTTGATGGCAACAATACAATACGTGCCTTGCAACCCTTTCAGTCACTGGGTAAGGACACCGCAAGATTGAACCCAAAGCTAAGCACTTTTCCCATTGAAAAAAACATCAATCTAGTAGGCCAAACCAAACTGATAATTTGAAGAGACTTGCAAAGATAACTCAATCATACATAAAAGAATTCAGAGGAGATTCAAATATTTCTCATAGATAAACTTGATCATAAACCCACAATTCATCGGATCTCGACAAACACACCGCAAAAAGAGTTTACATCGAATAGATCTCAACAAGAGAGGGGGAGAACACTGTATTGAGATCCAAAAAGAGAGAATAAGCCATCTAGCTAATAACTATGGACCCGAAGGTCTATGGTAAACTACTTACAACTCATCGGAGGGGCTATGGTGTTGATGTAGAAGCCCTTCTTGGTCGATTCCCCCCCGGCGGAGCGTCGGCGAAGGCTCCAAGATGGGATCTCGCGGATACAGAAGGTGATAGTGGTGGAAATTGTGTTTCGTTGGCTCCCTGGATGTTTTCGGGGTACGTAGGCTTATATAGGAGGAAGAAGTACGTCGGTGGCCGCCCGAGGGGCCCACAAGATAGGGGGCGCGCCTAGAGGGGGTGGACGCGCCCTCCTGTCTCGTGGCCGCCTCAGCTGCTTCTTGACTTGCACTCCAAGTCCTCTGGATCACGTTCGTTCCAAAAATCACGCTCCCGAAGGTTTCATTCCGTTTGGACTCCGTTTGATATTCCTTTTCTTCGAAATACTGAAATAGGCAAAAAAACAGCAATACGGGTTGGGCCTCCGGTTAGTAGGTTAGTCCCAAAAATGATATAAATGTGCAAAATAAAGCCCATAAACATCCAAAAGGGGTAATATAATAGCATGGAACAATAAAAAATTATAGATACGTTGGAGACGTATCAAGCATCCCCAAGCTTAATTCCTGCTCGTCCTCGAGTAGATAAATGATAAAAAACAGAATTTTTGATGTGGAATGCTACCCAGCATAATTCTGAATGTAATTTTCTTTATTGTGGCATGAATGTTCAGGTCCAAATGATTCAAGATAAAAGCTTATAAAACATAAAAATAATAATGCTTCAAAGCATACTAACAAATAATCATGTCCTATCAAAATAGCATAGCCAAAGAAAGCTTATCCCTACAAAATCATATAGTTAGGCCATGCTTCATTTTCATTACACAAAATACTCCCATCATGCACAACCCCGATGACGAGCCGAGCAATTGTTTCGTACTTTTTAACGCGCTTCGGCTTTTTTTCAACTCTTACGCAATACATGAGCGTAAGCCATGGACATAGCACAAAGGTGGTATAAGGTGGTGGTTGTGAGGACAAAAAGAGGGAGAAGATAGTCTCGCATCAACTAGGCGTATCAACGGGCTATGGAGATGCCCATCAATAGATATCAATGTGAGTGAGTAGGGATTGCCATGCAACGGATGCACTAGAGCTATAAATATATGAAAGCTCAACAAAAGAAACTAAGTGGGTGTGCATCCAACTCGCTTGCTCACGAATACCTAGGCCATTTTGAGGAAGCCCATCATTGGAATATACAAGCCAAGTTCTATAATGAAAAATTCCCACTTAGTATATGAAAGTGACAACATAGGAGACTCTCTATCATGAAGATCATGGTGCTACTTTGAAGCACAAGTGTGGAAAAAGAGATAGTAGCATTGTCCCTTCTCTCTTTTTCTCTCATTTTATTTTTTTTCTTTTTTTCTTTTTCTTCTTTTTTCTTTTTTTCCTTTTTTTTCTTTGGCCTTTTTTTGGCCTTTCTCTTCTTCTTTTTTTCTTTTTTTTCTTTTTGTAAAGTCCGAAGTCTCATCCCGACTTGTGGGGGAATCATAGTCTTCATCATCCTTTCCTCACTGAGACAATGCTCTAATAATGAAGATCATCACACTTTTATTGATTTACAACTCAAAGCTAGAACAAGATATGACTCTATATGAATGCCTCCGGCGGTGTATCGGGATATGCAATGAATCAAGAGCGACATGTATGAAAATTATGAAGGTGGCCTTTGCCACAAATACGATGTCAACTACATGATCATGCAAAGAGCAATATGACAATGATGGAACGTGTCATAATAAACGGAACGGTGGAAAGTTGCATAGCAATATATCTCGGAATGGCTATGGAAATGCCATAATAGGTAGGTATGGTGGCTGTTTTGAGGAAGGTAAATAATGGTTCATGATACCGGTGAAAGTTGTGCGGTATAATAGAGTCTAGCAAAGTGGAAGGATGAATGTGTGTATATCCATGGACTCACATTAGTCATAAAAAACTCATATACTTATTGCAAAAGTCTACTTAGCCCTCGAAGCAAAGTATTACTACGCATGCCCCTAGAGGGATAGATTGGTAGCGCTCGTCCCTAACTGCCACTCATAAGGAAGACAATCAAAAGAGCACCTCATGCAACAAATTTGTCACACAACTTTTACCATATGTGCATGATAAGGGACTTGCCAACTTCAACAAAAGTATTTCTCAATTTCATAATTACCCACTAGCATGACCCTAACATTTCTACCTTTATATATCAAAACAATTATCAAGCAACAAATTGATCATAGCATCCAATTCACTTCCTATGATAGTTTTTATTATACCCAACTTGGATGCTCATTCTAGGACCAATTTTGTACCAAAGCAAATACCATGCTGTTCTAAAAGACTCTCAAAATAATATAAGTGAAGCATGAGAGACTAGCAATTTCTTCAAAATTAATCCACCGCCGTGCTCTAAAAGATATAAGTGAAGCACTAGAGCAAAAACTATCAAGCTCAAAAGATATAAGTGAAGCACATAGAGTATTCTAGCAAATTCTAATCAAGTGGGCTTCTCCCAAAAGGTGTGTACAGAAAGGATGATTGTGGTAAACTAAAAAGCAAAGACTAATATCATACATGACGCTCCAAGCAAAACACATATCATGTGACGAATAAAAATATAGCTCCAAGTAAAGTTACCAATGAACGAAGACGAAAGAGGGGATGCCTTTCGGGGCATCCCCAAGCTTAGGCTTTCGGATATTCTTGAATATCTTGGGGTTCCATGGGCATCCCCAAGCTTAGGCTCTTGCCACTCCTTATTCCATAGTCCATAAAAGCTTTACCCAAAACTTGAAAACTTCACAACACAAAACTCAACAGGAAATCTTATAAGCTCTGTTAATGAAAGAAAACAAAACCACCACATAAGGTACTATAATGAACTCATTCTTTATTTATTTTGGTGTTAAACCTACTATATTCAAACTTCTCTATGGTTTATAAACTATTTTACTAGCCATAGATGCATCAAAATAAGCAAACAACACTTCCCGCAAAAAATAAAATAAGCAAACAACACACGAAAAACAGAATCTGTCAAAAACAGAACAGTCTATAGCAATCTGTAACTAAAGCAAACTTCTGGAACTCTAAAAATCCTACCAAAATAGGAAGTCCTGGAAAATTTGTCTATTTATCAGCAGCAAAAAGAATCAACGCAAAAGCACGTTTCTGTGATTTAACAAAACTAATTTCGTGCGTGCAAAGTTCCTGTTTTTCAGCAGAATCAAATCAACTCTCATCATAGGTCATCCTATAGGTTCTACTTGGCACAAACACTAATTAAAAGATAAATACACATCTAAACAGAATGTAGATGCAAAATTTATTACTAAACAGGAACGAAAACAAAAAACACAAAGAAAATTGGGTTGCCTCCCAACTAGCGCTATCGTTTAACGCCCCTAGCTAGGCATAAAAGCGAAGATAGATCTAAGTAGTGCCATCTTTGGCACTAGATTCATAAGTAGCTCGCATGATAGATTCATAAGGTAATTTGACTTTATTTCTTGGAAAGTGCTCCGTGCCTTTCTCTAATGGAAATTGGAATCTAATATTCCCTTCCTTCATATCAATAATCGCACCAATCATTCTAAGGAACGGTCTACCAAGAATAATAGGGCAAGAAAGATTGCAATCTATATCAAGAACGATAAAATCTACGGGCACCAAATTTCTATTTGCAACGATGAGAACATCATTGATCCTTCCCATTGGCTTTTTAATGGCGGAATCCGCAAGGTGCAAATTTAAAGAGCAATCATCAAGATCATGGAAACCTAGAATATCACATAAAGTTTTTGGAATCGTGGAAACACTAGCACCCAAATCACACAAAGCAAAACACTCATGATCTTTAATTATAATCTTTATAGTAGGTTCCCACTCATCATTAAATTTTCTAGGTATAGAAACTTCCAAATTAAGTTTTTCACCATAAGATTGCATCAAGGCATCAATGATATGTTTGGTAAAAGCTTTATTTTGACTATAAGCATGAGGAGAATTAACAACGGATTGCAACAAGGAAATACAACCTTCTAAAGAACAATTATCATAATCAAATTCCTTGAAATCCGAGATAGTGGGTTCAATGCTATTTAAAGTCATGACCTCTCCAATCCCACTTTTACCAAATTTAGCATCAAGATCTAAAAACTCCGAATTCTTGGGACGCCTTCTAACTAAAGTTGACTCATCTTCAGTCCCATAATTATCAAGATTCATCATACAAAACAAAGATCTAATAGGAGACGCATCAATAACTTTAAGATCTTCATCATTATTTTCATTGAAACTAGAAGAACACGCCTTTACAAAGCAATCTTTCATAGCACGCAATCTAGCGATTCTTTCCTTGCACTCGTCAATGGAAATTCTCATTGCTTTGAGAGACTCATTGATATCATGCTTAGGAGAAGAAGATCTAAGTTTAAGAGAATCAACATCAAGCGAAAGTCCATCAATGTTCCTAGCCAAATCATCAACTTTGAGCAATTTTTCTTCAAGCAAGGCATTAAAATTCTTTTGAGAAATCATAAATTCTTTCACACTATTCTCAAAATCAGAGGGCATCTTATTAAAATTGCCATAAGAATTATTGTAGGAATTTCCATAATTATTAGAGGAATTACTAGGGAACGGTCTAGCATTAAAGTTTCCTCTATAAGCATTGTTTCCGAAACTATTCCTACCAACAAAATTCACATCCATAGATTCATTGTTATTCTCAATCAAAGTAGACAAAGGCATATCATTGGGATCAAGAGGAGTATTCTTAGTAGCAAAAAATTTCATAAGTTCATCCATCTTTCCACTCAAAACATTGACTTCTTCTATAGCATGCACTTTTTTACTAGAAGATCTTTCGGTGTGCCATTGAGAATAATTAGCCATAATATTATCAAGAAGTTTTGTAGCATCTCCTAACGTGATTTCCATAAACGTGCCTCCCACGGCCGAATCTAAAAGATTTCTAGAAGAAAAGTTCAAACCGGCATAAAATTTTTGTATGATCATCCATAAATTTAAACCATGAGTAGGGCAATTGTGAATCATCAATTTCATTCTTTCCCAAGATTGGGCAACATGCTCATGATCAAGTTGTTTAAAATTCATAATATCGTTCCTAAGAGTGATGATCTTAGCGGGAGGAAAATACTTAGAGATAAAAGCATCTTTGCACTTGTTCCAAGAATCAATACTATTTTTAGGCAAAGACGAAAACCAAACTTTAGCATGATCTCTAAGTGAAAACGGAAATAACTTCAATTTAACAATATAATTATCCGTATCTTTCTTCTTTTGCATATCACACAAATCAACAAAGTTGTTTAGATGAGTAGCGGCATCTTCACTAGGAAGGCCGGCGAATTGATCTTTCATAACAAGATTCAGCAAAGCAGTATTGATTTCACAAGACTCAACATCATTAAGAGGAGCAATCGGAGTACTAAGGAAATCATTATTATTGGTATTGGAGAAATCACACAATTTGGTATTATCTTGCGCCATGGCAACAAGTAATCCAACACACAAGCAACCAGAAAAAGGCAAGCAAAAAGAGAGAGGAGGAGATTGGGAAAGAGAGGGCAAATAAAACGGCAAGGGTGAAGCGGGGGAGAGGAAAACGAGAGGCAAATGGCAAATAATGTAAATGCGAGGGAGATGGGTTTGTGATGGTACTTGGTATGTCTTGACTTGAGCGAAGACCTCCCCGGCAACGGCGCCAGAAATCCTTCTTGCCACGTCTTGAGCTTGCGTTGGTTTTCCTTGAAGAGGAAACGGTGATGTAGCAATAGTAGCGTAAGTATTTCCCTCAGTTTTTGAGAACCAAGGTATCAATCCAGTAGGAGGCTCCTCAACAGTCCCATGCACCTACACAAACAAACCAAGAACTCGCAACCAATGCAATAAAGGGGTTGTCAATCCCTTCACGGCCACTTGCGAAAGTGAGATCTGATAGAGATAGTATGATAAGATAAATATATTTTTGGTATTTTATAATATAGATTCAAAAAGTAAAGATGCAAATAAAAGTAGATTGAAATCTTATATGACAAAAGATAGACCCGGGGCCATAGATTTCACTAGTGGCTTCTCTCAAGATAGCATAAGTATTATGGTGGGTGAAAAAATTACTGTCGAGCAATTGATAGAAAAGCAAATAATTATGAGATTATCTAGGCATGATCATGTATATAGGCATCACGTCCGCAACAAGTAGACCAACTCCTGCCTGCATCTACTACTATTACTCCACACATCGACCGACTTATGCCTGCATCTAGAGTATTAAGTTCATAAAGAACAGAGTAACGCATAAAGCAAGATGACATGATGTAGAGGGATAAACTCATGCAATATGATATAAACCCCATCTTTTTATCCTCGATGGCAACAATACAATACGTGCCTTGCAACCCTTTCTGTCACTGGGTAAGGACACCGCAAGATTGAACCCAAAGCTAAGCACTTCTCCCATTGCAAGAAACATCAATCTAGTAGGCCAAACCAAACTGATAATTCGAAGAGACTTGCAAAGATAACTCAATCATACATAAAAGAATTCAGACGAGATTCAAATATTTCTCATAGATAAACTTGATCATAAACCCACAATTCATCGGATCTCGACAAACACACCGCAAAAGGAGTTTACATCGAATAGATCTCCACAAGAGAGGGGGAGAACATTGTATTGAGATCCAAAAAGAGAGAAGAAGCCATCTAGCTAATAACTATGGACCCGAAGGTCTGTGGTAAACTACTCACAACTCATCGGAGGGGCTATGGTGTTGATGTAGAAGCCCTCCATGGTCGATTCCCCCTCTAGCGGAGCGCTGGCGAAGGCTCCAAGATGGGATCTCACGGATACAGAAGGTTACAGTGGTGGAAATTGTGTTTTGTTGGCTCCCTAGATGTTTTCGGGGGTACGTAGGCTTATATAGGAGGAAGAAGTACGTCGGTGGCCGCCCGAGGGGCCCACAAGATAGGGGGCACGCCCAGAGGGGGTGGGCGCGCCCTCCTGTCTCGTGGCCTCCTCGGCTGCTTCTTGACTTGCACTCCAAGTCCTCTGGATCACGTTCGTTCCAAAAATCACGCTCCCAAAGGTTTCGTTCCGTTTGGACTCCGTTTGATATTCCTTTTCTTCGAAATACTGAAATAGGCAAAAAAACAGCAATACGGGCTAGGCCTCCGGTTAGTAGGTTAGTCCCAAAAATGATATAAATGTGTAAAATAAAGCCCATAAACATCCAAAAGGGGTAATATAATAGCATGGAACAATAAAAAATTATAGATATGTTGGAGATGTATCAAGGACGCCCTTCTGCCGCCACCAGGGCAGACACATCCGGCTTATAGGTCTCCTTGGCCTTGGCGAGAGCGAGCCGGCACTCCCTCCACTTCTCGCACAACTCGATCATGGATAACACATGAAGGAACTTGAACTCTTGGTCGTTGTTGTCCTGGCCAAGCCGAAGAACAAGTGTCGGCGAAGAACACGGCAAAAGAAATGAGCCGGCAACTGGCCATACCCGATCCTCGACGTTGGCACCGCTTTCTAGGCAGGCCGCGACCTCCTCAAGGATCCCATGCCACTTGTTGCAGGCCTTCTGGATGGTCGCCCAATGGTTTGCCATGGCCTTCTCTCCGCGATCCATGTGGATGGTGGCGAAGTCGGGGTCGACCAACTTGCGCTTGTCGAACACCATCTTGATCCTTCTCTACGTGTCGATGTTCTGATTCGAGCCAGTGTTCGGGTCAATGCTTACGGTCTTCCATGCTACGGCGAGGCAATCGTATTCCATGGATGTCCACTTGACGCGAGGCTCGCCTGGCCTGGCGTTGGTCGCCCACTTCTTCTTTCTCCCTTTCTTCGCCGGCTCCGCCTCCGTCTGTTCTTCCTCCTCCACCTCCTCCTCGGCGTCATCAAGCTCGTCGTCCATGTCGACGGTGGTTTCCATCGTCTCATCTTGCGCTCGGAACCCGGGGCACGAAGCGGCGGCGACCAAGCCGCTCGTGATGATCTTGTCCATGTCAGCGTCGGTGTTGCTAAACTGTGGCGCCGACCGACCCGCCATTCTCCTCCCCCTTTCCGTCCATTTCCGCATTGCTCCCCCCTTCTCCCCTGCTGCTCTCCTCCATTCTGCCCTAGATCTGCCCACCATGACGCCAAAGAAATATGTGTCCCCTCGCCTAGCCAACGATGGCACCGTCCAGCCAAAGAAGAGGAAGTCGATGGCAAAGCCCCCCGGTATGTTGAACGCCGAGTGGAAGGCTGACGTTGATCGCCGGGTGGCGGTCACCGCTGACAGGCAGAACGGGCTCATCATGAAGAAGGTCAGGGACGCGACGGCGGCGGCAGAGCATGTAGAGGCATCCCTCTCCCTCCCACCTATATATATGTGGGGGCACCCTAGCACACCCCAGACAATTGCTTAGCCGTGTGCGGCGCCCCCCTCAACCGTTTACACCCCCGGTCATATTTTCATAGTACTTAGGCAAAGACCTGCGAAGATCACTTCACCATCACCATCACCACGCCGTCATGCTGATGGAACTCATCTATTACCTTGACGTCTTGCTAGATTAAGAAGGCGAGGGACGCCATTGAGCTGAACGTGTGCAGAACACGGAGGTGTCGTGCATTCGATATTTGATTGGTTGAAGCGCGAAGAAGTTCGACTACATTAACCGCGTTGTGAAACGCTTCCGCTTATGGTTACGAGGGTATGTAGACACACTCTTCCCCTCGTTGCTATGCATCTCCGTGGATAGATCATTGCATGTGTGCATAAATTTTTTGTTTTCCATGCAACGATTCCCAACAGTGGCATCATGAGCCAGGTCTATGCGTAGATGATATGCATGGATAGAACACAAAGAGTTGTGGGCGGTGATAGTCATACCGCTTACCACCAATGTATTATTTTGATTCGGTGGTATTGTGGGATGAAGCGGCCCGAACAAACCTTACATGTCCAGCACATGAGACCGGTTCCACCGACAGACATGCAACTAGTTTTGCATAAAGGTAGCTGGCGGATGTCTGTTTCTCCTACTTTAGTTGAATCGAATTTGACTGCGGCCGGTTCTTGAATAAGGTTAAAACAGCAAACTTGACGAAACACCATTGCGGTTTTTGCCGTAGGTAAGAACAGTTCTTGATAGAAACCCGTAGAAGCCACGTAAAACTTGCAACAACAAAGTAGAGGACGTCTAACTTGTTTTTGCAGGGTATGTCATGATATGATATGGTCAAGACATGATGAGATATTGTAGGATCGAAAGTATGTCTAGAGGGGGGTGATTAGACTACTTGACCAAATAAAAATCTAGCCTTTTCCCAATTTTAGTTCTTGGCAGATTTTAGCAACTTAGCACAAGTCAAGCAATTAACCTACACATGCAATTCTAAGAGTATAGCAGTGGAATGTAAAACAATTGCATATGAAGGTAAAGGGGAGGAGTTTGAGAAGGCAAACGCAATTGGAGACACGGATGTTTTTGTCGTGGTTCCGATAGGTGGTGCTATCGTACATCCACATTGATGGAGACTTCAACCCACAAAGGGTAACGGCTGCGCGAGTCCACGGAGGGCTCCACCCACGAAGGGTCCACGAAGAAGCAACCTTGTCTATCCCACCATGCCCGTCGCCCACGAAGGACTGGCCTCACTAGGGTAGATCTTCACGAAGTAGGCGATCTCCTTGCCCTTACAAACTCCTTGGTTCAACTCCACAATCTTGTCGGAGGCTCCCAAGTGACACCTAGCTAATCTAGGAGACACCGCTCTCCAAGAAGTAACAAATGGTGTGTTGATGATGAACTCCTTGCTCTTGTGCTTCAAATGATAGTCTCCCAAACACTCAACTCTCTCTCACAGGATTTGGATTTGGTGGAAAGAATATTTGAGTGGAAAGCAACTTGGGGAAGGCTAGAGATCAAGATTCATATGGTAGGAATGGAATATCTTGACCTCAACACAAGTGTAGGTAGTTCACTCTCAGAAAATGTATGTTGGAAGTGTAAGTATGTTCTAATGGCTCTCTCCATGAAGGAAGAGTGGGTGGAGGGGTATATATAGCCTCCACACAAAATCTAATCGTTACACACAACTTACCAAACTCGGTGGGACCGAATCGTGAAACTCGGTCGAACCGATTTAGCAAATAATGTGACCGTTAGGATTTTCGATGGGACCGACATGCAACTCAGTAGGACCGATATGGTTAGGGTTAGGGCATAACGTAATCTCGGTGAGACCGATTACACAAACTCGGTGGGACCGATTTTGGTAATAAGCTAACCAGAGAGTTGGTCAGGCAAACTCGGTGGGACCGATTCGCTCATCTCGGTTGGACCGAAACGTTACGAAAGGGAAACAGAGAGTTTGCATTGCAATCTCGGTGGGACCGATCGCTCATCTCGGTTGGACCAAAACGTTACAAAGGGAAACAGAGAGATTGCAATCCCATCTCAGTGAGACCGAGATCCCTATCGGTGAGACCGATTTGACTAGGGTTTGTGGCAGTGGCTATGACATCTGAACTCGGTGGCGCCGGATAGAAAGAATCGGTGGGGCCGAGTTGGACTTTTGGTTTGGGTCATATGTGGACGTGAGAAAGTAGTTGAGGGCTTTGGAGCATATCACTAAGCATTTTGAGCAAGAAAGCCATTAAGCAACACCTCATCCCCTCTTGATAGTATTGGCTTTTCCTATAGACTCAATGTGATCTTGGATTACTAAAATAGAAAATGTAGAGTCTTGTGCTTTGAGCTTGAGCCAATCCTTTTGTCCTTAGCATTTTGAGGGGTCCACTTTTCTCATCCATGCCATGCCAATCATTGAACTTTCCTGAAATATTTATCCTGAAATGGCATTAGCTCAATGAGCTATATGTTGTTAGGAATTACCAAAACCACCCAGGGATAGTTGCACTTTCAATCTCCCCCTTTTTGGTAATTGATGACAACATATAGATCAAAGCTTCAACAAATGATGATAAGATTGAGAAACATTGTCGCTTTGGGAAGTATGTGAAAAGCAAGAGCTCCCCCTAAATTTGTCCATTATTTAGAATTTGCTTTGGAATGCAAATGCACAATGAGTTAGGATCATGGGTTACTCTTCCATGTCACATACATCTTGGTGGAGCGCTCAAAATGATAATAATTAAACACATGCACTCATCACCAAGCAAAGTGAATGATCATATGAGGATATAATAGATAATATCATCCAACAAGCATTAATGTGGCATAGCATATGATCAAACACATGATCATCCAAGAATCTCACAAAAGGCATAATGTATCAAGCAAACAAATAACGAAGTTCAACCACCAAAGAGACAAGAGAGATCAAAAGCAACACTCTCCCTCGAAGCTATGATCTATACATTTTTCTCCCCCTTTGGCAACAAGTTACCAAAAAGTTCATAAAAAATGCATAGTGCTAAACGACTCTCAGGCTTGGTCTTCATGTGATGGTGTAGAGATGGCTCCAAGGACGAAAGCTTCTATTGATGTAGCTGGAGCTGGTGGAGTGGGTGCTGGAGCTGGAGGCACTGAAGCTGTAGCTGATGCAGATGATGTAGCTATGGTGTCTGGAACAGGCACCGCAGCAGATCTCTGTCCTCTGGGCACTCTAGCAAAAGCAATAGTAGTTGACTTGCCCTTCTTCTCCTCCACATCCTCCTGAAGTTGCTCAATTGCAGTTTGGATCTCAGTAACTTTGACATCAAGAGCATAAAACTTCTGCTCTATGATTCTCTCCAAGCTCTCCTGGTTTTGAGTCAGGGTGGCCAAGCCCTTCTCAGTCCTCAAGGTGGAGGCAATCAAGTAGCCAAGCTGATCTTGCTTGCTCTTCAGGAAAATCTGAGATGCCTCTTCAGCAGTTGACATCTTTGCAGCTTTCTTAGTCCTTGCTTTCTCTTTCTTCTCCTGTGCTTGCACTGATGATGGTTCATTTTCACCCATCACAATGGTGTTGTCCTAAATCAGGGTAGATGGCCAGGTGCTCCTTGTCCAAAAGATATGTGCCAGTGCCCATCTTGGAGTTTATGAGCTCCTGAATGTGTGGGGCATACCCACAACTCCTCTTCTGATCAGCAGAAGTCCTTTTGATTGTTTCCACAATCAGGCTCATGACTTTGAATTTCTGAGGCACATCAAGTATATGCATCAAGTTGATTGCATGGCCTCTGATCATCTTGTGATCACCTGACTTGGGCAGCAAAGTGTGCCTTAAGATCTAGTTGATAGTAGGCAATCCTGACAACATGTAATGTACAGATCCAAACTTATGTGTCTCTAGTGCAGCATCTGGGATCTCTCTGTACATGTGAGCCATAGAGTTGTGGTCTTTCTTCTTCTTGGCATAGACATCCAAGTCATCCTCATTCTCTTTTGGAGCATTTATCAACTCACACCATTCCTCAACTGTTGATTGGTACCTAGTACCCTCAGACATCCAGACTATCTTCCCATCTGGGTAGAAGTGAGCTATGGAGTAAAATTGCATGATGAGCTCATCATTCCACTTGGTGAGCTTCTGGCCAACAAAGTCATCAACTCCACAAGACTTGAAACTATCATAAACTCCTGGATAGTGCTCTCCATTTTTCTTGATGTAATCCCAGTCAACCCATCTCATGTCACATACTATGGGCTTCTTGTCAAGCAACACTGTCTCATAGAAATCTTGCTGTTCCTTAGTCTGGAACCTGTAGTCCACTGCAGTTCTTCTTCTGACAGCATAGGGATCAGTTTGTCTCCACTGTCTCAGTCCAGCATCCTTCCTGAGCTTCATATCTTCTGCAATTGGATGAGCATCATTATGATCAGGAATGTTGGGCTTCAATTTTCTCAAGACAAGTGAATCTTCATCTTCTTCTTCAGCAGCTTCAGGCACTGTTGCCTTATTCTTCTCTTCAGCTGGAATACTCCTGATGTTCCTCTTAGGTGCAGACTTGGGCTTGGGAGCAGCAGCCTTGGGAGCATCTTTGCGCTTAGATGGAGCAGCCCCTGATCTTATAACATCTCCCATCAGCTTCTGAGCTTTAGGTGCTGGTGCAGCAACCTCTTCCTCTTCTTCTTCAGAGTCCCTCCTCATAGAGGGCTTGCCAAGTACTTTGGCAGTAGTAGTTCTGACTCTCTTCTTCTTCTTATCTTGCCCAGCAGCTTCATCATCAGACTCAATGGTGAACTTCATGGTTTCACCAGTGGCAACCTTCCTAGGTTTGGAAGTGGGAATTCTCCTGGCAGGTGCCTTCTTTTGCACTCATGGCTTTGTGGATGCAGCTGTGCCATATTCCTTCTTCAGCACTTTCTTCTTGGAAGTGGCCTCATCCTCAACAGCAACATAATCCTCATCTTCAGAATCTGAGGTTCTCTTCTTCCTGGTCCTGGTGGCTACCTTTGGCAAATTGATGGGTGTGCTCCTGCTACCCTCATCATAACTGCTGGAGGGACTAGTGCCCTCACTCATATGAACTTGCTCCTCATACTTGTTCTGACTGTCACTCTGATCTGACATGATGCAAACTCTGACAGCAGACCCTGTTAATAGATGTAGATGAGGAAGAGTGGATGAGCATCACAAAGCACAGAGGTTTTTGCAAAAAAAAAGAGTCAAAAACTTAGTTCTAGTTTTCCACAGAAAGCATTTTGGAGCTGCCGATTTGTAAACTCGGTGATACCGAAGCAGCTTTTGGAACCTAAACTGGTGATCTCGGTCAGACCGAGTCACAGTTCGATGGCACCGAGACTGCTAGGGTTTCACAAAGAATCGAACTCGGTCACACCGATTTGCAATTCTCGGTCAGACCAAGAATCACATGTGCAATGGCCTGAGCCAAATCGGTGAGACCGATTTCTACAACTCGGTCGGTCTGAGATGAATTCGACGGAAACCTAAACCTAAATTTTCAATCCAAGACTAATCTACGGAGTAGTTTCGCTGGATAGGAAGATTTCAAATGTGGCAAGATTCATGGCAATGCAATGTGCTAGGAATCGGAGTTAAGAATAGCACAAAGTTCAAATCCATACCCTAATGTGGCGATGGATTTGCTACGGTGACAATGGCGGAGCAGAATCCCGTTAACGGCGGTGGAGACCAGCGGCGGGAGGTCACTGGCGACAAGGAGGATGATCTGGAGACCCGAAGAGGCAGAGCAGGTTGTGCGCGGGCGAAGGGTTTTGGAAAAATTTCCAAATTTTGGCCCGGGGGTATATATAGCCTGACCCTGTCGGTGTGACCGAGTGGAACAACTCGGTGGCACCGAGATGCATTACTGCAAGAAGTTACTGCAACTCGGTGTGACCGAAAAGTTCAAATCGGTTGCACCGAGATTGAAAACCTAGATTAACTTAGTGATCTCGGTATGACGGAAAAGGTTGAATCGGTTAGACCGAAACACACCAAGAGGTTTTGGAAGTTTAAGTCCATGACGAATCGGGGACTCCGAGTGCTCCTCATACAGAGTGGTTCGAATCTGACTTGATCAAACTTTGTGATATAGCATGAATAGAGTTTGAGACAAGAAAAGCATACATAGCTAGAGAAGGTTCTTAGGCATTCTTGTCCATCCACTTGGCAAAAGAAAAGAAACCAAACAATCAAAGCTACAAGTGGATGTCCTCGAATGAGTAAATCATGCAACCAACATGCTCACACAATAAAATGGCAAATGAAATATGTGAAAAAGCATGCACAAACACTTCTAGCATCTATCAAGCAATTGGCGATGACTAGGTCATCTATATATGAGTATATTGACTTAGGAGTCAAATGAGAACATTTGATCATAGGTCATACTCATCGTTTAAGCACAAGTGGGGTTACCACTTTTACATAAAGCATTGTTGTGTTCACACCATTAGAGTTGCTTTGGCTCAATTCTTTGAGTAAAGCTCCCCCTAGATGTGAGATCCCCCCTAAGAGGGATGAACTAACCTTGGGTTTTGTCGATGATGACTTCATGTAGGTGTTGAACATGTGGATGCTCAATGTTGATGTAGATCATTTGGAGCAATCCATTGGAGTGAGTTGCACTTTCAATACCTACACGGGTTAGTCCCACAAGGAACAAACAAGGATATCCATAGACATAGAGTGATGCACACACACAAGATGATGTCTATGAAAGCATTAGGTTACCTTGTCCCTTGTCTTACCAACAAGAGGGTTTGTGATTCCTTGAACTAGTGCAAGATGTGGAAGTTGATTGCACTTGTCCTTGCCAAAATGATAAGAGTGAAATATGTTGGCGGAGTCACCCTCAAGAACTCGCTAGTTCTTCTTCTTCGGGATCCACATCATCTTGATGGGAATCCTTGTAGTTGTAGTTGTACTCGATGAAGTAGAACTTGATGTAGTCTTGGGAACCCACTTGACCAAGGCCTTAGGAGCTTCTTCAAATGCATCAATGTCCTCTTGAAGCTTATCCTGCCTTTTTGCTTGTGGTCTTGTGGTGGAAGATCATCTTGAGCTTGTGTCCCTTTGAAATAAGTAGGATCATACTTCTCTTGTCGAGGAACAAACTTCATCTTGTGGTATTGATCTTCTTCCCACTCAACTCCATTGGCATTGAACTTTTGTTCAAAACCAACACCTTGGTTCTTCCGATGCCTTCCTTGCTTGCGTACAATTTCCTCGAATTGCTTACTCCCGGCAAGGCTCTTGTAAACACCTTTCTCTATAATTCCCTTAAATAAGCTATTTTCTTGCTCAAGTGTAACTTGGCTAAGAGAATCATTAGTGGAATCAATAGAACTACTAGAAGCAACAACATTGGATTTAGCATGATTATTGTTACTACTAGAGGAAGAATCTTTCTTGTTCTTGTTACTAGACTTGACTTGAGGCATGTAAGTAGATAAGAGTAAACGCTTGGCAATGTAAGAAGAACTTTTCTTGCAAAGATCATCATTGATTGCTTTTCAAAACTCATGTTCTTGCTCAAGGTTGAGCTTTTCAAAGTGTAACTTCTCACGAGTCCTTAAAAGTTCTTGATGATCTCCTAAGATAGTTTCATGAGCTAACTTAAGAGTGTTTAGTTCTTTAGTTAGGAGCTCAATCTTCTCCTTATCATTGTCATTCGTTTTATCTTGATTAGCATGATTAATTGACGTTTCATCATAGTATTCATCACTAGAGTTGTTGTCGGTGTCAAAACCGGCGGATCTCGGGTAGGGGGTTCCGAACTGTGCGTCTAGGCGGATGGTAACAGGAGACAAGGGACATGATGTTTTACCCAGGTTCGGGCCCTCTTGATGGAGGTAAAACCCTACATCCTGCTTGATTAATATTGATGATATGGGTAGTACAAGAGTGGATCTACCACGAGATCAAGGAGGCTAAACCCTAAAGCTAGCCTATGGTATGATTGTTGTAATGTATGTTGTGTCCTACGGACTAAAGCCCTCCGGTTTATATAGACACCGGAGAAGGCTAGGGTTACACAGAGTCGGTTACAATGGTAGGAGATCTACATATCCGTATCGCCAAGCTTGCCTTCCACGCCAAGGAAAGTCCCATCCGGACACGGGACGGAATCTTCAATCTTGTATCTTCGTAGTCTTGGAGTCCGGCGGACGATGATAGTCCGGCTGTCCGGACACCCCCTAGTCCAGGACTCCCTCAGTAGCCCCTGAACTAGGCTTCAATGACGATAAGTCCGGCGCGCATAATGTTCGGCATTGCAAGGCGGGTTCCTCCTTTGAATAATCCAGAGAAGATCATGAACACCAGGATAGTGTCCGGCTCTGCAAAATAAATTCCACATTCCACCATAGAGAGAATAAAATGTCCACAAGTCCAATCTGCTGACGTGTTTTGCGGCATGTCGTCACGCCACTACCAAGCCTTTACTTGAATCGTTTTTTATTATACCACCTCATCACGTTTAGCGAAGCAGTTTCCTTGGCACGTCTTGTCGAAGCAGAGATCGTGTTCCCCTTATTCCGGGATTCTCATCAATACGGACGTGGGTAACCCAACCGCGCCATTAATGGTGGCGCTTGGGAGATAAGCGAGTTTTACCAGGCTGGTGGGGGACGCATAGTCTTCGCCCGCCTATATATAAGGGATAAGGATTCACCTTTTCACCCACGCCTTCTTCCTCCTTTGCTTATCCACCTCCGCGCACTCAAGCTCCAACGCCCAAGCTCGCGCATCTCATCTAAACCTTCCCCGACCATGTCCGGAGGGGGAGGCAAATGGTTGGCTTCCACCGTTAAGGAGGAGCACATCACCAAGCTGCGCAGCGCCGGATACCTTTTCGGCGATATCGCGCACCGGATGCCCGACGAGGGGCAGCTCATCCCTACCCCCGGGCCCCATGAGAGGGTCGTTTTCCTTCCCCACTTCCTCCGCGGACTGGGCTTTCCACTTCACCCCTTTGTCCGGGGGCTCATGTTCTACTACGGCCTGGATTTCCACGATCTGGTGCCGAACTTCATCCTCAACATCTCGGCGTTTATCATCGTGTGCGAGGCCCTCCTCTGCATCCGGCCCCACTTCGGCTTGTGGCTCAAGACCTTCAACGTCAAGCCGAAGGTAGTGAAGGGCACGCAGGCGGAATGCGGAGGCGCCATGTTGGGCAAGATGCCCAACGTCCTCTGGTTCAAAGGGGCCTTCGTGGACTCCGTCAAGGGGTGGCAATCGGGGTGGTTCTATATCACCGAGCCGCGCGACCCTACGTGGGCGGCGGCCCCCGAGTTTAGATCTGGTATCCCTACGCAGCTCACCTCCTGGAAAGAGAAGGGCTTGTTGTGGGGTAATCCGAAGGAGCTGATGGGACTCCGAGCCTGTATCCAGAAGCTGGTGAACAAGAAGCTCAGGCTCGTCGACGTGGTCCAAGTCATGCTCGTCCGCCGGATCCTCCCATGCCAAGAACGGGCATTCAATCTGTGGGAGTTCGATCCGGAACAGCACCAGGCGCTGAGCGGGCTCTTCGACACGACGTACGAAGGCGCCTGGAGGGTGCTGTTTAAGGGCGCTGAAGCCCCCGCATCCGCGACAGAAGATCGCGGATTTCACTCGCAGCATCCGGCTGACGAGGTAAGTGATTCTACCCCTTTACGGGACACTTGTGGTAAATAGATTGATTCTAAGAGGGTTTCAATCTCCCTTTTCCTTTGATAGGAATGGATGAATAAGGCCGAGCAGCTCATCTGCCCGGCTCCCATGCCAGAAGACCCAGTGGATGCCCGTCTAGCGGGGCTGCTGGTTCCGGCACCGCACGTGGTGCCGGAGAAGAAGGCCAAGAAGGTGGCCACGGGCACTCGAAAGAGTTCCCGTAATCAAGCGTCCGACGACGAGGCGGACTCCTCCCCCGAAGACGAGGAGGAGGAAGAAGACTCTCTCCCGGAGGGGGAGAGAGGAAGAGGAAGGCTTCCCCAACAGGGGAGGCCGAAGGGTCCAAGAGGGGGAGAACCATTCCCCCGGACAGCTCCGCCAACACCGACGTTGGCGACGAGGAGTGGCCTTCAAGGGCCAGGCCTCCGGCGAGATCGTAAGTATCCGGATCCCTGATATGCAATTTCTTTCGTGTCACATAGTGTCCTACTAATGCCGCATACTGCCCGCAGTCCGGCCGATGATGATTTCCCCGCTTCATCGAGCGGGTCGTTGGCCCCGTCGGATGTGGATTCACTTCCGACTGCCTCTACCCCCCGCGCCGATGAGGACGCCGAGGTGGGATCCCAGAAAGGTACCCATCAGGAGGAGGCTCCGGAGGCGCCGCAAGGCAGCCTCCCGGACTTTGTGCCGGACTCTACGTCAGAACCTACAGTGGTTCCAGAGTCCGGCAGGCGGCCCCTTCGAAAAAAGGGCAAGACCGTGACACCGGCGGCCTCCGTCCAACCGGAGGCGCCGCACAACTTGCTGGAGGCGCTCAAAGGCGCTTCCATCGAGGAAGAACACCGCACAGTTATGAGTGCGGTGATTCAGAAGGTTCAGCTCGCCAAGAGCGGGCTGACCGAAGCCTGCAGTAGCCTTCTAACAGGCTTTGAGGTAAGAAGTTAAAATTATGTAATGTAATACCACATAGACAGTAGCCCCTGATGCTCGGTTTGGTGTTCGGAAAGAAAAGCCGGACTGAGGATCTAAAAAGATATTCGCACGTTGCTAATAAATTATGTCAATACGGGTTTGCAGGCTGTGCTGCTGACCTCTGCTGCATTGACCGTGGAGGTTGGTACATTAAAGCAAGATCTCGAGCGGTCCGAGCGAGAGCTCGGCCATGCCAAGAGGCAGCTCGAGGACAAAGAAGGTGAGTAGCACCACTTTGAATTTTTACCTTACAGAAAAGGATTTTGGTCGCAATAAAATTAACAAGGATAATATGGGTATTGCAGGGGCCACAAACGAGGTGGCGGCCCTGAAGGAGGCTGTGTCCGCGGCCGAACTCAGTGCGGCCGCGGAACGGGCAGAGCGAGAAAAGCAGGAGGCACAGGTGGCGGCAGTGCGGCAAGAGCTCCAGGCTCTCATGGAGAAGCATGAGAGCTTGGAGCGCGACTCCAAGACTCGAGAGTCCGAGCTCGCCTCGGCTCTCGAAAGTGCCAAGTCCACCAAGGCCGAGGCCCGTAAGGCCCTTCAGGAGGTTGAAGATGTGAAGAAGATAGCGGTGGGTAAGGCATTTTTTCATGCAAAGCAAGCATGTTAATGTAAACTACCTGACACTTACCCGCATTCGGAGCTCTCCAGGGGCGTTTGCAGATCTGCCGCGTAGTGTGTCCGATGCCGCCGCATTCTACCGTGGCGAGGAGGGGAGCTCAACGGAGAAGGTCTTCTGGTCTCAGTACGCTGAGGCCGGCCATCCGGTGCCCCCAAGCGACCAGCTGAAGCAGCTGGTCGAACTCCACAAGGTAGCTGAGGAGGCCATGAAGGGCCTTATAGTCCGGCTATGGCCTGGACAGGCCATGCCTGGGAGCTACTTCGGCCTCGTCCGGCAGCTGGTGGATGCGTGCCCCTGGCTGGAGGTCATCAAGCGCTCGTCCTGTATTGAAGGTGCTCGTCGGGCCCTTGCCTGCACAAAGGTGCACTGGGGCAGGCTGGATGCGGAGAAGCTTCTTACTGACCCGCCGCCACCGGGCAAGGAGTATTGTACGCCCGAAATGTATTATAAAATTGTCCTGAAGGGAGCCCGCGATATTGCGGATGAATGCCCTACAGATGTAATTTTTGAGTAAACTCGCTATGTATTATCCTGTGCACTGAAAACTTTGTTCATGTGCGCTTTAAGCAACGCTTGTTTAATTTAAAATATTACCTTTTGTGCGGCCGTTTATGAAATCTGAGAGATGGCAAGTCGTTGGCTTCGGCCCCCAAGCCGCAAGTGCTGGGGTGTTCGGGATAACTTGAGCACTCTTGTTCCCATTTTTGGGTCCATCTAGGGAGGCGCTCAACACAACGAACAAGGCAACCAGACTTATAATGCTTGAACACTCTCACTTAGCCATAGAATTCTATAATTTTAAATTTCGGCGAAGCCCCTAGTATTCGGAAGACCGAATTCGGGGCGCTATCCACGCCTTCGTCGGACATTATCCGGAACTTCGCTCGAAGCGGCGTGAGTCTTTAAGGACCTGAAAAGACCTCTCGAACAGCGACCAGTCTCTTGCCTTATCATGCCGGTCAGTTTTAGCTTTCTCCACTGAGGCGCTCGCCCGGCTCAACCGGGCCGCAATCGCAGTGGTTATCCCAGTGCCACCTTAGCCGACGGAACGGAACGTAAGGCACCAAAACGTGGGAGCCGGGCAAACCCAACTATTGACCCAAGACATGATTCGGAGCCGATTCATATAATGCTATAAGTTCGGGGTGCCGCACTTGTGAAAGTGTTCGGACTTATCACACCATAATGTGGGGAACATAAGCCCCTGCTGTACTAGGCCGTACCAAAATATACGGGTGCAAGATGTCATGTAATGAACATATATATGTAATAACAGGCAAAAAAGTGTTGCATCATTTATTAAAGGAAGTCTGCTATGAGTGCGGACTGATACAAATAATGCGGTAAGCAAGCGTTTTGGACTAGTTAAACATGTCCCCCTCCAGGGATGGGCTGCGGACTTGGTGTATGTAATCAAATTTAATGCTCGTAATTGAGACCACCTGAGTGTTCGTCGCCGCATTCTTTCTTCCCGGCTGTTGCATCATGAGTTCGTCAGGTTCACCGCCGGACAGGGCCTCTAGCTAACGGAGTCCTGTGTATACAAAGAAGGAAAATAATAATAAGAAAGAGCCGCACGCTTGCGAGCCCCTGGTGGGGTCGAGCCGCACTCTGGGTCTATTGTGGTCGTGCCCCTTCCCCTACGCCCATGGTATCTCCAAAGCGTAATGATGTACGCGGAGGGTTGTTCTTGCGATCGTGCAAGGGCGGGGGTTAGGGCCGCATTGCTACGCGTGCTCAGATCGCACCAGGTGGTCTTGGTTGGTGTTGCTTCGGGCGCGTTTGGCTGTATCCGGCCGTTTAACGGACGGACTCGGAAATTGCCTTAAAAGGCTGCTCTGTACTTCTGCCGCGAGAGCCGCTGTATGTTCCTCCGTTCGGAGGGAGCGTTCCGTATTTCCGTTGACCGTGATGACTCCATGAGGGCCTGGCATCTTGAGCTTGAGGTATGCGTAATGCGGCACCGCGTTGAACTTTGCAAACACGGTTCGTCCGAGCAGAGCGTGATAGCCGCTGCGAAATGGGACTATGTCGAAGATTAACTCCTCGCTCCGGAAATTATCCGGGGATCTGAAGACCACTTCTAGTGTGACTGAGCCTCTGCAATTGGCCTCCACACCTGGTATGACGCCTTTAAAGGTTGTCTTTGTAGGTTTAATCCTTGAGGGGTCTATGCCCATCTTGCGCACTGTATCCTGATAAAGCAGGTTCAGGCTACTACCGCCGTCCATTAGGACTCTCGTGAGGTGAAATCCATCGACGATTGGGTCTAAAACCAATGCGGCGAATCCACCATGGCGGATGCTGGTCGGATGGTCTCTTCGATCGAAAGTTATCGGACAATAGGACCATGGATTGAACTTCGGGGCGACTGGCTCCATCGCGTATACGTCCCTTAGTGCACGCTTCCGCTCCCTTTTAGGTATATGGGTTGCGTAAATCATGTTCACCGTCCGGACTTGTGGGGGGAAACCCTTCTGTCCTCTATTGTTCGGCGGTCGGGTCTCTTCCTCGTCGTCGCTGTTTAGCCCCTTGTCATTGTTTTCGGCAATTAACTTGCCTGCTTGCTTGAACACCCAGCAATCTCTGTTGGTGTGATTAGCTGGCTTTTCAGGGGTGCCGTGTATCTGGCATAAGCGGTCGAGTACTCGGTCCAAATTGGACGGACCCGGAGTGGTTCTTTTGAATGGCTTCTTCCGCTGACCGGGTTTAGAGCCTCGGAATCCGGAGTTGACTGCCGTATCCTCCTTATCGTCGCCATTAATGCGGCGTTTATTTTTGCTTCGACGCGACCTGCCATTGTGGTCCTTAGTATCCGGACTGCCAGAATTTTTACTGAGGTTGTTGCTGCGAGCTAGCCAGCTATCCTCTCCCGCGCAGAAGCGGGTCATTAATGATGTGAGGGCTGCCATGGATTTCGGCTTTTCCTGTCCCAGGTGCCGGGCTAGCCACTCGTCGCAGATGTTATGTTTGAAGGCTGCGAGGGCCTCTGCATCCGGACAGTCGACGATTTGGTTTTTCTTTGTCAAGAACCGTGTCCAGAATTGTCTGGCCGATTCGTCTGGCTGCTGAATTATGTGGCTTAGGTCATCGGCGTCTGGTGGCCGCACATACGTGCCCTGGAAGTTGTCGAGGAATGCGGCTTCCAGGTCTTCCCAACACCCAATTGACTCTGCGGGCAAGCTGTTAAGCCAATGCCGAGCTGGTCCTTTAAGCTTGAGTGGGAGATACTTGATGGCATGGACACTAGTAGAAAAAGGGTCAAACGTGCAGCACATTAGTGCCGGTTTGTATTAGAGCCGGCACTAATGTATACATTAGTGCCGGTTCGAATGGATTTGCATTAATGCCGGTTCGTGTTGAACCTTTAGTACCGGTTCGTGGCACGAACCGGTACTAAAGGGGTGGTGGCAGGCTGGCGTCAGGCCGGGGCCCCACGATCACCTTTAGTACCGGTTCGTGGCACGAACCAGTACTAAAGGGGTCTGACCTATAGTGCCGGTTCGTGCCACAAACCAGCACTATAGGGCAATTTTCGCATCCGATGGGAAAATGTAAAACAGCTATAACTTTTGCATACGATGTCGAAAAAAACGTATAATATATCAAAAAATTCAGCACGAAAATCCGCATCCGATGGAGACAGCCTACGGCCTATTTGGAATTATTTAGAATCCTCAAATTACAAAAGGAAAAAAAGATATGATCAAATAATTTCAGTTTTTTTTAAAAAAATTGGTTAAATCTGGTCAAACTACTTATTCAAGAAGTATTAATGTTACTACATAATTATTCAAGAATATTAGTGTTACTAAATAATTATTTCAATTTTTTGAATTTTGGTCAAATCTGGTCAAACTATGGTCAAACTGTGGTCAAGCTATGGTCAAACTTATTCAAGAAATATTAGCGTTACTAAATAATTACTGTTTTTCAGAATAATAGTTTCAAACTCAAACGGTGAAATGTGTGACTTCATGCTCAAGCTAAACTCCTGAGGGTTAATAGGATTAACATCTTACTATTGTCAGGAAAACAACAAGTGCAGACTCGGAAACGAAGGAGAATAGAACCCGAAAGTTAAGCGTGCTCGGGCTAAAGCTCTGTTTTCTACTAGTGGGAGGTCGTCGCCGCGGGCCATATGGATGTGAAGGAGATAATCTTCGATCCAACCGCGGGGTCTGTTGTGCCATCGTAGGATTCGATGTTTACGGGTTTAAACCCTTCAGGGATTTGATGATCCATTACTTCGTCAGTGAAGCATAGCGGGTGTGCGGCGCCTCTATATTTGGCAATATCACGACGTAGCTCGAGAGAGCGTTGTCTGCTGTGTTCGGCCCGGCCGGAGTTATTGTATCTGGCGCGACGGTATTCGTCGTGGGTCGTGGGGCGCCCCCGTGATCCGTAGATGGATCTGGATTGCCTTGCTTTGTCCTCCAATATATCTTGCAAGTCCGGCGTGTTCCCTCTTGGCTTCGCACTTTTGGAGCGATGCCGGGGTACGGTCTTGGTGGAGGGCCTGGATGCCTCTCTGTCGCGACCACGGGGTGGTCGGTCTGCCGTATCGTGCGCTGGTGATGAAGGTATGTATGTTTCCTCCTCTAATTGGGGGAGCAACTTGCGTCTTGGGTAGCTTTTGGAGGGGCGTTCGAGTTTATACTCTTCGGCCGCGAGGACCTCGGTCCATCGATCGGCCAGCAGGTCCTGATCAGCTTGAAGCTGCTGTTGCTTTTTCTTTAGGCTATTTTCCGTGGCAATAAGCCTGCGTTTGAAACGCTCTTGTTCGACGGGATCCTCGGGCACGACGAATTCGTCGTCGTTGAGGCTTGCCTCGTCTTCGGAGGGAGGTATATAGTTATATTCCTCGACCTCTTCGTCTGCCGCCCTCTCGTGAGGGCTTTCTTCTGCATCCTCTTGCGCTGAGTCTTGCTGGAGGGGATTATCTTCGGCACTCTCTAGGGTATTATTATCTCCTGTGCCAGAATCTCCATTCTTGCTGTGGCGGGATTTAAAGCGGCGCCGCTGACGCCGGCGCTTGGGCTGTTTCTTTAAGGAATCTGCCTCCGTTGCTTCTTCGCCGTCCCCATCTTTTGGGGTGTCCACCATGTATATGTCGTATGACGAGGTGGTCTTCCAGTGCCCTGTAGGCGCTGGTTCCTGTTCGTCTCCGGCATCGTCGTCCACAGCGTCGATGTCTTCGGAGTCGTAGTCTAGCATGTCGGTTAGATCGTCGACAGTGGCTACAAAGTGGGTGGTGGGTGGGCTCTGAATTTCTTCGTCGTCCGTATCCCAACCATCCTGGCCATAATCCGGCCAGGACTCTCCGGATAGCGAGAGATGCTTTAGCGAATTTAGGATGTCGCCAAAGGGCGAGTGTTGGAAGATGTCCGCGGCGGTGAATTCCATAACCGGCGCCCAATCAGATTTGATTGGCAGGGGCGTGGGAGGTCCGGAGTCCGGCAAGGAGTCCGGCAAGGAGTCCGGCGCCTCGGAGTCACGAGCTTCGCGAGGGACAAGGTTAGTGTTCGGCTCCATCGCCGTGGAAGTTGGAGCCCCTGAGGCGGTGTCCAACCACCGGTCCTCGATCTGGGCGATCGGCTCCGGTCTAAGGGCCGGAGCGGATTCTTGTGCGGCCACCAAGGCACTGTTCGGCGGTAGAGCTAGATCATGCCCATCGTAACAGTGCGGCACGCTTGGCTGTGGCTCGAGCCCGTCGAAGATCAAGTCCCCGCGGATGTCGGCCGTGAAGTTCAGGCTTCCAAATCTGACCTGACGGCCAGGGGCGTAGCTTTCGATCTGCTCCAGATGGCCAAGTGAATTAGCCCGCAGTGCGAAGCCACCGAATACGAAGATCTGTCCAGGGAGAAAAGTCTCACCCTGGACAGCGTTGTTGATTGAAGAAGCCATCGAGCCTATCGGTGACGACATAGAGGAACTCTCAATGAAAGCACCAATGTCGGTGTCAAAACCGGCGGATCTCGGGTAGGGGGTCCCGAACTGTGCGTCTAGGCGGATGGTAACAGGAGACAAGGGACACGATGTTTTACCCAGGTTCGGGCCCTCTTGATGGAGGTAAAACCCTACGTCCTGCTTGATTAATATTGATGATATGGGTAGTACAAGAGTGGATCTACCACGAGATCAAGGAGGCTAAATCCTAAAGCTAGCCTATGGTATGATTGTTGTAATGTATGTTGTGTCCTACGGACTAAAGCCCTCCGGTTTATATAGACGCCGGAGAAGGCTAGGGTTACACAGAGTCGGTTACAATGGTAGGAGATCTACATATCCGTATCGCCAAGCTTGCCTTCCACGCCAAGGAAAGTCCCATCCGGACACGGGACGGAGTCTTCAATCTTGTATCTTCGTAGTCTTGGAGTCCGGCGGACGATGATAGTCCGGCTGTCCGGACACCCCCTAGTCCAGGACTCCCTTAGTTGTCAACAAGTAAATCATCATCACCTAACAAGTCATCTTCATCACTATTGAAATCAACATACTCGGGGTGTGATACCTTTGGGCCTTTAGCCATGAAGCATCTTCCAAGTCCTTCATTTGGTGAATCAAATATGTCGTAGGAGTTGGTTGACACAAGTGCTAGACCGGCAACACCTTCATCTTGAGTATATTCGGAGTCGGAGTGATAGCTTCTCTCGGAGTGATTGTCGGAGTCGGAGTCGTATACCCATTCACCAACATGAGCTTGATGTCTTCGTTTTGTGTAGCTCCTTGATGACTTGTCCTTCCTTTCTGAATCCTTGCTTCTCCGGGAACTTCTTCATTTATAACGATCATCTCTACTCCTTCTTTCTCTTGATGGTGATTCTTATCTTCTACTTCTTCTTTTTGGAGAATCTTCTCTTCTTTTGTAGGGTGTCGTACACTCATTGGAATAGTGTCCGGGTCTTCCACAATTGTAGCAATTACGCTCACGACTAGAGATCTTTTGTAATTGTAGGACCTTGACTTGGAACTTCTTTCCTTGCTTCTACTCTTGTAGAACTTGTTGAAGTTCTGCACCATTAGGCTCAATTCTTCATTGAAGGTTTGTTTCTCACTTGATGATGTGGGAGCTTCACATGAGGCTTTGTAAGCACCACTTGACTTGTTGTGGAGCTCCTCCTTATCCTTGAGTGACATCTCATGAGCAAAAATTCTTCCAATGACTTCCGTTGGCTTGAGATCATTTTAATTGGGCATCATTTGGATCAATGTGCACACAGTATCATATTTTCCGTCCAAGGCTCTTAGGATCTTCTTGATGATGAATTTATCGGTCATCTTCTCACTTCCTAAGCCGGCAATCTCATTTGTGATAAGAGCAAGCCTAGAGTATATTTCAGCAACACCTTCACCATCCTTCATTTTGAACTTGTCAAGTTGACTTTGAAGCACATCCAATTTGGATTCCTTGACGAAGTCGGTACCTTCGTGCATATCAATCAAAGTATCCCAAATTTCCTTTGCATTCTCAAGGCGGCTGATTTTGTAGAACTCTTCGGGGCACAAACCATTGAAGAGGATATCACAAGCTTGAGCATTGTATTGCAGCATCTTTAACTCTTCCGCGGTAGCTTCACGGTTCGGTTCTCTCCCATCAAAGAATTCACCTTGCAAGCCAATACACACAATAGCCCAAACAGCGGGGTTATGTCCAAGAATATGCATTTTCATCTTATGCTTCCAACTAGCAAAATTAGTACCATCAAAGTAAGGACCTCTACGGTGGTAATTTCCCTCGCTAGACGACATACTCTCCTAGGTTGTGAAACCAAGGCCATGACTACCAAAAGCTATGGAAATCAAAGCAAATGGAGACCAAAGCTCTGATACCACTTGTAGGATCGAAAGTATGTCTAGAGGGGGGTGATTAGACTACTTGACCAAATAAAAATCTAGCCTTTTCCCAATTTTAGTTCTTGGCAGATTTTAGCAACTTAGCACAATTCAAGCAATTAACCTACACATGCAATTCTAAGAGTATAGCAGCGGAATGTAAAACAATTGCATATGAAGGTAAAGGGGAGGAGTTTGAGAAGGCAAACACAATTGGAGACACATATGTTTTTGTCGTGGTTCCGATAGGTGGTGCTATCGTACATCCACGTTGATGGAGACTTCAACCCACGAAGGGTAACGGCTGCGCGAGTCCACGGAGGGCTCCACCCACGAAGGGTCCACGAAGAAGGAACCTGGTCTATCCCACCATGGTCGTCGCCCACGAAGGACTTGCCTCACTAGAGTAGATCTTCATGAAGTAGGCGATCTCCTTGCCCTTACAAACTCCTTGGTTCAACTCCACAATCTTGTCGGAGGCTCCCAAGTGACATCTAGCCAATCTAGGAGACACCACTCTCCAAGAAGTAACAAATGGTGTGTCGATGATGAACTCCTTGCTCTTGTGCTTCAAATGATAGTCTCCCCAACACTCAACTCTCTCTTACAGGATTTGGATTTGGTGGAAAGAAGATTTGAGTGGAAAGCAACTTGGGGAAGGCTAGAGATCAAGATTCATATGGTAGGAATGGAATATCTTGACCTCAACACAAGTGTAGGTAGTTCTCTCTCAGAAAATGTATGTTGGAAGTGTAGGCATGTTCTGATGGCTCTCTCCATGAAGGAATAGTGGGTGGAGGGGTATATATAGCCTCCACACAAAATCTAACCGTTACACACAGCTTACCAAACTCGGTGGGACCGAATCGTGAAACTCGGTCGGACCGATTTAGCAAATAATGTGACCGTTAGGATTTTCGGTGGGACCGACATGCAACTCGGTAGGACCAATATGGTTAGGGTTAGGGCATAACATAATATCGGTGAGACCGATTACACAAACTCGGTGGGACCGATTTGGTAATAAGCTAACCAGAGAGTTGGTCAGGCAAACTCGGTGGGAGCGATTCGCTCATCTCGGTTGGACCGAAACGTTACGAAAGGGAAATAGAGAGTTTGCATTGAAATCTTGGTGGGAACGATCGCTCATCTCGGTTGGACCAAAACATAACAAAGGGAAACAGAGAGATTGCAATCCCATCTCGGTGAGACCGAGATCCCTATCGGTGAGACCGATTTGACTAGGGTTTGTGGCAGTGGCTATGACATCTGAACTCGGTGGCGCTAGATAGAAAGAATCGGTGGGGCTGAGTTGGACTTTTGGTTTGGGTCATATGTGGATGTGAGAAAGTAGTTGAGGGCTTTGGAGCATATCACTAAGCATTTTGAGCAAGAAAGCCATTAAGCAACACCTCATCCCCTCTTGATAGTATTGGCTTTTCCTATAGACTCAATGTGATCTTGGATCACTAAAATAGAAAATGTAGAGTCTTGTGCTTTGAGCTTGAGCCAATCCTTTTGTCCTTAGCATTTTGAGGCATCCACTTTTCTCATCCATGCCATGCCAATCATTGAGCTTTCCTAAAATATTTATCTTGAAATGGCATTAGCTCAATGAGCTATATGTTGTTAGGAATTACCAAAACCACCCAGGGATAGTTGCACTTTTAGATATACATTATTGTATGAGATGATCATGTTTTGTAAAGATATCTGGCAACCGGCAGGAGCCTTATGGTTGTCTCTTTATTGTATTAAATGCAAATGCCATATAATTGCTTTACTTTATCACTATGCGTTAGCGATAGTTGTAGAAGCAATAGTTGGCGAGACGACCACGACACAACGATGGAGATCAAGCTGTCGAGCCTGTGACAATGGAGATCGTGACGAAGCTTTGGAGATGGAGATCAAAAGCACGATATGATGATGGACGTCAAATAATTTGATTGCATGTGATGTTTATCTTTTATGCATCTTATTTTGCTTAGTATGGCGGTAGCATTATAAGATGATCCCTTCACTAAATTTCATGGTAAAAGTGTTCTCCCTGAGTATGCACCGTTGCTATAGTTCGTCATGTTGAGACACCACATGATGATAGGGTGTTATAGACTCTACATTCACATACAACGGGTGCAAGACAATTTTGCACATGTGGAATACTTGGGTTAAACTTGACGAGCCTATCATGTACAGACATGGCCTCGGAACATTGGAGACTGAAGGTCGAACGTGAATCATATAGTGTATATGATCAACATAGCGATGTTCACTATTGATGACTACCCCATCTCACGTGATGATCGGGCATGGGTTAGTTGATTTGGATTATGTATCACTTAGATTACGTCAAGGATGTCTATTTAAGTGGGAGTTCTTAAGTAATTTTATTAATTGAACTTAATTTATCATGAACTTAGTCCTGATAGTATTTGCATATCTATGTTGTAGATCAATGGCCTGTGCTACCATTCCCCTGAATTTCAATGCGTTCCTAGAGAAAGCTAAGTTGAAAGATGATGGTATCAACTACATGGACTAGGTTTGTAACTTGAGGATTATCGTCATTGTTGCACAGAAGAATTATGTCCTTGATGCACTGCTAGGTGAAAGGTCTGCTGCAGGAGCAGATGCTTTTTGTTGAACGTGTGGAAAGATCGATCTGATGACTACTCGATAGTTCAGTGTGCCATGCTTTACGACTTAGAACCGGGACTTCAAAGACTTTTTGAACGTCATGGAGTATATGAGATGTTCCAAGAGTTGAAGTAAATATTTCAAGAAAATTCCCGAGTTGAGAGATATGAAGTCTCCAACAAGTTCTATATATAGCCGCAAGATGGAGGAGAACAGTTCTGTCAGTGAACACATACTCAAAATGTCTGGGTATTATAATCACTTGACTCAGCTGGGAGTTGATCTTCCAGTTGATTGTGTCATTGACAGAGTTCTTCAATCACTGCCACCAAGCTACAAAGGCTTTGTGATGAACTATAATATGCAAGGGATGAACAAGAGAATTCCTGAGCTCATCGCAATGCTTAAGGCCGCAGAGGTGGAAATAAAAAAGGAGCATCAAGTGTTGATGGTTAACAAGACCACTAGTTTCAAGAAAAAGGGCAAGTGAAAGAAAGGGAATTTCAAGAAGAATGACAAGCAAATTGCCACTCCCGGGAAGAAGCCCAAAGCTGGACCCAAGCCTGAAACTGAGTGCTTATACTTCAAAGGGACTGGTCACTGGAAGCGGAACTGCCCCAAGTATTGGGCAGATAAGAAGGATGTCAAAGTGAACAAAGGTATATTTGATATACTCCCTCCGTTCCGAAATATAGTGCCTCCTCTATTCCCGTGCTTCAACTTTGACCATAAATTTAACCAACGAGACCGAGTACGGCAGGGCAAAAGTTATACCAGTGAATTCGTATTCAAAAGAAGTTTTGAATTATATAATTTTTTCTCCCACCGCAATCGGTCTCTTTGGTTAAATTTATGGTCAAAGTTGGACCTCGGGAAGCGCAGGTGCACTATAGAATGGAGGGAGTACATGTTATTGATGTATACCTTACTAATGCACGTAGTAGCGCTTGTGTATTTGATACTGGTTCGGTTGCTCATATTTGTAACCCAAAACATGAGCTATGGATTAAACGAAGATCGGCTAAGGACGAGGTGATGATGTGCGTTGGGAATGGTTCCAAGGTCGATGTGATCGCCGTCGGCACGCTACCTCTACATCTACCTTCGAGATTAGTTTTAGACCTAAGCAATTGTTATTTGGTGCCAGCGTTGAGCATCAACATTACATCTGGATCTTGTTTAGTGTGAGACGGTTATTCATTTAAATCAGAGAATAATGGTTGTTCTATTTATATGAGTAATACCTTTTATGGTCATGCACCCTTGAAGAGTGGTCTATTTGTCGAGTCTTGATCATGGTGATACACATATTCATAATATTGATGCCAAAAGATGCAGAGTTGATAATGATAGTGCAACATATTTGTGGCACTGCCATTTAGGTCATATTGGTGCAAAGCGCATGAAGAAACTCCATGCAGATGGACTTTTGGAATCACTTGATTATGAATCATTTGATACTTGCAAACCATGCCTCATGGGCAAGATGAGTAAACCTCCATTCTCCGGAACAATGGAGCGAGCCAATGACTTATTGCAAATAATACATACCGATGTATGCGGTTCGATGAGTGTTGAGGCACGCGGTGGGTATCGTTATTTTCTGACCTTCACAGATGATTTGTGCAGATATGGGTATATCTACTTAATGAAACACAAGTCTGAAACATTTGAAAAGTTCAAAGAATTTCAGAGTGAAGTGGAGAATCATCGTAACAAGAAAATAAAATTTCTATGATCTGACCGCAGAGGCGAATATTTGAGTTACGAGTTTGGCCTTCATTTAAAACAATGTGGAATAGTTTCACAACTCACGCCACCTGGAACACCACAGCGTAATGGTGTGTCCGAACGTCATAACTGTACTTTATTAGATATGGTGCGATCTATGATGTCTCTTATCAATTTACCACTGTCGCTTTGGGGTTATGCATTAGAGACAGCTGCATTCGTGTTAAATAGGGCACCATCTAAATCCGTTGAGACGACACCGTATGAACTATGGTTTGGCAAGAAACCTAAGCTGTCGTTTCTTAAAGTTTGCAGTTGTGAGACTTATGTGAAAAGGCTTCAGCAGCCTGATAAGCTCGAACCCAAATCGGAGAAGTGCGTCTTTATAGGATACCCAAAGGAAACAATTGGGTACACCTTCTACCACAGATCCGAAGGCAAGATCTTTGTTGCCAAGATTGGAACCTTTCTAGAGAAGGAGTTTCTCTCAAAAGAAGTGAGTGGGAGAAACTAGAACTTGCTGAGGTAATTCTACCTTCTCTCAATTTGGAAAGTAGCGCATCAGAGAAATCCATTCCTGTGATGCCTACACCAACTAGAGAGGAAGTTAATGATAATGATCATGAAACTTCAGATCAAGTTACTACTGGACCTCATAGGTCGAACAGAGCACGTTCCACACCAGAGTGGTACAGTAATCCTGTCCTGGAAGTCATGTTACTAGACAATGGCGAACCTACAAATTTTGAAGAAGCTATGATGAGCCCAGATTCTAACAAATCTTGAGGCCATGAATTCTGAGATAGGATCCATGTATGAGAATAAAGTATGGACTTTAGTGGACTTTCCCGATGATCGGCAAACCATAGAGAATAAATGGATCTTCAAGAAGAAGACTGACGATGATGGTAATGTTACTGTCTACAAATCTCGACTCGTCGCAAAAGGTTTTCGACAAGTCCAAGGGGTTGACTACAATGAGACCTTCTCACCGCAGCGATGCTTAAGTCTGTCCGAATCATGTTAGCAATTGGCACATTTTATGATTATGAAATCTAGCAAATGGACGTCAAAACTACATTCCTCAATGGATTTCTTAAAAAAGAGTTGTATATGATGCAACCAGAAGGTTTTGTCGATCCTAAAGGTGCTAACTAAGTATGCAAGCTCCAACGATCCATCTATGGACTGGTGCAATCATCTCGGAGTTGGAATATACGCTTTGATGAGGTGATCAGTTTTATACAGACTTTCGGTGAAGCTTGTATTTATAAGAAAGTGAATGGGAGCTCTATAGCATTTCTAATATTATATGTAGATGGCCTATTATTGATTGGAAATGATATAGAATTTCTAAATAGCATAAAAAGATACTTGAATAAGAGTTTTTCAATGAAAGACCTCGGTGAAGCTGCTTATATATTGGCCATCAAGATCTATAGAGATAGATCAAGACACTTAATAGGACTTTCACAAAGCACATACCTAGACAAAGTTTCGAAGAAGTTCAAAATGGATCTGCCAAAGAAAGGGTTCTTGCCTGTGTTACAAGGTGTGAAGTTGAGTCATGAAGGAAATATGCCCTAGAGGTAATAATAAAGTTGTTATTTTATATTTCCTTATTCATGATAAATGTTTATTATTCATGCTAGAATTGTATTAACCGGAAACTTGATACATGTGTGAATACATAGACAAAATCCGTGTCCCTAGTATGCCTCTACTTGACTAGCTCGTTGATCAAAGATGGTTAAGTTTCCTAGCCATGGACATGAGTTGTCATTTTATGAACGGGATTGCATCATTAGTGGAATGATGTGACGGACAAGACCCATCTGTTAGCTTAGCATAATGGTCGTTCAGTTTTATTGCTACTGCTTTCTTCATGTCATATATAATGCCTTATGTGCTATCAAACGTCACAGTGTAAATGGGCGATTATGAAGATGCTCTACAGGTATCTCCGAAGGTGTTTGTTGAGTGGGCATAGATCGAGATTAGGATTTGTCACTCCGAGTATCGGAGAGGTATCTCTGGGGCCTCTCGGTAATGCACAGCATATGAAGCCTTTCAAGCAATATGACTAATGAGTTAGTTGCGGGATGATGCATTACGGAACGAGTAAAGAGACTTGATGGTAATGAGATTGAACTAGGTATGAAGATACCGACGATCGAATCTCGGGCAAGTAACATACTGATGACAAAGGGAATAACGTTGTTGCATTTTGTCGGAGAAACATTGGCTTGATTGTTGGCAAGGGCCTTGAAATGAAAGGTTTACTTGCCAGGCCATGTCCACATGTATAGCGGTGAACGATTTGATTCTTGCAAGTTCCTCGGTTGTTGTAACTTGTAACTAGGATTCTTCAGGTCATTGCAAAAGATAGGATGACAGTAGAGAATCGGTCACTTATAAGATATTGTCGTGCAACGGCTAAGTAGCACAGTTCATTGTAACACAATAACGGTGAAATAATGAATAGCATAGGCTTGTAAGATTTTGCTACCATTGTTTCTGCTCACAGTTGTAATACTTGAGGTATTTATAATGAGAAAGGTGCACGGTTTTGGTTATAGCTCCTCTGGTTTCGCTATTTTGGGAGCCTTGGCTGAATTATGTTTTGAGTCGGAAGTGTTAAATTGAACGCATCAACTAGCTCACTGGAGCCCCTTGGGGGCATCAGATATGATACTAGCTTAGCAAAAAGATCAAGTTGATTAGAAGAGATTCGCTGACGGAGTTTCATTCAAAAGCTCAGGTTGACGTGGAGAGACGACACTGCTGGTTTGCTGAAGTGGTAGGTTGTCATTCACGTGGCGAATTGCAGGTATGGTCGAATCCCATCCATAGTGTTCCATCCTTTTTTCCGTTTCATTTCAGAATTTTCTGTGTAAATAAATGAAATGCAAGGGTGCTTTCTAAAAAAACGCATGCGGATTACCCACCTCCTCTGCCATTGATAGCGGGCCCATGTAATGTTGGCACGTCGCGCATGCATGTAATACACCCAGCTACGGTAGAAAGCACCGTATTTGCATGCCCACACAAGTTTGTGTTCCATCCTTTTTTCCGTTTCATTTCAGAATTTTCTGTGTAAATAAATGAAATGCAAGGGTACTTTCTAAAAAAACGCATGCGGATTACCCACCTCCTCTGCCACTGATAGCGGGCCCATGTAATGTTGGCATGCCGCGCATGCATGTAATACACCCAGCTATGGTAGAAAGCACCGTATTTGCATGCCCAAACAAGTTTGACAAGAAACATGTATTTTACAAGTTTATGCATCAAACTGACTGTCGCGTGCAAGTTTTATGATTGTCCATGTATTTACCTTCTTTTAGGGGCTTCTTTTCTCTCTGTAACTTATTGAGCTTCGTGAGGGTCAGATTTGTTAATTTTGTTCTTGGCTCTTCAAACAAGGTGGGACCCACCCTGGCCTGGGAATGTTGGAACCACCGGCACTGCTGCATCGGGTCGATGAAACAAGTTTAGGAGGCTGTGTGAGAGGAGCTTGGGAGTGCATGAAGGAAGTGACTGTTTGAGATTGAGAAAAAAAAGAGGCGACAGGGGCAGCGGCACAACTCTGCGTGCCTGTTGGAGTTTGAGATAATGCGTGCAGGACGGGGCGTCGACCCGTTGGTTGGGCGGCTGGATAGCTAACAACCTATCCGAGTTTGAGCCCTGGCTCGAACGCGCGGTGCTCGTAGAGTTTTTTCTATAAAAATATGTCAACGAGGGTTAACTTTTGGGTTGGTCTCATTTTTACTCTCGAGATAATGCGTGGAATTATTCGGAAGATCAAAAGCATGACGTGGACGCACCACAAAGACTCCAACACTTTGCTCTGCATGTCCAACGACCAAAATACTAGTTAGTTGCACGTGCTTTGCACGTCAATACTTAATCATGCACAATAATAATAAATAACTCAGCAGGGCATGCCTCACACAACATTTTCCATTTTCCAATGAGTATTGCAAAAAAGATCCATGAATGTTATAAATAAAGCATAACATTGGAGTGATGATACCATAGACAAATTAGTCACTATTTATTCAGGTAAAACTGATATATAATTAATTCAATGACTTTGGTATTTATTAGTTGTGTGAAATTGCAAATGACACCAGTCGATTTCACCTAACCTTTGATGCCCGAGATAGGTGCGCTTGCTAGGACGAGCCAGGTGTGTCGGATTTGTGGACGACACAAAAAAAACATTACCGTCGGTGGAGGGGGGTTATAGGTTGATGGGTTCGAGTGCAACGGGGGTGGCGGGAGCTCGCCGGCGATGGAATTGGTGAGTTTTAGAGGGAGTCCAATAGGGCAGAGGAGGTGGAGTCTAGAGGGCAAGGCAGTGCTTTGTTGGGTCAGCGTCAGCGATGGTTACAGAAAGAAGAGAAAGAACACGAAAATGAGGGGGAATATGAAGTTCTAGCCGATGGACCTGAATCGGACTGGGGACAAAACTTACTAAAATTAATGTTTTTAGGCACGTGACATGTAGGTGGCCCCTAAATGCAACATTTGAGGGGGTTCTTAAATTTCTTTTTGCTTGTCATTTTATCTAGAGATATTTTTCACATGCCCTTTACCCCAGTCAGTGCACAGTGTTAATAAAACCCCGAAATAAACCATTTATCTCTTTATCCTATCACTACTAGGGAAAACCCTAGCAGTAGCGCTGGTTTTGTGCTCACTAGTAGCGCGGGTAGGCGCGCTACTAATAAGGCGCTACAGCTATTGCTTAGCAGTAACGCGTGCCCGCATGCGCTACTGCTAGGACAAATAGCTGCAGCGTTTGTTCAGTACCACGCTACTGCTAAGGTAACTACTTGCAGCATGTTTTCTGTCCATCGCTACTAGTATTCTTTTTTTATTTTTTTATTTTTAGTGTATTTATGCGCCATCGTACAAATATTGGTACAGTACCAGTTATGAGGTTTACATCATTATGTCCATAACAGTGTGTCAAATGAAGATGGATTAGGTTCAAGTGAAGGCAATATGTGGTGCATGTCAAAAGTATACTACTAATCCAAACTTGATCTAGTTTGGACTAGTAGTACTTTCGATGTGCACCACATGTTGCCTCCACTTGAATCTAATCCGCCAGCACAAGCTATTTAATCATCATCATAGTCATTACCATCAACAGTATTTATTTAATCACCGCTAACACTAGCTAATAATAATCATCATAGTCATTACCACCAACACTAGCTATTTTATCATCATAGTAATAGTGTAGCACAACATCATCCTCAAACTCATTTCTAGCTAGCTAATCACTCCTGCTCTCTCTTAGGTAAAATAACATAAAACATGTATAGCTCTCCTCCTTGATCAAGCTGGAGCATGCAGATGAACATGTCTCCTAATCGTGGGTAGCGCATCTGTTTGCTGTCCCCTAGTACTTCTCTGCGCTCCCCCATCACATATTTGGTCCAGTCTTGCACTATTAAGCATCCGTTGCTAATCTTGAATGCACTAAAGTAATCTGTAGGATATCTTGGCCGTAAGCTGATAATACTCATGGTACCTTTAGTCTCGATCCCATAAGGCACAACATTCATCAGCAGTCCGTGTTGAAGAACATCGTATGGTAATATACTTAGCAATGAAGTTTAGCTTCAAAAATAATGTATGGAAAAGATGCACTAAGGACAAATAGTAAAAATCTTACCATCCTTCCTAAATAGATGTGACCGTAGTTCATTACGAACACTATTGGTCGCACATTTTCAGTACTAACATTTCTAAATGCAGGAAGAAAATTTGTCTTGACAGTATCAAGATCCTCAAGCCATGAAACATAATGACTGAGCTCCTCGCAGTTGAGTTCAGCCCCAGGACAGTATACGGTCCTGTCTACCAAGCGCTGGACATGTTTGCTTGCACCAAAATAAGCTGACAATACAAATTAGTTGTCAACTATTTTTGAATAAACAATATCAAAGACATAAATATGGTTGAGAAACTTACATAATGGTATAACTGGAGGCGTCTGCACATCGACCCGGATGTCGGTATTACCTTCAATATCATCTTCCGGACGAATATCAAAGGTGATAACCATATCAGGCTCAAATGCATAAGTCTTGCATAGTACTCGCCATGTTTTGCATCCAAAACAGGTGTAGTCGTCTAAATTGTATAATTTTGCATGGAAAATATAACCATGCTCGGTCTTCAAGTAAACTTTCTTTTCCTCCGTACTATGACTGAAACCTATCTTATCCAATACAGAAACTCTTGCATGGCAGGGGATACGCTAGTAGAATAGTAAAAAAAATATAAGTTGAAGCAAATGAAGCAGATGTCATGCTTAATTACGAAAAAAGACTTGTCGTTGTGACTTACTGTATCCACTTCGAAGTTCTCGTCCAGCTTGATGCTGAAGCGCCTATCATCATCTAGGAAGATTCCGTCGCACAGGCCGCGCTCGTCTTCGCAGTATTTGCAAATACCGAAATCCTTTTCATCGTCCGACACTTCCTATGTTCATAGTTAAAACATTAATTGAAAATCGATCGAAGACAACTACCAGGATACTCAACACACAAATCTGGGGCACTCGATATTTCCTACATATTCTGGCACAAGTCATGCCAAAATTCACGGAAAAATCCGGCATGACCTTTTCTAAAATAGGAAATATCGAGCGCCTGAAATTTGCCGGAACGGAAATGAATCAACACTCCGGCAAAACATAGGCCACTCGGAGGTGTAAACTGCAAACATGACCGGCCACTTGGATATTGAGCAACACAAGATATACATTTCAAAATATCTTATAGGACTCAAATTAGCATGCATTCAATAAGCAAAAGTAAATCATTTCATGCGTCCGTACATTATCGAATATTATCACTAATACATCACGAATAGTGTCATACATATAACATCACTAATACAACTAAAACCCTAGCACACGACGGGTATCGGCGCGGGCGGTGGACACCCACAGAGAAGGAACCATCACGGGATCATAGCTCCAGTGAGATTTCCGAAGAACCTATCAGGTATTGGAGAACGACCTATGCTCCAACGCAAACAAGTAGCGACGGACGTGCGCGTCCTCCTCACTGACACGGTGATGCACCACCTCCGCGGAGTCCTCGAGCCTCTGGATCGTCACTGGCCCACGCGACCACCACCAAAGAAGGTTCGGGTCAATGACAGGCTGGCTCCTCACCAACCTGCACCCCCCGGTAGGTAGCGCCTCCCAGTACCACCCCGGCGGAGCCCAGTCCCGGACATGGCCGATCTGGTCAAGCAGGTGTCGTCCTCCGCCGACTCGACGACGAGGATGCGGGATAGGCATCGTCCACGTCGAGGCGGGAAAAATTGCTTTAACTAGAAAATAGCAACAAGTTCTTACTAACTAGTTCTATTAATTCAACTAGTTCTTACTAAAAATAAACTTACTATAAATAAAAGTATTCTAGTACCTAATTAGTACCTAGTTCTTACTAACTAATTAGTACCTAGGAACTACTGCTCTAATTACCATCTAATTTGATGAACCTATAGGGGTGGAAAGTGGTAGCGGATATTTCAATTATCCAACTATAAAGTGAAATAAGTGGTCAAATTTTACTCGTTTTATGATTCATCTTAGCAATTTGATTCGTTTTCACCCTTACATGAACCCTAACTCATTTGAGCCGCATCCGCATCCGATTTGTTTCCACTCTTACATGAACCCTAGCTAATTTGATGCAACTAAAATATAAAGAAACCCTAGGCAGAGGTAGGGGAAAGGGAGGAGCGGGCGTGCTCACCTCGGGTGCCTGCGACGAGGGAGGGGCAGGGCAGCGTCGAGGTCAGGGTCGGGGCTCGGGCGTGCGGCGGATGGCGGCCGGCGTCGAGGTCGGGGTCGGGGGCGGCATCCGGGGTGGCGTTGAGGTCGGGGGCGGGGGCGGCGTTGAGTCTGGGGTCGGGCGGCGTAGAGGGTGCAGAGAGCGCGCGGCGGCCGATGGGCGACGCCGGCGGCGAGAGTGGAGAGAGTTGGATTTGGGGGAAGTGACCGCGTGGGGAAGGACGAACCCCGTGGTTAAGTCAGAAGTAGCAGTAGCGCGTTCCAGGAAAAGCGCTCCTGCTATCTTAGCTACAGCGCGTTCTGTGATACACGCTACTGCTACTCCTTTCTTTTTTCCCCCTTTTTCATTTAGTTTTCTTCACATTTTATTTTTTTCCTTTCACCTTATTCTATTTCTTTCATTTTCAATTACCTTTCTATTTTCTTTCCATTTAATTTTATAACCTTTAGCAGTAGCGAGTTTATATAAAAACGTGCTGCTACAAATAAAGTAACGGTAGCACAGTTCGTCATAGGTCGCTACTACTATGTGTAGCCTATCGGCTAAGCCGTGAGAATTTTAGTAGTAACGTGTTTACAGCCAGACGCACTACTGCTAGATCTTTATCTGCAGCGTGGTTTCCTCAGGCGCGCTACTGCTACTTAGCACCAGCGTGCTTTTTTGACCCACGCTACTGCTAAAGTTCTGTGTATAAGGTTTTCCCTAGTAGTGTATATACTTGTGTTACATTCTTTTATTTTCCTTTCAGATAGTTTCCAACATGTAAATTTGATCCTTATGTCAGGCCCATATAGCGGACGATGTGAATGGTACACAGGTGCAACATTACTAAATATTAACAATATTTATAGATTTTTTTAAAAAATATTAAAATAATCACAACTCACTCATCTTAAATCTAAACACGAAAATGATAATAAATTATTTTGGGAAGTTCTAAAATATGCTGTTCGCTTTTTTTTATCTAAGACACTTATGTGCTTTATGAAATAATTGTATCATCATCATATACTTGTTCAGATATTGATTTTTATATACAGAAAATCGTCTATTAATATTATGTCCATGATCCTTATGTCAGGCCCATATGATGAACGTAGTTTGGAAGGTATGAAACGTAAAATTATTTGGTGGGAATAATACATATTTAATTTTGTGCACACATTATTTAAATATAGTTCGATAAGCAATGTAATAATAGAAGCAATGTAAAATTATATTTACCTTAGAGAAGCATTACCTGAAAATAAGAACGGAAAAGTATATTGGCAGGGAGACCAGCATGACGTTTTTCTTTTCTTTTTTTGCAGCGCACAAATCAACACAGGTAGGTGTTCATTTTTTATTATCCAGCCAAATCGTAGAGATTTGAAGCATTCTGAAGTTAGACTTTTTTTGCCTGGAGGTTTCTACCGAGTTGGCCTTTCCTTCGCTTTGCAGGTTGGGCAGAGAATCAGGCAGAGTAGCTGTCAATTGTTTTTAATAAAAAGAATCCTCTGGAGCTTACTGGAACGATGCAGAGTAGGCCCCATATGTTACATGCTCAGTCCCAGACTGGAGGCTACCATGTGCGCATGCAGGAGCCAACTGCACCATGGTGAATCCCTGGAATAACAGCCGTTGGATTTTCTTATCCAACGGTATATATTGCATCAGAATTTGAGCAAACAAACGTGAGCCATTCGATTGAAAATATCCAACGGTCCATATTTTGAGTTACTTGTATACTATATATATATATATATATATATATATATATATATATATATATATATATATAGTAGTATAGATATAGATATAGATATAGATACATGGAGCTCACCAGGGGCGGACCCAGACTGAAGATTACCCGGTGTCCATATAGAAGAACACATAAAAATCAATGACCTACACACTAAATCAATGGATTATCTTAAGCAAGTGTAGATTGGACCCGATGCCAGTGACATCGGGTAGCTGTACGTAGCTACGCACCTAGAGCTCGCCCAAATCCCTGACACCCAACAGCTGCAGGAATCCACAGGGCCACAACCAGCGACTGTATTTGAGCTATTTAACAGTAAAATGACAGCTAGATGCTCCAACGGGCCTTTTGCAGGCGATTTGTCCGCGCCGGCGCCCAAAAATCGACCCAGTGGCGCCCCCAAGAGCCTGTTTTTCGCCGGCTTGAGTCAAAATTGGTGCCGGCATACCCAGGCCGAACCCGGCGCGCTGGGGGGCGCTCGGGGGCGCCGTGGCGAGCGGTTTTTGACGCGAATGCGCTGCGAGCCCGCCGAGTCAGCGACAGTCGCCTCGTCGTCCTCACGACGCCTCGGTTTCCCACCGGGAATCAATGGTAAGGCTGCCGCCGGTCAGCCTTGCCATTGATTCCTCACGGGCAGCGCTCACGGGCAGCGCTCACGGGCGGCGCGGCGACGTCTTCCCTTCCGCCACGCGTACACACGACGCCCGGCTATAAAAGCCAGGCCTCTCCCTCCTCGCCTTATGGAGGGCTAGGCCACAAATACATAGCATAGATAACAAGGGTTTCGCCAAAGGAGACGCTCAAGCGAAACATTCCACTTATCGAAGAAGGGATACAGGTATTTCAAGTTCAAGAAGTAGGCATTGATCCCAAAGAATGTAGTGAAAATCTAGGCTAGGAGGAACGCGTCAGAGCCGAGGTCAGGCAAAAGGTTGACACTCGCCCACAGCCCCGCCGCCGAGCTCTCCGCCTCTCTCCCCGCGCACCGCTGCCGAGCTCCGCCTCTCTTCCCCCTCTCTCCCCCGAGCCCTCCTCCCCGAGACGATGGCCGAGTGGTTCCCCGGCGATGGGGCGATGGCGAACGGCTTCGGCCGTTGCTCCCTCCACGGCTGGGAGGCCTGGCTACTCTTCGAGGCCAATATCACGGCGCCTCCCGACATGCGCGCCAGGCCATCGGGTTGGAGGCTTAGCGCCGGCGGCGTCCCCATCCCCCCGGTGCCCGACATTGACGTGCACCCCAACATCTTTGCCGCCGAGGTCGATCGCGTTCGGGCGTTGCTGATAGACGAGCAGCGGGTCCTCTCGCAGTATGCCGCCGGCAACCACAAGGTGTGGGCGGCATACTTCCAACACCGGCAGGTGCAATGGATCGCCTCCACCAACGGGGCGCCGGTGGTCAGGGCCAGACTGAACAGCGAGGGGCGCCGCCTGTGGTGGGGCGCCCCCGGCCGCTCGCTTGACGCCGTCCTCGGGCACCTCGAGGGCGGCAACAACCCGCCCCTGACCTACCCTCCCACCCCGGCCCGGATCGGCGGCTAGTGGATGCCGAGTAGGGCGGCGTCCTCGTCTTCCTCCTCCTTCCGTTCCTCCTCATCGGGGTCGTCGGCGCTGCACAGCGTCAAGGCCGAGCCTGGCGAGACGCCGCTCGGCAGACGAACATGCGGCGCCGGCATCGTCATCAGCGATGGCGGGCGCGTCTCCTCCTCGGCCCCTCCCCGCTTCGTCAAGCCGAAGACGGAGCCTGGGCTCGCCGCGGTCAAGACGGAGCCGGGCCTCTCCGAGGAGGCAGCGTTGAAGTGGGCGCGCGAGGACTGGGCGCAGACGGAGCTAGAGCGCCGAGTCTGTGCCCTAGAGCAGTTCTTCGCTCGGCGCCGGGGCCGCGACGAGGGAGGAGACATCGTCCTCGACAACGACGCTCCGCCACCGGTCCACCAGGGCGACGGCGAGCAGGGGTCCAGCAGGGGCGGCAGCGGCCGCGTCAAGGAGGAGAAGGACGACGGCGATGGCGGCGACGACAACAGCGACGGCAACGAGGACTTCTCCGCGCTCAACGCGTTCTTCCTTTAGGCTAGACTTTTTTTTTTGAAGTTTCGTATGTAAGAAACTGTTGCGCCGAAGTTTATTTCAAGTTTGCTATATTTTGCCAAAGTTTATGCCCATTTGCCAATTTTTAGCCGAATGTATGTTTAAAAAAGATTAAAAAAAAACCTTCTGGGTCGACCCTGGGGCCGGTGGCTGGGAACCCGATCGGGCTCAGGCCGATTTTTTCGCCGGGTCGCCCCCAGGCGGCAAAATTTTGAGCCCCCTGGGGGAGGGGGCAACGGCTGGAGATGCTCTGAGGTGTGCTTGGCCCAAATGCCAGCCACTGCCGATCCGCGTATGGCCTCAGCGCTCTCGATTTAAGCCGGGCATAAACTTGGAGAAGATACTTAGAAGGGGAGGGAGACAGCGACCAATCTGGTATTCTCCGGTTCATTCAAAACTTTCACTAATAGTATTTGCAAAAAGAACCAGCAGAAGCCACAAAAGATAACTTATAAACACATCCACTGTGGATCCCAGAAATTAAGTGCTTATTGCAGTGCAGCTTAGGTCCATCTAAGAAACTACTAGGAAAGCTATTTAGTTCTAAAACTTGGGCAAGTTGGGTTGGTGCTGACAAAATATTCATTCAGTCCATAGACAGTCCATTGCAAGGAACAGAGCCGTTCCGCTTTAGCGCCCTCATCTCCAGTGTCCCCAGTCCATCACCTTATGCTGTCTCCTTGGGTACAGCCGACGCGGGGAGGACAAAAGGTTTCCGGCCCTAAAAATAATAGTACACAAGCAATGGATTACAATCAGTCAAGAAGCAAACATCACCATGTTACTACAAATGGTACCATATCACACAAGATATATCATTACCTTGTACATACGTCTTATCCTACGCTCCTTGCTCCTATCCTGTAAAAGAGGGAGACGTGATTAAATCCACAAGCATGTTAATCGTACACTACAGGAAATAAATCAAACATACATCTTCATCGGAGTCGCTCCACTCTGCCAGGCATCCACATAGCTCATCTGCACCCACATGACCACTAGTGTATAGCTCATCTGCACCCACATGACCACCAGTGTATGCATCAGCTTTGTTGGGGTGCCTCACACCACTTATACAACCACCACAATGACCTTCAATAACAAGAGGGAAAAGACGGTTAGCTAAACTGTCAAATAGTCAAATAGACAACCAGACACACATATCGCAAAGCTATATGACTAAAGGTAGAGAGAACATGCGCGCATGCAGCCATTACCACTATGGATGTGCATACCCAGCTTGACATATTGTAAATATAAAGCTCAAAAGATGGTGCATGAAGATCAAAGGAAATGCAACACAAAGATCAAACAAACAGTCAGAAACACAACTAAAATTATATCTAACAGGCATGCTCAAGTTAATGCAACCCACAGACTGTATTTCAAAATTATTTAATTCAAGGCAAGAGTATATAGAATACCATTATCAGTAGGATCAACCATGCAAAAACAGCTGACTACCCACTCTCCATAGCTCCCTTCCTGTTTTGTATTTCTTAGTTCAACAAAGAACAGTTTTTCAAACCAGTCCAAGCCATCAGCTCCTTTAAATCTTTGCGGTGAAATTCAGATGGCGGTACCATTCATCCTTCTCACGAAATGATTTGTGTCTCACCATGTCTTTGAGTTTGTATGCAAGATCCTAAAATAAGAAGCACAGGTCAGATAAGCAAGTGTTATATGAACACGATGAAGTGCTATCCTAGAAGCAGCATAAAGACAGGTGAAAGACAGAGAGCAAACCCCCAAAAGATTGTGATCCTCATTATACTGGTCCACTATAGCACACACCAATCTGGATATATGTTCATGGCCCTTCTTAAATATATATGATTTTGTGCGCTTCTTCCTTGTGCCATCGGGCCAAAAAAGACACTGCCGTATACCCATCTCCTTTTGAGAAACACCAGCTTGCTCCATGCACCTAATAAGAGCATTTCCATAAGATTTAACAGATTGTACTTCGTCAAAAGCAGAGAACAGAAAGTGTACTATGTGCTTTGTGAACTCAACAAGCGCACAATGTAACAGAAGAATGCAGCCATTGTTTAATTTCCAGATCAGGGGTTAAGTGTTCTCTTACTGCACTATTTAGAACAGTTAATGCATCAAATTGTTCTGGCTATCAGCACTGTACATGGGGAAACAGAGCTGTGATGGTATGCCTGGTAAGAAAGCTAACCAATATGGCAACATAAAAGGTGGTAGCATAGCACCTAACTGTACTTGCCATTTCAATAACACTCACAGATACTGACAAAAAAAATGTTTCACCAACAATAAGTGGCCTCTGAACAGGAATATAAAATTTTAATGTAGGCCAGTATTTTCTTTATCAAATTGTTTACTTCTCTATAATCCAACTTAGTGGCATTGCTTTTCTTGATTCGTGCTGTAAAATTTGTGGCTATCTTTTGTTGGCCTACATCAGAGAAGCACCTTGCTATGTCACATTGTTTGAATAAACAAAGAAGGAAGATACGAAGAGATGAAAATCTAGAGCAAAGTCAAGAAACTTTACATTGAGGTGTGACGACGGCCATGAAGATGTTGATCAATGGCATTTTTAGCTTGTTGCAAGGTCTGAAACGGGCCACCAATGTCAGGATATGTGTGGAATGATCCTTTGTGATCAACCCTGATGTAATATTCCAGACCCCAATCATGTCTTATATGGCTCAAAATGGGTGACATGGGTGACCCGGGAGTTACTGCCTGTGCCCACAGACAGGTAGAGGAAGTGGCCTCAAATGTTGGAGCTGCCTCAAACATGGCCTCCTCCAAGTCCTCAGACGTTGTAGTGGGGGACGAGTCACTCGGCTGTTGCAGCGCAGAGGGACCATCCTCATGCCTGAAGTGAAACGAGCAGATGGACTCGTTAAGTATAAGAAACAATTTGTCTGATCCAACGAGATGAATAAACAATCCTTGCTATAATTGCTGCTACTGCCAATTGATAGTTAAAAAATGAGTTTATTTTTATTTTTGCTTCCTATATAAATTAAACGTCGATGGAAGCCAGAAATCCGACCAAAACACACAAGGAACCCGCAAGGATCAAATCCAAACATACTGATAGTGAGAGGGGCAGCGGCGGCTTAAGCAGGAGCAGGTTGCCTTGATGATTTCCCCGATGCTTCTGTACGCCCCAGCAGAAACGGGGAAATCTATGCCGGAGTAGTGCCCATCAGTATGTAGGTCAACGAATGACAGTGGCCCCGCGCCGAAGGAGGTAGTGGCCTCGAACTTCCCGACCCTGATTATAGGTATGCGCCTGGACGGAGCGCTCATCGTGACGTTCCCGCTCCCGTCGATGGACACAAGGACCGCCATCCGGGCATCGACGGGAACCATGATGTGCACTGGCGTGTTCTCCGGTATCGAAGGGGAGCGGCCCAGCCGACTGTCATCGTTGACGAGCTTCAGAGGCTCGAGGAGACCGAAGGGGGGCGGGATTGGCATGGGGTTAGGGTTTCAGTCCTTCGGGGGAGGGGATTGGAAGGAGAGGCAGTTTTTTTTTAGACAATCTCGCCAAGCTTTATTCAGAACCAAGAATATTTACAGATAAAAAGTGCAACTCTCCGGGCTGGCCCAACTAAACATGACGTCCAAACCCGAGATTTAAAGCATGCTTAGCAAGATTGTCAGCCTCGAAATTTAAGCTCCTAAACTCATGAACTACATTACAAGAATTGAAAAGGCAAGAACGACCTACAATTTCATGTACAATAGCTCCATACTCCGATATCGAGTTCTTCCCAATATTATTAACAACTTTCCTACAATCAGATGCAATGTGAATTCTGTGGGCATATAAATCCTCGGTCAAAGCTTGACCTTCTCTAATAGCCAGGGCCTCTAGGGTGGTTGCTGCTGTAATACCCTTTATTATGATAACTGAAGCTCCCAGGAACTTGCCTTCCTGGTCGTGGCACAGAGCCGGCGCCGCACCAAAGGGTCCCCCTGTCGCTACAGCTGCATCCGCATTAATTTTCACAAAGCCCTCTGGTGGTCTCAGCCACACCGCCGGTCGTGTCTCTGTATTCCTTGTCTGCTTTGACATGTCCCTTTCCAGTACCTGAGTATCTCTAAGAAAAACATTGATAAATGAATACGTCGTGAATGGGCTCTCAAATATGTCTTCATGTACTGCTCTTCTCCGGGCTCGCCATATCGCCCACAAAGTTACCACCACCCGGGTGAAATCCTCATGCGATAACGCTTCATGGATCGTGAACATCCAGTTCTTTGCATTCTTAGACAAATTATCAACCATTACTTGCACTGCTTCTTCTGAACATAGAGACCATATGCTTCTTGCCATTACGCAGTTTATCAGTGCATGCTTCCAACTACCCTCGGCTGCACAGAAAGCACAGATTTTTGTGGTAGACATATTCTGATGGTGTAATAGATCTCTTGTAGGCATCGTCTCATGGCACAGTCTCCACACAAACACCTTTATTTTTTATGGGATCTTCATATTCCACAACGAGGTCCATGCCCTTTCATCCTCTGTGTGGTTTGAATGGCCACCTGCAGATTGTAACAGCTCATCATTGCTCCTCTTCAAACCAGTCAGGAGTTTGTATACCGATCTAACCGAGAAAATGCCTCTTTTATCTTCTCCCCATGCCCAAAAACCATCCACTCTCCTTGTACAGATTGGAATCCCCAGGATGATTTCCGCATCTACTAGGAGGAACACCAAACGCACCATATCTTGTTTCCACGAAGCAGAAGAGCTATCAATCAACTCTGAAACCCACGTCAGTTTCTAAACTATTAAAGATACCATCGGCTTCATCAAACCAGGCCATGGTAGCCAATTATCTTCCCAAACTCTTGTTGATTCTCCCGTCCCAATTCTTCTAATCAAACCTTGAGAAAGAGCTCATCTTCCATCAATGATGGCCCTCCAAATCTGTGAAGGATTGTTACCTGTCTCGGCCTCCAAGAAAGACCCTGTCGGGAAGTATTTTGCCTTCAATACTCTTGCACTTAAAGTCATTGGCTCCTGGATAATCATCCATGCTTGTCTTGCCAAAAGTGATAAGTTGAAAATTTCTATATCTCGGAAACCAAGCCCTCCCAAATAATTCGGCCTTGTGCAAACATCCCAAGAAATCCAACAGGGCTTTCTCTTACCCCTCTTACTGCCCCACCAAAACTGCCTTATCATAGATGCAATACTCTCACAAATGTCTCTACGCAATCTAAAACGGGACATGGAATAAACCAGAATGTCTTGGGCAATTGCCTTGATTAGTACCTCCTTTCCTGCATACGATAGTAGCTTCTCCATCCATCCCTTGATCTTTTCCCAAACTCTGTCCTTAAAATTTTGAATGTACCATTCTTCGAGTGACCCACGTCTGTAGGCATGCACAGGTATCTATCAGTTAATTGCTCATCATGAACATTGAGAGAGTTTTTGATGCTATCTCGGACCACTTGGGGGCAGCCTTTACTAAAAAAGATGGAAAATTTATCATTGTTCACTCTTTGTCCCGAAGCATTACAATATGTATTTAACAGGTTTGACACCACACTTGCCCCCTCGGTACTAGCCTTGAAAAGTAGCAGGCTATCATCAGAAAAGAGCAGATGGTTGACAACTGGGGCTGTCGGTGCCACCTGAACTCCCACAAACACTGACGACTGAGGAACGGATTTTAATACGCACGAAAGGCCCTCCGCTACTATTAAGAAAAGATAAGGGGAAATAGGATCTCTCTGTCGAATACCTCTTGTAGGCCGGAATTGCTGCAACTGTTCTCAATTAAAAAGGACTGAAAAAGACACTGAGGTGATCATCTTCATCACTATAAGTACCCACTGTTGATCAAATCCCAGCTTTACCATCATTGCTTTGAGATAGTCCCATTCAAGCATGTCATAAGCCTTCACCATATCAAGTTTCAAAGCACAACTACTATTTCCTTTCGCCTTACTCCTTTTCATAAAGTGCAAACACTCATAAGCCGTGATGATATTATCTGTTATAAGTCTGCCTGGGACGAAGGCAGATTGTTCTTCTGATATAATCTCTGGCAGAATTTGCTTCAACCTATTTGCAATCACCTTCGACGCAATTTTGTACAAAACATTGCACAAGCTTATCGGTCTGAACTGAGATAACAAGGAAGGACTCATTACCTTTGGAATTAAAACCAAAAAAGTATCATTGATGCAATTCGGGCTCTCTTCTCCTCTAACTATATGGAGCACTACCTTCGTCACCTCCTCACCACAGATATCCCAATGTCTCCGATAAAAATGCGCCGGAAAACCGTCAGGCCCTGGTGACTTAGTGGGAAACATCTAAAATAACTCTGTTTTTACCTCATCCTTGGTATAGTCAGCAACTAGCATCTCGTTCATCTCCGGGGTGACCTTTCGGGGTACATGATCCAGAACCAAATGCATATCAGATATCCCCTTAGATGTATACAAATTCTTATAAAACTCTGTTACCATATCTTTAAGTTCATTCGAATCATCCACCTGAACTCCCACAGAATTCATCAAAGCTTTTATCATATTCTTCTTGCGCCTCATACTAGCCCTCATATGAAAAAACTAAGTGCTTCTGTCTCCCGAAGTTAGCCACTCTATTCTTGACCTCTATCGCCATAACAGCACCTCCCTGTGATAGAGTTCAACCAATCTTTCATTCATCTTCCTCTCGGCCTGGCTAGGACCCGTGCGACCAGGATCATTATGAAGATTTTCCAGCTCTTGTTTTAAGATTTTCATCTCCCTACTCACCGATCCAAAGGTCCTCCTATCCCAGCCCCCAAGGCTCTTAGATAGGTTATGTAGTTTCTCTTTTAAATCTGCTATTTTCTCTCCCGCCTCGGATACACTCCATGAAGACATAATTTCATCCTTCAAACCCTCATGAGTCTCCCAAGCTACTTCATACTGAAATATTCTGCTCTTCCCTTGCCTCATCTCGTCATCCCTATTCAGTTCAAGATGTACAGGGCCATGGTTAGATGTGGCTGACGTGATATGAGTAAGACTTGCATAAGGAAACGGTGAACACCAATTAGTAGACCCTAGAGCTCAATCAAGTCTAACACGTGTAAATGTGCCCCCTGAGACTCTCTTCTCAAAAGTCCAAAAGCGCCACTTGAACCCAATATCCATCAACATGCAAGTATCAATTGTATCCCTGAAACCTTATATTTCCGCATTGACCAATCCCCTCATGCTCTTCTGGATGAAAAACGTCATTAAAATCTCCAATACAAAGTCGTGGGAGAGGGCTCAAAGATGCTATATTTTTCATTGTTTCCCATGTCCTATGTATGAGGTGAGTTTGAGCTTCCCCATAAACAACTGTCAATCTCCAAGGATCAATACCTGCCTCCCACACCCCACAATCCAAATGATAATTAGAGTAGCCCAAAATTTCAACATCTATTTAGTTGTTCCAAATAAACCAATACCTCCACTCCTTCCAGCACTGCTAATAGCATAACAATTGTCAAATCCAATAGAACTAGCTAAACTTTCTACCTTTACTATGTCAACTTGAGTTTCAACTATACAAAGCAAGGTAGGGACAAATTTCTTCGCGATTTCGCAAAGCTCGCGAATTGTCGAGGCTTTGCCCGCGCCCCGACAGTTCCAACTGATGATACTCATTGCATCCGGCAGTACTCCTTGGAGGAGCCCGCCGATATCTTGTTTACTGTCTTGTTCCTTTCATCCTCTTCTTCAGCTTCTTCATGTTCTGCCCCCTTCTTTGTCCTCTTGTTTATCTTTCGAGGAGACACATACACCGGATGCAGTGGGGTATACCTACGGTGATTGCTGAAAGGGGATCATAACGCATGTCTCCGCTCCCTTTGCAGAAGGATCCAGAGCATTTTCCACTTCCCCCTGAGTATTATCCGTTGAATTCCTCTTGTTGTTAGCCCTGTTTTCCACAAAGGCCATCCCATCTTTGAGTCCATCTGCGTCATCTCCAAGATCATCCTCCTCAGTTTGCTCTCTTCCATGAACAAGGCCTTTGTGTTGGGGAACATAGTTTTTCAAAAAAAAACTATGATCACGCAAGATCTATCTAGGAGATGCATAGCAATGAGATGGGAGAGTGTGTCCGCGTACCCTCATAGAGAGAAAGCGGAAGCGTCTAGTAACGCGGTTGATGTAGTCGAATGTCTTCGCGATCCAACCGATCCAAGTACCGAACGTACGGCACCTCCGCGTTCAGCACACGTTCAGCTCAATGACGTCCCTCATGCTCTTGATCTAGTTGAGATCGAGGGTGAGTTCCGTCAGCACGACGGTGTGGCGACGGAGATGATGAAGTTACCGGCGCAGGGCTTCCCCTAAGCACTACGGCGATATGATCGAGGTGTGCTATTGTGGAGGGGGGCACCGCACACGGCTAAGAGAAATCTTGGTGTGTTCTAGGGTGCCCCTTGCCCCCGTATATAAAGGAGGGAGGGGGAGGCCAGCCGGCCTATGCTAGGCGCGCGGGGAGAGGGGAATGTTGGGGAACGTAGCAGAAATTCAAAAATTTCCTACGTGTCACCAAGATCTATCTATGGAAAAACCAGCAACGAGGGGAAGGAGAGTGCATCTACATACCCTTGTAGATCGCTAAGCGGAAGCGTTCAAGAGAATGGGGTTGAAGGAGTCGTACTCGTCGTGATCCAAATCACCGGAGATCCTAGTGCCGAACGGACGGCACCTCCGCGTTCAACACACGTACAGCCCGGTGACGTCTCCCACGTCTTGATCCAGCAAGGAGAGAGGGAGAGGTTGAGGAAGACTCCGTCCAGCAGCAGCACAACGGCGTGGTGGTGGAGGAGCATGGCAATCCAGCAGGGCTTCGCCAAGCACCGCGGGAGAGGAGGAGTAAGAGAGGTAGGGCTGCGCCTGGGAGAGGTAAAACTCATGTATTGGCAGCCCCAAAACCCCTCAAGTATATATAGGGGGAGAGGGGGGGCTGCGCCTCCACCTAGGGTTCCACCCTAGGGGCGGCGGCCAGCCCAGATCCCATCTGAGGGGGCGGCCAAGGGGGGGAGAGGGGAAACTTGCCCCCCAAGTTAGGTGGGTGCGCCCCCTCCCCCAACCCTAGGCGCCTTGGGCCCTTGTGGGGGGGCGCACCAGCCCACCTGGGGCTGGTCCCCTCCCACACTTGGCCCATGCAGCCCTCCGGGGCCGGTGGCCCCACTTGGTGGACCCCCGGGACCCTCCCGGTGGTCCCGGTATGTTACCGATAAAACCCGAAATTTTTCCGGTGACCAAAACAGGACTTCCCATATATAAATCTTTACCTCCGGACCATTCCGGAACTCCGAACAACATTCGGTAATCACATACAAACTTCCTTTATAACCCTAGTGTCATCAAACCTTAAGTGTGTAGACCCTACGGGTTCGGGAACCATGCAGACATGACCGAGACGTTCTCCGGTCAATAACCAACAGCGGGATCTGGATACCCATGTCGGCTCCCACATGTTCCACGATGATCTCATCGGATGAACCACGATGTCAAGGACTCAATCGATCCCGTATACAATTCCCTTTGTCTAGCGGTATTGTACTTGCCCAAGATTCGATCGTCGGTATACCGATACCTTGTTCAATCTCGTTACCGGCAAGTCTCTTTACTCGTTCCGTAACACATCATCCCGTGATCAACCCCTTGATCACATTGTGCACATTATGATGATGTCCTACCGAGTGGGCCCAGAGATACCTCTTTGTTAACCGGAGTGACAAATCCCAGTCTCGATTCGTGCCAACCCAACAGACACTTTCGGAGATACCTGTAGTGCACCTTTATAGCCACCCAATTACGTTGTGACGTTTGGTACACCCAAAGCATTCCTACGGTATCCGGGAGTTGCACAATCTCATGGTCTAAGGAAATGATACTTGACATTAGAAAAGCTTTAGCATACGAACTACGATCTTTGTGCTAGGCTTAGGATTGGGTCTTGTCCATCACATCATTCTGCTAATGATGTGATCCCGTTATCAATGACATCCAATGTCCATGGTCAGGAAACCGTAACCATATATTGATCAACGAGCTAGTCAATTAGAGGCTTACTAGGGACATGGTGTTGTCTATGTACCCACACATGTATGTGAGTTTCCTATCAATACAATTATAGCATGGATAATAAACGATTATCATGAACAAGGAAATATAATAATAACTAATTTATTATTGCCTCTAAGGCATATTTCCAACAGTCTCCCACTTGCACTAGAGTCAATAATCTAGTTCACATCGCTATGTTATTAACACTGATAGGTCACATCGCCATGTGACCAACATCCAAAGAGTTTACTAGTGTCACTAAACTAGTTCACATCACCATGTGATTAAGACTCAATGAGTTCTAGGGTTTGATCATGTTTTCCTTGTGAGAGAAGTTTTAGTCGACGGGTCTGCAGTATTCAGATCTGTATGTACTTTGCAATTCTCTATGTCATATTGCAAATGATGCTTCCACGCTCCACTTGAAGCTATTACAAATGGTTGCTCCACTATACGTATCCGGTTTGCTACTCAGAGTCACTCGGATAGGTGTTAAAGCTTGCATCGACGTAACCCTTTACGCCGAACTCTTTGTCACCTCCATAATCGAGAAACATGTCCTTATTTACTCCAAGGACAATTTTGACCGCTGTCCAATGATCCATTCCTGGATCATTCTTGTACCCCTTGACTGACTCATGGCAAGGCACACTTCCGGTGTGGTACACAACATGGCATACTATAGAGCCTACGTCTGAAGCATAGGGGACGACCTTCGTCCTTTCTCTCTATTCTGCCGTGGTCGAGCTTTAAGTCTTAACTTCGTACCTTACATCTCAGGCAAGAACTCCTTCTTTGACTGATCCATCTTGAACACCTTCAAGATCATGTCAAGGTATGTGCTCATTTGAAAGTATTATTAAGCATTTCTATCCTATAGATCTTGATGCTTATTGTTCAAGTAGCCTAATCCAGGTTTTCCATTGAAAAACACCTTTCAAATAACCCTATATGCTTTCTAGAAATTCTACATCATTTCTGATCAACAATATGTCAACAACATATACTCATCAGAAATTCTATAGTGCTCCCACTCACTTCTTTGGAAATACAAGTTTCTCACAAACTTTGTATAAACCCAAAATCTTTGATCATCTCATCAAAGCGTACATTCCAACTCCGAGATGCTTACTCCAGTCCTAAGAAGGATTGCTGGAGCTTTGCATACTTATTAGCGTCTTTCAGGATTGACAAAACCTTCTGGTTGTATCACATACAACCTTTCCTCAAGTATAACGTCGAGGAAACAATGTTTTGACACCCTATCTGCAAGATTTCATAAATCATGCAGTAATTGCTAATATAATCCCAACAGATTCTTAGCATCGCTACGAGTGAGAAAGTCTCATCGTAGTCAACTCCTTGAACTTGTTGGAAAACATCTTAACGACAAGTCGAGCTTTCTTAATGGTGATACTTACCATCATTGTCTGTCTTCTTCTAAAATCCATCTGTACCCAATAGCCTTACGACCATCAAGTAGTTCTTCCAAAGTCATGGATCCTTTCTCGGATTTTATGGCCTCAAGCCATTCGTCGGAATCTAGGCCCATCATCGCTTCTCCATAGCTCGTAGGTTCATTGTTGTCTAGCAACATGACCTCTAAGATAGGATTGCGTACCACTCTGAAGTAGTACGCATCCTTGTCACCCTATGAGGTACGGTAGTGACTTGATCCGAAACTTCATGATCACTATCATAAGCTTCTACTTCAATTGGTGTAGGCGCCATGGGAACAACTTCCTGTGCCCTGCTTCACACTAGTTGAAGTGACGGTTCAATAACCTCATCAAGTCTCCACCATCCTCCCACTCAATTCTTTCGAGAGAAACTTTTCCTCGAGAAAGGACCTGTTTCTAGAAACAATTACTTTTGCTTCCGGATCTGAGATAGGAGGTATACCCAACCATTTTGGGTATCCTATGAAGATGTATTTATCCGTTTTGGGTTTGAGCTTATCATGATGAAAGTTTTCACATAAGCGTCGCAGCCCCAAACTTTTAAGAAACGACAACTTAGGTTTCTCCAAACCACAGTTCAAACGGCGTCGTCTCAACGGAATCACGTGGTGCCCTTTTAAAGTGAGTGTGGTTGTCTCTAATGCCTAACCCATGAACGATAGTGGTAATTCAATAAGAGACATCATGGTACGCACCATATCCAACAGGGTGCAACTATGATCTTCGGACACACCATCACACTATGGTGTTCCAGGCGGTATTAATTGTGAAACAATTTCCACAATGTCTTAATTATGTGCCAAAGCTCGTAACTCAGATACTCATCTCTATGATCATATCATAGACATTTTATCCTCTTGTCACAATGACCTTCAACTTCACTCTGAAATTACTTGAACCATTCAATAATTCAGACTTGTGTTTCATCAAGTAAATATACAGTATCTACTTAAATCATCTGTGAAGTAAAACATAACGATATTCACTGCATGCCTCAGCACTCATTGGACTGCACACATCAAAGTGTGTTACTTCCAACAAGTTGCTATCTTGTTCCATCTTACTGAAAACGAGGCTTTTCAGTCATCTTGCCTATGTGGTATGATTTGCATATCTCAAGTGATTCAAAATCAAGTGAGTCCAAATGATCCATCTGCATGGAGTTTCTTCATGCGTATACACCAATAGACATGGTTTGCATGTCTCAAACTTTTCAAAAACGAGTGAGTCCAAAGATCCATCAACATGGAGCTTCATCATGCGTTTTACACCAATATGGCTTACATGGCAGTGCCACAAGTAAGTGGTACTATCATTACTATCTTATATCCTTTTTGGCATAAAAATGTGTATCACTACGATCGAGATTCAATAAACCATTCCTATTAGGTGCAATACCATTGAAGGTATTATTCAAATAAACAGAGTAACCATTATTCTCCTTAAATGAATAACCGTATTACGATAGACATAATCCAATCATGTATATGCTCAACGCAAACACTAAATGACAATTATTCAGGTTTAATACTAATCTTGATGGTAGAGGGAGCGTGCGATGTTTAATCACATCAAAATTGGAAACACTTCCAACACATATCGTCAGCTCTCCTTTAGCTAGTCTCCGTTTATTCCGTAGCTCTTTTATTTCGAGTTACTAATACTTAGCAACCGAACCGCTATCTTAATACCCTGGTGCTACTAGGAGTACTAATAAAGTACACCTTAACATAATGTATATCCAATATACTTCTATCGACCTTGCCAGCCTTCTCATCTACCAAGTATCTAGGGTAATGCTGCTCCAGTGGTTGTTCCCCTTATTACAGAAGCACTTAGTCTCGGGTTTGGGTTCAACCTTGGGTTTCTTCACTAGAGCAGCAGCTGATTTGCCGTTTCATGAAGTATCCCTTCTTGCCCTTGCCCTTCTTGAAACTAGTGGTTTCACCAACCATCAACAATTGATGCTCCTTCTTGATTTCTACTTTCGCGGTGTCAAACATCGTGAATACCTCAAGGATCATCATTGTATCCCTGATATGTTATAGTTCATCATGAAGCTCTAGCAGCTTGGTGGCAATGACTTTGGAGAAACATCACTATCTCATCTGGAAGATCAACTCCCACTCGATTCAAGTGATTGTTGCACTCAGACAATCTGAGCACAAGCTCATCGATTGAGCTTTCTCCCTTAGTTTGTAGGCTAAGAAAATCGTCGGAGGTCTCATACCTCTTGACATGGGCACGAGCCTGAAATCCCAATTTCATCCCTCGAAACATCTCATATGTTCCGCGACGTTTCGAAAACGTCTTTGGTGCCTCTACTCTAAACCATTTAACTGAACTATCATGTAGTTATCAAAACGTGTATGTCCGATGTTCGCAACATCCACAGACGATGTTTGGGGTTCTGCACACTGAGCGGTGCATTAAGGACATAAGCTTTCTACTGATCGCATAATCGCTACTATCAACTTTCAACTATATTTTCTCTAGGAACATATCTAAACAGTGGAAGTAAAGCGCGAGCTTACGATATAATTTGCAAAGATCTTTTGACTATGTTCAGGATAATTAAGTTCATCTTATGAACTCCCACTCAGATAGACATCCCTCTAGTCATCTAAGTGATTACATGATCCGAGTCAACTAGGCCGGTCCGATCATCACGTGAGACGGACTAGCCATCATCGGTGAACATCTTCATGTTGATCGTATCTACTATACGACTCATGCTCAACCTTTCGGCCTCTTGTGTTCCGAGGCCATGCATGTACATGCTAGGCTCGTCAAGTTAACCTAAGTGTTTCGCGTGTGTAAATCTGGCTTACACCCGTTGTATGTGAACGTAAGAATCTATCACACCCGATCATCACGTGGTGCTTCGAAACGACGAACTTTCGCAATGGTGCACAGTTAGGGGGAACACTTTCTTGAAATTTTAATGAGGGATCATCTTATTTACTACCGTCGTCCTAAGCAAATAAGATGCATAAACATGATAAACATCACATGCAATCAAATAGTGACATGATATGGCCAATATCATTTTGCTCCTTTTGATCTCCATCTTCGGGGCTCCATGATCATCGTCGTCACCGGCATGACACCATGATCTCCATCATCATGATATCCATCATCGTGTCTCCATGAAGTTGTCTTGCCAACTTATTACTTCTACTACTATGGCTACCGGTTAGCAATAAAGTAAAGTAATTACATGGCGTTGTTCAATGACACGCATGTCATACAATAAATAAAGACAACTCCTATGGCTCCTGCCGGTTGTCATACTCATCGACATGCAAGTCGTGATTCCTATTACAAGAACATGATCAATCTCATACATCACATATCATTCATCACATTCTTCATGGCCATATCACATCACATAGCATACCCTGCAAAAACAAGTTAGACGTCCTCTAATTGTTGTTTGCATGTTTTACGTGGCTGCTATGGGTTTCTAGCAAGAACGTTTCTTACCTACACAAAACCACAACGTGATATGCCTGTTGGAAATATGCCCTAGAGGCAATAATAAAAGTATTATTATTATATTTCCTTGTTCATGGTAATTGTCTTTTATTCATGCTATAACTGTATTATCTGGAAATCGTAATACACGTGTGAATACATAAACCACAATATGTCCCTAGTGAGCCTCTAGTTGACTAGCTCGTTGTGATCAACAGATAGTCATGGTTTCCTGGCTATGGACATTGGATGTCGTTGATAACGGGATCACATCATTAGGAGAATGATGTGATGGACAAGACCCAATCCTAAGCATAGCACAAAGATCGTGTAGTTCATTTGCTAGAGCTTTGCCAATGTCAAGTATATTTTCCTTAGACCATGAGATTGTGCAACTCCCGGATACCGTAGGAATGCTTTGGGTGTACCAAACGTCACAACGTAACTGGGTGGCTATAAAGGTGCATTACAGGTATCTCCGAAAGTGTCTGTTGGGTTGGCACGAATCGAGACTGGGATTTGTCACTCCGTGTAAACGGAGAGGTATCTCTGGGCCCACTCGGTAGGACATCATCATATGCGCAATGTGACCAAGGAGTTGATCACGGGATGATGTGTTACGGAACGAGTAAAGTGACTTGCCGGTAACAAGATTGAACAAGGTATTGGATACCGACGATCGAATCTCGGGCAAGTAAAATACCGCTAGACAAAGGGAATTGAATACGGGATCGATTGAGTCCTTGACATCGTGGTTCATCCGATGAGATCATCGTGGAACATGTGGGAGCCAACATGGGTATCCAGATCCCGCTGTTGGTTATTGACCGGAGAACGTCTCGGTCATGTCTACATGTCTCCCGAACCCGTAGGGTCTACACACTTAAGGTTCGATGACGCTAGGGTTATAAAGGAAGCTTGTATGTGGTTACCGAATGTTGTTCGGAGTCCCGGATGAGATCCCGGACGTCACGAGGAGTTCCGGAATGGTCCGGAGGTAAAGATTTATATATAGGAAGTCCTGTTTCGGCCATCGGGACAAGTTTCGGGGTCATCGGTATTGTACCAGGACCACCGGAAGGGTCCCGGGGGCCCACCGGGTGGGGCCACCTGCCCCGGGGGGCCACATGGGCTGTAGGGGGTGCGCCTTGGCCTACATGGGCCAAGGGCACCAGCCCCAAGAGGCCCATGCGCCTAGGGAACCCTAGAGGGAAGAGTCCTCAAGGGGGAAGGCACCTCCGAGGTGCCTTGGGGAGGATGGACTCCTCCCCCTCCTCTTGGCCGCCGCACCAGATGCCATCTGGAGGCTGGCCGCCGCCCCTTGGGGTGGGAAACCCTAAAGGGGGCGCAGCCCTCCCCTTCCCCTATATATATGAGGCCTAGGGGCTGCCCATAACACATGATTTGATCTCTCGTTGGTGCAGCCTTGCCCCTCTCCCTCCTTCTCTTCTCCCATGGTGCTTGGCGAAGCCCTGCGGGATTGCCACGCTCCTCCACCACCACCACGCCGTTGTGCTGCTGTTGGATGGAGTCTTCCTCAACCTCTCCCTCTCTCCTTGCTGGATCAAGGCGTGGGAGACGTCACCGGGCTGTACGTGTGTTGAACGCGGAGGTGCCGTCCGTTCGGCACTTGATCATCGGTGATTTGAATCACGACGAGAACGACTCCATCAACCCCGTTCACTTGAACGCTTCCGCTTAGCGATCTACAAGGGTATGTAGATGCACTCTCTTTCTACTCGTTGCTGGTCTCTCCATAGATAGATCTTGGTGACGCGTAGGAAAATTTTGAATTTCTGCTACGTTCCCCAACAGTGGCATCATGAGCTAGGTCTATTGCGTAGATTCTTTGCACGAGTAGAACACAAAGTAGTTGTGGGCGTTGATGTTGTTCAATATGCTTACCGTTACTAGTCCAATCTTGTTTCGACGGTATTGTGGGATGAAGCGGCCCGGACCGACCTTACACGTACTCTTACGTGAGACAGGTTCCACCGATTGACATGCACTTGGTGCATAAGGTGGCTAGCGGGTGCCAGTCTCTCCCACTTTAGTCGGAACGGATTCGATGAAAAGGGTCCTTATGAAGGGTAAATATCAATTGGCATATCACGTTGTGGTCTTGCGTAGGTAAGAAACGTTCTTGCTAGAAACCCATAGCAGCCACGTAAAACATGCAACAACAATTAGAGGACGTCTAACTTGTTTTTGCAGGGTATGCTATGTGATGTGATATGGCCAAAAGGATGTGATGAATGATATATGTGATGTATGAGATTGATCATGTTCTTGTAATAGGATTCACGACTTGCATGTCGATGAGTATGACAACCGGCAGGAGCCATAGGAGTTGTCTTTATTTTTTGTATGACCTGCGTGTCATTGAAGAACGCCATGTAAACTACTTTACTTTATTGCTAAACGCGTTAGTCATAGAAGTAGAAGTAGTCGTTGGCGTGACAACTTCATGAAGACACGATGATGGAGATCATGATGATGGAGATCATGGTGTCAAGCCGGTGACAAGATGATCATGGAGCCCCGAAGATGAAGATTAAAGGAGCTATATGATATTGGCCATATCATGTCACTACTCTATTTGATTGCATGTGATGTTTATCATGTTTATGCATCTTGTTTACTTAGGACGACGGTAGTAAATAAGATGATCCCTTACAAAATTTCAAGAAGTGTTCTCCCCTAACTGTGCACCGTTGCTACAGTTCGTCGCTTCTAAGCACCACGTGATGATCGGGTGTGATGGATTCTTACGTTCACATACAACGGGTGTAAGACAGTTTTACACAGCGAAAACACTTAGGGTTAACTTGACGAGCCTAGCATGTGCAGACATGGCCTCGGAACACGAAGACCGAAAGGTCGAGCATGAGTCGTATAGTAGATACGATCAACATGAAGATGTTCACCGACGTTAACTAGTCCGTCTCACGTGATGATCGGACACGGCCTAGTTGACTCGGATCATGTGATCACTTAGATGACCAGAGGGATGTCTATCTAAGTGGGAGTTCATAAGATGAACTTAATTATCTTGAACATAGTCAAAAGACCTTTTGCAAATTATGTCGTAGCTTGCGCTTTAGTTCTACTGTTTTTAGATATGTTCCTAGAGAAAATATAGTTGAAAGTTGACAGTAGCGATTATGCGATCAGTAGAAAGCTTATGTCCTTAATGCACTGCTCAGTGTGCAGAACCCCAAAAGTCGTTTGTGGATGTTGTGAACATCGGACATACATGTTTTGATAACTACGTGATAGTTCAGTTAAACGGTTTAGAATTGAGGCACCAAAGATGTTTTTGAAACATCGCGAAACATATGAGATGTTTTGAGGGCTGAAATTGGGATTTCAGGCTCGTGCCCACGTCAAGAGGTATAAGACCTCCGACAATTTTCTTAGCCTACAAACTAAGGGAGAAAAGCTCAATCGTTGAGCTTGTGCTCAGATTGTCTGAGTGCAACAATCACTTGAATCAAGTGGGAGTTGATCTTCCAAATGAGATAGTGATGTTTCTCCAAAGTCATTGCCGCCAAGCTGCTAGAGCTTCGTGATGAACTATAACATATCAGGGATAGATATGATGATCCTTGAGGTATTCGCGATGTTTGACACCGCGAAAGTAAAAATCAAGAAGGATCATCAATTGTTGATGGTTGGTGAAACCACTAGTTTCAAGAAGGGCAAGGGCAAGAAGGGATACTTCATGAAACGGCAAATCGGCTGCTGCACTAGTGAAGAAACCCAAGGTTGAACCCAAACCCGAGACTAAGTGCTTCTGTAATAAGGGGAACAGCTACTGGAGCAGCATTACCCTAGATACTTGGTAAATGAGAAGGCTGGCAAGGTCGATAGAAGTATATTGGATATACATTATGTTAATGTGTACTTTACTAGTACTCCTAGTAGCACCAGGGTATTAAGATACCGGTTCAGTTGCTAAGTGTTAGTAACTCGAAATAAAAGCTACGAAATAAAAGGAGACTAGCTAAAGGTGAGCTGACGATATGTGTTGGAAGTGTTTCCAAGGTTGATGTGATCAAGCATCGCACGCTCCCTCTACCACCGAGATTGGTGTTTGCGTTGAGCATAGACATGATTGGATTATGTCTATCGCAATACGGTTATTCATTTAAGGAGAATGATGGTTACTCTATTTATTTGAATAATACCTTCGATGGTCTTGCACCTAAATAAATGGTTTATTGAATCTCGATCGTAGTGATACACATTTTCATGCCAAAAGATATAAGATAGTAATGATAGTACCACTTACTTGTGGCACTGCCATGTAAGTCATAATGGTATAAAACACATGAAGAAGCTCCATGTTGATGGATCTTTGGACTCACTCATTTTTGAAAAGTTTGAGACATGCGAACCATGTCTATTGGTATATATGCATGAAGAAGCTCCATGCAAATGGACCGTTCGGACTCACTTGATTTTGAATCACTTGAGATATGCAAATCATACCACATAGGCAAGATGACTGAAAAGCCTCGGTTTCAATAAGATGGAACAAGACAGCAACTTGTTGGAAGTAACACATTTTGATGTGTGCAGTCCAATGAGTGCTGAGGCATGCAGTGAATATCGTTATGTTCTTACTTCACAGATGATTCGAGTAGATGTTGAGAATATTTACTTGATGAAACACAAGTCTGAATTATTGAATGGTTCAAGTAATTTCAGAGTGAAGTAGCAGATCATTGTGACAAGAGGATAAAATGTCTATGATATGATCATAGAGATGAATATCTGAGTTACGAGTTTTGGCACACAATTAAGACATTGTGGAAATTGTTTCGCAATTAATACCGCCTGGAACACCATAATGTGATGGTGTGTCCGAACATCATAGTTGCACCCTATTGGATATGGTGCGTACCATGATCGAATTACCACTATCGTTCATGGGTTAGGCATTAGAGACAACCACATTCACTTTAAATAGGGCACCACGTAATTCCGATGAGATGACACCGTATGAATTATGGTTTAGAGAAACCTAAGTTGTCGTTTCTTAAAGGTTTGGGGCTGCGACGCTTATGTGAAAAAGTTTCAGGATTAAGCTCAAACCCAAAGCGGATAAAATGCATCTTCATAGGAAACCCAAAACAGTTGGGTATACCTCCTAATTCAGATCCGAAAGCAATATGGATTGTTTCTTGAATCAGGTCCTTTCTCGAGGAAAGGTTTCTCTCGAAAGAGTTGAGTGGGAGGATGGTGGAGACTTGATGAGGTTATTGAACCGTCTCTTCAACTAGTGTGTGGCAGGGCACAGGAAGTTGTTCCTGTGGCACCTACACCAATTGAAGTGGAAGCTTATGATATTGATCATGAAACTTCGGATCAAGTCACTACCAAACCTCGTAGGACGACAAGGACACATACTACTTCGGAGTGGTAAGGTGATCCTGTCTTGAAGGTCATGTTGCTAGACAACAATGAACCTACGAGCTATGGAGAAGCGATGGTGGGCCCGAATTCCGACAAATGGTTAGAAGCCATGAAATCCGAGATAGTATCCATATATCAGAACAAAGCATGGACTTTGATGGACTTGCCCGATGATCGGCAATCCATTGAGATAAATGGATCTTTTAAGAAGAAGACGGACGTGGATGGTAATGTCACCATCTATGAAGCTCGACTTGTGGCGAAGTGTTTTCCGACAAGTTCAAGGAGTTGACTATGATGAGATTTTCTCACTCGTAGCGATGCTTAAAGTCCGTCGGAATCATGTTAGCATTAGCTGCATTTATGAAATCTGGCAGATGGATGTCAAGACAAGTTTCCTTACTAGTTTTCGTAAGGAAAGGTTGTATGCAATACAATCAAAAAGGTTTTGTCGATCCTAAGGATGCTAAAAGGTATGCTAGCACCAGCGATCCTTCTAAGGACTGGAGTGAGCATCTCGGAGTTGGAATGTATGCTTTGATGATGATCAAAGATTTTGGGTTTGTACAAAGTTTATGAGAAACTTGTATTTCCAAAGAAGTGAGTGGGAGCACTATAGAATTTCTGATGAGTATATGTTGTTGACATATTGATGATCAGAGATGATGTAGAATTTCTAGAAAGCATATAGGGTTATTTTGAAAGTATTTTTCAATGGAAAGCCTAGATTAAGCTACTTGAACATTGAGCATCAAGATCTATAAGGATAGATCAAAATGCTTAATAATACTTTCAAATGAGCACATACCTTGACATGATCTTGAAGGTGTTCAAGATGGACCAGTCAAAGGAGTTCTTGCCTGAGTTATAAGGTACGAAGTTAAGACTTAAAGCTCGACCACGGCAGAATAGAGAGAAAGGACGAAGGTCGTCCCCTATGCTTAAGACGTAGGCTCTTCAGTATGCTATGCTGTGTACCGCACCTGAAGTGTGCCTTGCCATGAGTCAGTCAAGGGGTACAAGAGTGATCCAAGAATGGCTCACAGGACAGCGGTCAAAGTTATCCTTAGTAACTAGTGGACTAAGGAATTTTCTCGATTATGGAGGTGGTAAAAGAGTTCGTCGTAAAGGTTACAACGATGCAAGCTTGACACCTATCCGGATAGCTCTGAGTAGAGAGACCGGATACATATAATGGAGCAATAATTTAGAATAGCTCCAAGTAGAACAGTTGTTTGCAATAGCTCCAAATAGAGCGTGGTAGCTGCATCTAGGAGATGACATAGAGATTTGTAAAGCACACATGGATCTGAAAGGTTCAGACCTGTTGACTAAAACCTCTCTCACAAGCAACATGATCAAACATAAAACTCATTGAGTGTTAATCACATAGTGATGTGAACTAGACTACTGACTCTAGTAAACTCTTGGGTATTAGTCACATGGCGATGTGACCTGTGAGTGTTAATCACATGGCGATGTGAACTAGATTATTGACTCTAGTGCAAGTGGGAGACTGTTGGAAATATGCCCTAGAGGCAATAATAAAAGTATTATTATTATATTTCCTTGTTCATGGTAATTGTCTTTTATTCATGCTATAACTGTATTATCTGGAAATCGTAATACACGTGTGAATACATAGACCACAATATGTCCCTAGTGAGCCTCTAGTTGACTAGCTCGTTGTGATCAACAGATAGTCATGGTTTCCTGGCTATGGACATTGGATGTCGTTGATAACGGGATCACATCATTAGGAGAATGATGTGATGGACAAGACCCAATCCTAAGCATAGCACAAAGATCGTGTAGTTCATTTGCTAGAGCTTTGCCAATGTCAAGTATATTTTCCTTAGACCATGAGATTGTGCAACTCCCGGATACCGTAGGAATGCTTTGGGTGTACCAAACGTCACAATGTAACTGGGTGGCTATAAAGGTGCATTACAGGTATCTCCGAAAGTGTCTGTTGGGTTGGCACGAATCGAGACTGGGATTTGTCACTCCGTGTAAACGGAGAGGTATCTCTGGGCCCACTCGGTAGGACATCATCATATGCGCAATGTGACCAAGGAGTTGATCACGGGATGATGTGTTACGGAACGAGTAAAGTGACTTGCCGGTAACAAGATTGAACAAGGTATTGGATACCGACGATCGAATCTCGGGCAAGTAAAATACCGCTAGACAAAGGGAATTGAATACGGGATCGATTGAGTCCTTGACATCGTGGCTCATCCGATGAGATCATCGTGGAACATGTGGGAGCCAACATGGGTATCCAGATCCCGCTGTTGGTTATTGACCGGAGAACGTCTCGGTCATGTCTACATGTCTCCCGAACCCGTAGGGTCTACACACTTAAGGTTCGATGACGCTAGGGTTATAAAGGAAGCTTGTATGTGGTTACTGAATGTTGTTCGAAGTCCCGGATGAGATCCCGGACGTCACGAGGAGTTCCGGAATGGTCCGGAGGTAAAGATTTATATATAGGAAGTCCTGTTTCGGCCATCGGGACAAGTTTCGGGGTCATCGGTATTGTACCGGGACCACCGGAAGGGTCCCGGGGGCCCACCGGGTGGGGCCACCTGCCCCGGGGGGCCACATGGGCTGTAGGGGGTGCGCCTTGGCCTACATGGGCCAAGGGCACCAGCCCCTAGAGGCCCATGCGCCAAGATAAAGGAAAAAGGGAAGAGTCCTAAAGGGGGAAGGCACCTCCGAGGTGCCTTGGGGAGGATGGACTCCTCCCCATCCTTAGCCGCACCCCTTCCTTGGAGGAGGGGGCAAGGCTGCGCCTCCCCCCTCTCCCTTGGCCCTATATATAGTGGGGAAAAGGAGGAGCAATCATACCCAAGGCCTTTGGTTGCCTCCCTCTCCCTCCCGTGACACATCTCCTCTCCCGTAGGTGCTCGGTGAAGCCCTGCGGGATTGCCACGATCCTCCACCACCACCACGCCGTTGTGCTGCTGTTGGATGGAGTCTTCCTCAACCTCTCCCTCTCTCCTTGCTGGATCAAGGCGTGGGAGACGTCACCGGGCTGTACGTGTGTTGAACGCGGAGGTGCCGTCCGTTCGGCACTTGATCATCGGTGATCTGAATCACGACGAGTACGACTCCATCAACCCCGTTCACTTGAACGCTTCCGCTTAGCGATCTACAAGGGTATGTAGATGCAAACTCTCCTCTCCTTTCTACTCGTTGCTGGTCTCTCCATAGATAGATCTTGGTGTTACGTAGGAAAATTTTTGAATTTCTGCTACGTTCCCCTACAATGCCAATTGCTATTTAGCCTTCATAAGGACCCTTTTCATCGAATCCGTTCCGACTAAAGTGGGAGAGACTGGCACCCGCTAGCCACCTTATGCACCAAGTGCATGTCAGTCGGTGGAACCTGTCTCACGTAAGTGTACGTGTAAGGTCGGTCCGGGACGCTTCATCCCACAATACCATCGAAACAAGATTGGACTAGTAACGGTAAGCATATTGAACAAAATCAACGCCCACAACAACTTGCGTTCTACTCGTGCATAGAAACTACGCATAGACCTAGCTCATGATGCCACTGTTGGGGAACGTAGCAGAAATTCAAAATTTTCCTACGTGTCACCAAGATCTATCTATGGAGAAACCAGCAACGAGGGGAAGGAGAGTGCATCTACATACCCTTGTAGATCGCTAAGCAGAAGCGTTCAAGAGAACGGGGTTGAAGGAGTCGTACTCGTCGTGATCCAAATCACCGGAGATCCTAGTGCCGAACGGACGGCACCTCCGCGTTCAACACACGTACAGCTCGGTGACGTCTCCCACGCCTTGATCCAGCAAGGAAAGAGGGATAGGTTGAGGAAGACTCCGTCCAGCAGCAGCACAACGGCGTGGTGGTGGTGGAGGAGCGTGGCAATCCAGCAGGGCTTCGCCAAGCACCACGGGAGAGGAGGAGTAAGAGAGGTAGGGCTGCGCCTGGGAGAGGTGAAACTCGTGTATTGGCAGCCCCAAAACCCCTCAAGTATATATAGGGGGAGAGGGGGGGCTGCGCCTCCACCTAGGGTTCCACCCTAGGGGCGGCGGCCAGCCCAGATCCCATCTGAGGGGGCGGCCAAGGGGAGGAGAGGGGAAACTTGCCCCCCAAGTTAGGTGGGTGCGCCCCCTCCCCCAACCCTAGGCGCCTTGGGCCCTTGTGGGGGGCGCACCAGCCCACCTGGGGCTGGTCCCCTCCCACACTTGGCCCATGCAGCCCTCCGGGGCCGGTGGCCCCACTTGGTGGACCCCCGGGACCCTCCCGGTGGTCCCGATACGTTACCGATAAAACCCAAAACTTTTCCGATGACCAAAACAGGACTTCCCATATATAAATCTTTACCTCTGGACCATTCCGGAACTCCTCATGACATCCGGGATCTCATCCGGGACTCCGAACAACATTCGGTAACCACATACAAACTTCCTTTATAACCCTAGCGTCATCGAACCTTAAGTGTGTAGACCCTACGGGTTCGGGAACCATGCAGACATGACCGAGACGTTCTCCGGTCAATAACCAACAACGGGATCTGGATACCCATGTCGGCTCCCACATGTTCCACGATGATCTCATCGGATGAACCACGATGTCAAGGACTCAATCGATCCCGTATACAATTCCCTTTGTCTAGCGGTATTGTACTTGCCCAAGATTCGATCGTCGGTATACCAATACCTTGTTCAATCTCGTTACCGGCAAGTCTCTTTACTCGTTCCGTAACACATCATCCCATGATCAACCCCTTGATCACATTGTGCACATTATGATGATGTCCTACCGAGTGGGCCCAGAGATACCTCTCCGTTAACCGGAGTGACAAATCCCAGTCTCGATTCGTGCCAACCCAACAGACACTTTCGGAGATACCTGTAGTGCACCTTTATAGCCACCCAGTTACGTTGTGATGTTTGGTACACCCAAAGCATTCCTACGGTATCCGGGAGTTGCACAATCTCATGGTCTAAGGAAATGATACTTGACATTAGAAAAGCTTTAGCATACGAACTACGATCTTTGTGCTAGGCTTAGGATTGGGTCTTGTCCATCACATCATTCTGCTAATGATGTGATCCCGTTATCAATGACATCCAATTCCATGGTCAGGAAACCGTAACCATCTATTGATCAACGAGCTAGTCAATTAGAGGCTTACTAGGGACATGGTGTTGTCTATGTACCCACACATGTATCTGAGTTTCCTATCAATACAATTATAGCATGGATAATAAACGATTATCATGAACAAGGAAATATAATAATAACTAATTTATTATTGCCTCTAGGGCATATTTCCAACAGGGAATCCTACTAGGACTCCAAGTCATAGTAGGTTTCCACCTAAAGGAGAAGGGGGAAGGAAGGGAGAGGGGGCCGCGCCCCCAACCCCTTGTCCAATTCGGACTGGGCTTGGGGGGCGCGCGCCACCTCCTGGCCGCTGCCTCCTCTTCCCCACTAAGGACTACTAAGGCCCATCAACTCCCCGGGGGGTTCCGGTAACCTCCCGGTACTCTGGAAAATACCAAAACTTCCCTGAAACCATTCTGATTTCCGAATATAGCCTTCCAATATATCAATCTTTATTTCTTGACCATTTCGAGACTCCTCGTCACGTCCATGATCTCATCCGGGACCCCGAACAAACTTTGATCATCAAAACACATAACTCTTAATACAAATCGTCATCAAACTTTAAGCGTGCAGACCCTACGGGTTCGAGAACTATATAGACATGATCAAGACACATGTCCGATCAATAACAAATAGCGGAACCTGGATGCTCATATTGGCTCCTACATATTCTACGAAGATCTTTATTGGTCAAACCGCATAACAAAATATGTTGTTCCCTTTGTATGCGGTATGTTACTTGCCCGAGATTCGATCATAGGTATCATCATACCTAGTTCAATCTCGTTACCGATAAGTCTCTTTACTCGTTGCATAATGCTTCGTCCCACAACTAACTCATTAGTCACATTGCTTGCAAGGCTTATAGTGATGAGCATTACCGAGAGGGCCCAGAGATACCTCTCTGATACACGGAGTGACAAATCATAATCTCGATCTATGCCAACCCAACAAACGCCTTCGGAGACACCTATAGAGAATCTTTATAATCACCCAGTTATATTGCGACGTTTGATAGCACACAAGGTGTTCCTCCGGTATTCGGGAGTTGCATAATCTCATAGTCAGAGGAACATGTATAAGTCATGAAGAAAGAAATAGCAATAAACTTAACGATCATTATGCTAAGCTAACGGATGGGTCTTGTCCATCACATCATTATCTAATGATGTGATCCCGTTCATCAAATGACAACACATGTTTATGGTTAGGAAACATAACCATCTTTGATTAACGAGCTACTCTAGTAGAGGCACACTAGGGACCATATGTTTTGTCTATGTATTCACACATGTACTAAGATTCTGGTTAATACAATTCTAGCATGAATAATAAACATTTATCATGATATGAGAAATATAAATAACAACTTTATTATTGCCCCTGGGGCATATTTCCTTCACTTTGTTGCTAGCTGCTCCTCCCCTGCCATGGTTCATCTCACGGCCTCTACCTCTTGCCCCTCCTCTGCCCCGACCTCCCCAAAAAAAGGATTTCCCATCGGCGGGCCGGGTGTATGATACTATCCTACGTTTTGCTAGCATCCAACTGCCCCACTTCTTGTCATTTTCCTTCCATATGCCATTACCGCATTCCTCAAAGCCATGTCCCATGATTCCGCAAATTTTGCAGAAGAACGGGACATTCTCATATTTTACTACCAGCATCTTCCTCCCCTCTCCCTCAACATTAAGAGGAGTAAATCTTGTCAATGGTTTTGCCATCAGAACCCGAACCCTAGCTCTCACATAGTCCCCTTCATAGTCTAGGGTAGGCCAAAGCTGAACCTCCCTAATCTTCCCGATTTTGCGCGCTAACTCGTCCACCACCTCTGGATGACGATAAAGTTCCGAAACTTTGTGGATCTGCGCCCATAGGAACACACCATCTAGGGCGTATTCTTCGGGATCAGATTTCCCATCGTAATCCTCAATCACCACTGCATAGTTACGAAAGAGCCTAGGGCCTTCATGGACTACTTTCTTCCAATCTCCCAGACAGAACATCTGGAAGATAAATCTGTTCAATACTGCCTCTCTAAACTTCGGCGTTTGTGCAAGACCCCAGACGAACTTCATAGTATCGAACAGGGAAGACGAGCTAAAGGACATGTCCGTATTGACCCTTGCGATCGCCAACCACTGGGCATCTTCCTTGAATCACTTTGCTTGATCCTTCCCGATGACCACGTCTTCAAGTTCCTCATCTAGGAGTTCCATGTTCTTGAGCATCTCCTCAAGTTCCGCTTCCTCCCCTAGTCCCAATCGCGACGATGATCCCATGTCCGCCGCCATCAGGATCTGGTATTGGATAGCCGGACCTCTCTCTCCAAACCCTAGGGAAACAGCTTGGTCGGAGACCAGCTTAATGGCAAAACCTCCCGCCGGCGCCGAGATCGCCTGTGGAGGTAACGAAAACCCTTGCTTTTTCTAAGGGAATGTCGAGAAGGTTCCCCTTTTCTAGGCCCTCGACTCTACTATGTTTTATGGCCTGTTCGGCCCTCCACCGTTGTCTCGCTCACATTTTTCATCAGGCCTGTATCTCGCTTATTGCGGCGGAGAGGTAGCCTCGCCTCGCCTTAGTAGGTTGGCCCATTCAACTGGTTTTGAAAAGGTTTTGTAGACTGGTATGGTCAGTTTTAAAACTTTTTATACGTTTTTCCTGTGAGTTTAAGTTGTTCTTTGTGGAGTTTTTATCCTTTTTCAGTACATGTATATTTTCTAAAACTAGATGACCCCCCGCGCGTTGCTGCGGGAATATGAGCTAAAAATAAAAGTAGCAATAGCATAACTGAACATTTCTTCAAATATTTGTTCGAATAACAAAACATTTTTGAGGAAACTTATGTTTGGGGAAAACCTGAAGCACATTGATATGCCTTAAAATCATGGTTAGTAGTAAAACACTGGTATCACTTAGATATAGAAACACACACACTAAAACCTGAAGCACATCTAGCACCTTTCTTAAATGCAAACAAACGTCAGCAAGAAGTGTGGCTCTTTCTCAAACTGCCACTAAGGATCGTCTTAGCAGAACAACATTTTATTCTTGATTCCTATTTTCCCCTACATTTTCAGGCAAAAGGGAAGAACAAATATGTAGTAAAGATAAATACTTTGGTGATCCTACATAAATACATTTGACAGTAGTAAATGCAAACATACCAAATGAATGACGAATCGATGTTTCTTGATCCTTTGTGTAGAATTCTTACCAGAATCGTGAATTCAGGTTCTACCAAACAAAAGGGAATCTACATAGAAGCACACAGGACGTAAGAATATATATCATATACTTGTAATAGCATGAAAACTAAACGGAAGATGTAACAAAACTGTACATGCAAACATAGTGTGGCAGGGAAAAGGAGCCAATATATATTATGTACTGAGAAAAAATAGCAACACTGTGGATCACATTAGCAAACAACAGTAGGGGCAATCAATTGATAATTGCCTGTGAATTTGATGGCAACAGATTGAAACAGAGGAAAGCTCGACACACGTGCTCGGTCAGTAACACAACACAGAGGCATGACTTTTGAGGCCAAATCAAGATACATCTAAGTGCCTTGATGAACATGGTAATAAAACAATTTAGCATTTCTAATCTCTCAACTAATTAATGTCAACCGTTGCTGGAGCAAAAACAGTGACAATCCATCTTACAGACCCTAGAAAAAGATGCGGGAGAGAATAAGAACTGTGGCTCACTAATGTTCGCCTTCCTCCGCTTCTTGCCCCACTTGCTCCATGAAAAAGCGTTTGAGGGATTGTGTAGCAGGTAGTACCAAAAGGCATCAGAACCCGCAAAGAAAATAAAAATAAATAGCATGAACTAACAGAGCCTGGTTCGAAAATAGCAAACAAAACATTTGAAGTGCAACAGAACGGCATGAATGACCAGAACCTGATCCAAAAAATACTCCAACAAAAATATTAAAGGACAAAAATAGAGCTACCAATAATAGTACTCGGCAACATCTGAAACTGAAATCAACTCTCCTCCCAAAAATTTACGTAATAATAGGTACCAAAATTTGAAAGTAAATCACATCAATGTAGTAGGGATAATTGGGTGCAGAGGGGGTGTAACAAATAACTGAGGGAAGCAGATCGACATAGGAAAAAGGGGGCAGATCGGCATAGGAAAAATGGGCACTTCTGGCTGCCTACGATGGGAATTCAGATATCGATCTGCACTGGAGCTCGCTGTTGCTCGGTACCATGGAGGTGCTACAACTGTCAAATCCATCGCTGACTAATTGATCTCCGTTGACCGTGAATCAGCAAAATCTAACCAATCCCACCCATGGGCCATGGCTCCCTGCTAACCTAACCAAATCAAATCATACTACCTTGACAACTATTAAATCGAACTACACGAATATGACTCAAACCAAATTAGCTGGCTGGTTAAGCAAAAATGGAAAATCTGAAGGTAGAAGGATGAGTAGTAGAAGCGTGGGGAGTACTACTATTTACAGTGTGGTACTCGTATCAAGTTTGAACATCTCATAAACTATTATATATTGTGAGGTTTGCATCGACATGAACTTTCAAACAAAGGTAACTTACGACGTTGTACAGACAGAAAATTTTATTTCTCAGGATTAAGAACTGAACCTGTAGGGAGAAGGGAGACGATGGCTAGGGATGCAGCGATGACATTCCGAGAACTCAAATTCGTCGCATCAATGGCGATGATTGTCGGAGGGCGTAACCTGACGAACTTCGGAGCAGAGACGTGGGCAGGAGATGACAGGAACAGAGTCGGTCCACTGCTTTAAGCGGAGATCAACTGCGTCAATTACCCGCAAATGAGAAGGTAGTAGTAAAGCCAGACGTTTCTGTTCTTGACATGAATCCATCCGTTTCTACTGCACAAAGATTATAGTGGCATCAATTGATTCAGTGGAGAAGGTGTAGAGGGAGAGGAGGGTCGTGGATAACACAGGTGGCAGTGGTGGGGAGCAGAGGAGTCGCCGCGACGGGGAGGAAAGGGAGAGACTGTGATAGGGAGCAGGGGAGGAGCCGCGATGGGGAAGAAAGGGAGCAGTGCGGCGGGGTGGGCCTGGCTGCAGTTGAAGAAGGAAGGATTGGGGGAGCAGCGCGTTCAGAATTTGCAGGAAAGAAAACGACACCTGAAGCGGTGCGGCCGGGAGAAAAAGGATGATTATATGTATAAAAGAAAAAAAATAGAAAAAATAATCACATGGTGTAGTGACGTGGACGCCTACATGTCAAGATAATTGGTGGTAATGGGATGATGATGTGGATATGCTGCATGTCAAGAGAAATAGGCTAGTGGGGATGGACTATTTAAGTATTATAGATTATAGATACATGTTATACATTTTTCCAGATTTTTTTATACATTTTAAATATATATTTAAATAAATGATGAATTTTATAAATACATGTTTTGAAAAACAACATGTTAAACATTTTTCAAATACAGATTGGACATTTTCATTGTACAAAATATTACTTAAATAATTACATGGATATGTTTTACATTGAGTAAACACTTTTATAAATGTCAAGAACATTTTTTCAAAGCACATGAACAATTTCAAATATCACACACATTTTCTAAAATTAAGTGAACATTTTTTACAATATATGAACATTTGTTAAAAATATCATGAAGGTATATTTTCGAAACACAAGAACATTTTTCTGAATGCTACCAACATTTTTGAAGATTGTGCGAACATATTTGTATATACTGCACGAACATTTCTTTTAATTGCATGATGTTTTTTTAATTTAACTAAATTAATTTTTGAAATATATGTATTTAGAATATTTTAAAATAAAAAAGGTAAAAACTGAACGAAAGAACACAAGGTCACGAACTACTACTACTGGACCGGACCGATTCGCGCTCTCCCTAAGGCGAGGGAGCAGTCGCTCTCGCTACAAGCGAGGTATAGCCACCCGGGAGCTCCTATTGGGCGCATAAGGCGCCGGGAAAGCAGCAAGCGCGCACCTGGCCCATGTGCGGGCCGGGACGCTGCCTCTTTCCTTTCTTCTTCTGCTTTTGTTTTTCCTTTTTTTCAATAATTCGGGATATCAAAAAAGTTGCTAATTTTAATAAAACCCATCATGATTTCAAAATAAATAAATCATGATTACATAAAAATGCTCTGGAATTCAAAAACAGTTCACAAACTTGTAAAAAAATGTTCACAAACTTCAAAATTGCTCATAATTTAAAAAATATCAAACAAATATTCGCTAATTTGAAAAATATTCACGAATTTGGAAAAAATGTTCACGATTAAAAAAATGTTCACAAATTTGGAAAAAAATGTTCATGGTTCAAAAAAAATGTTCGCTGATTCCAATTATGTTCACAAATTTGAAAACAATGTTCATGATTTTGAAAAAATGTCCACGATTCAAAAAAATGTTCATGAATTTGAAAAAAAAATCATTATTTCAAAACAAATGTTCATGATTTAAAAACATGTTCATGACTTAAGAGAATGTTCACAAATTCTCTAAAAAAATGTTCATGATTTTAGAAAATGTTCACGATTTCAAAAAAAAGAGAAACTCAACATTAAAGAAAAGAGAAAAGGAAAAATGTTCACGGTTTCAAGAAAATGTTCACGATTTCAAAAAAATGATCAGGATTTCAAAAAAAGAGAAACAGAATATTAAAGAAAAGAGAAAATAATGTTCACGATTTCAAAAAAAATGTTCACAATTTCAGAAAAAGAGAGACAGAACATTAAAGAAAAGGAAAAAAGAAGAAAATTAATCAGAAAAGGTAAAAAGAAAAAAAACCGGTAAAAATAAACAAGAAAAAACTGGTTTTGGGAAGTTTCTAGAACCTTCCCAAAAACGGTGGGGAGGAATCCCCTATATGGGTTGGCCCATATGAGCGCTCAGCGCGCCAGGGAGGTGCGCGTTTGGTCGCTCGGGGGTGCCCTATGTGGCGTATAGGAACCCGCTAGCCACGCCCTCCCATTTTGTAGTCCTCGGTGCGTTTAATTGACCGCTATAAATGATGTTTGGGTTGCGGCACAATACACTCGCTCACTAGCTTTGTCGCTCTGTTCACTCGCTCTGCCGGCCAGTAGAGATAAAGGAGGAAAGGGGGTGGAAGGGGGAGAAGTAGAAATATATGGAATGGGAGGAGGAGGTGGTCCTGGTGCCCAAACAAAAAACTTGCCTGAGGATATGGATTATACTCATGGGCGCAGTGTTAATAAACTATAAACCAAGTAAAAAAACGCTCTAAAAAGTGCAGTGAAGATGGACCAGTAAATGTGAATGGCCAAACAGTGCCAAATCTATCACGAAAGTTACAATCCACTGTTCAGCTACTGGAGTCTATGGGAGGTGGAAGTGTGGGTGAAAGAATTTTTGCGACGGATACGCCCGGAAAGACATCAATTGTGAAGAGAAGAAAGCAGGGTAATGGAGAGAAAATTGATGAAGGCGACATGACAATTGAGGCGGCTGCTCGAATGGACGGTGACGATGTCCTAAACTAGGGGGTGCTAACCAAATCGGTTTCATCACAATGGGTCGGGCCAAGGGACCCTGGGTCATCGACAAATGGGCCAAGGCTGCCATGCCCCAAAGCATACTTAAGATGAAATCCTTCAAAGACTTGGCACATACTTCAAGACTTGTTTGAATCTTCGACATTTTTATCCCTAGATGTAATCGACCTCATATAAACCTTAGTACCAAGAATCCATATATAAGTCGAGGGGATTAGAGCATAGTGTAGAGTTTTTAGGTATTCACATGTTATCTCAAGGTAGACCATCCGGTACCTTGTACTCTAACACAATCAATACAGCAAAAGCAGGACGAAGGGTTTTACCTCTTTGGAGGGCCCAAACCTAGGTAAACATTGTCTTGTTCTTCCCGTTACCAGCTATCTAAGATCACCAGCTAGGGACCCCCTACCTGAGATCTGCTGGATTATTATTCCTGATATGATGGGCCATATAGGTCCCGTTATGTGGTTAGGGTAGCTTGATAGTGTCATCGCTCGATGATCCAAACCGCATCGATTGTGAAGCTACGTTAGAGTGCTTGGATCTCGGTTCAACCAAAACACTAGAGAACCTTGAAGCTCCAAAACCCTGTCGAGACATCAATCTCGATAAATCACAATGCACGAACAATCCCTCGACCATGAATTTAGATTGGACCGAGGACCCGTTAGTAATTACCACCTAGACATCGGCTTTACGCCAGCCATAGGGTGGAACCGATGCTCCACGGGACCGAACCTTGAGTTTGGACCCGAGCACCTACCTCAACGGCCATGCTCTCCAGGCCATACATGCGATCTTGAAGGCTGAGTACTAGCTTCGAGAAAATTCCCCGGGGAGGCTGAAGTTAGATCGGTTCAGAATCAAATTTTGTCCCCCATCCACTGCCCATGCCACGTAGTGTCCTGACAATTCAGGACCAACCGACATCTGGGACTTAGTTGTCGTCGTGCAAAAACCAAAAGAAACAATCAGACAATTTTGGATGAGATTTTTGTTCGTAAAACACAAGATCGTAGATTCTCCGGACGGAGAAGCACCGGTGATACATCTGCAATGTATCTATAATTTATGAAGTATTCATGCCATGTTTACAATAATTTTATATGGTTTTGGTGCACTTTATATTATTTTATGGACTAACATATTAATTTAGTGCCTAGTGCCAATTCTGGTTTTTGCATATTTTTTGTTTCGCAGAAAAACCATATCAAACGAAGTCTAAACACTATAGTAATATATGAGGATTTTTTAGAATATATGTAATTTTTAAGAAAAAGAATCAACACAAAATGGTGCCCGAGGGCTCTACAAGGCAATAGGGTGTGCCCCTTGCCTTGTGGGCACCTCGTAGGAGGAGTCGTTCGACGAAGACAAAAGCTTAATGGTCTACCAGACTCACTCTTCGAGGAACCAGCGGAAGAGAGCTCTTTGGGAAATAAACCATCTTTATCAAATGGCAGCCTCGGACAGCATGGGGTTTAAACACCCCAATCTGAAGAAAATATGCCCTAGAGACAATAATAAAGTTGTCATTTTATATTTCCTTATTCATGATAAATGTTTATTATTCATGCTAGAATTGTATTAACTAGAAACTTGATAGATGTGTGGATACATAGACAAAACACCGTGTCCCTAGTAAGCCTCTACTAGACTAGCTCGTTAATCAAAGATGGTTAAGTTTCCTAACCATGGACATGTGTTGTCATCTGATGAACGAGATCACATCATTAGAGAATGATGTGATGGACAAGACCCATTCATTAGCTTAGCATAATGATCGTTCAGTTTTATTGCTACTGCTTTCTTCATGGCAAATTCATATTCCTCCAACTATGAAATTATGCAACTCCGGGATACCGAAGGAATGCCTTGTGTGCTATCAAACGTCACAAAAAAACTGGGTGATTATAAATATGCTCTACAGGTATCTCCAAAGATGTTTGTTGGGTTGTCATAGATCGAGATTATGACTTGTCACTCTGAGTATCGGAGAGGTACAGGGACGAATTCAAGGGGAGACGAGGGGGGGGTGAGACCCTCCCTGACGATGTCGTTTCTTCTCAACAGCGATCAGATT
>NC_041385.1:92885560-92886117 GCF_002162155.2 Triticum dicoccoides
AAGCCCAGCCCATGTACATCAGATTATTGACAAAGCCCAATTTCCAGCCTAGAAGGTAATGGGATCATGTCACGCACGCACGCACGCACAGGCTCCTGGCTAGTACGAGATCGGTGTCTCATGCCCGGTTGTCCGCCGCCTGCTGCTCCAGGGGGGAGCTTCTAGGGCAGTTCCAGATCCATCGATGTGCAGCTTCCTATCTATCAATCCACAGCTTGCACGGACGCACAACCAATCTGCCGGCCACATACACATAGCCAACAAGAGGGGCAACGAGGGCAAGGAAAAAATGGTTAGGTTACTTCTCGTCTCGTCTCTCAATTTACATTACCTAGTCTATGACTTGTGTTTTAAGATTAGATCAACACTTGTGCCTTTTATAATCTACATGATTTGATCTGTAGAACCTACAAAAAAAACACGAGACAAGGTTTACATTGGTTATCCCCTCCTATAGTAGAAATATTTAGTTACATCTGAATTGATTTTTGCATTTGCTTTATGGCAAATTTTAATAATAAAATCAATTGCTCATAGCTGACGCCATTTTTCTTTGT
>NC_041385.1:92886437-92951767 GCF_002162155.2 Triticum dicoccoides
GGTATCTCTGTGCCCTCTCGGTAATGCACATCATAAGAAGCCTTGCAAGCAAAGTGACTAATGAGTTAGTTGCAGGATGATGACGGACGATCAAATCTCGGGCAAGTAACATACCGATGGACAAAGGGAATAACATATGTTGTCATAACAGTTCGACCGATAAAGATCTTCGTAGAATATGTGGTAGACAATATGAGAATCCAGGTTCCGCTATTGGTTATTGACCGGAGAAGTGTCTCGGTCATGTCTACATAATTCTCGAACCCGTAGGGTCGCACGCTTAACGTCCATTGACGCTAGAATAGTATTGGGATATTTGATGAGTGGTAACAAAATGCTGTCCGGAGTCCCGGATGAGATCTCATACATCACAAGGAGTCTCGGAGTGGTCGAGATATAAAGATTTATATATGAGAAGTCATATTTTGGGTTTCGGAAAAAGGTGCAGTTTTTTCGGCATTGTACCGAGAAGCTTCCAGAAGGTTCCGAAGGATTCCAGAGGGATCCGGAAGTCCGCAAGTGGGTTCACCACGACCCAAGGGCTAGCATGGGCTGCCGGGAGGGGCCTTGGCCTTATTGGGCTAGGCACACCAAGTCCTCAAAAGCCCATGTGGATAGGGAAGGCAAAAATGGAAGGAGTCCTAGTAGGAATAGGATTGGACTTGGAGTCCAAGTCCTCTCCCCCTTAGCTGCGCCCTAGGGCTTGGAAGGGCTGTTTGCCATGCCCCTCCACCTATATATAGAGAGGAGGGGCGCCCCAAGAGGACACACCAAGCCCTTGGCGCCCCTCTCTCTCCCGTTACTCTGTAGTTCCACCGCCTCGTCCAGGCGATGCTTAGCGAAGCGCTGTCGGTGCTCCACCACCACCATCACCACCATGCCATCGTGTTGGTTGCGATACCATCTAATTCTCCTCTCCTGCTTCCTGGATCAAGAAGGAGGAGACGTCATCGAGCCACACATGTGCTAAACTCAGAGGTGTCGTCCGTTCGACACTAGATCGGTTGGATTATGATTGGATCACGAAGAGTACGACTACATGAACTGCGTGATAAACACTTCTGCTTTCGGTCTACGAGGGTACGTAGACACACTCTCCCCCCTTGTTGCTTTGCATCCCCTAGATAGATCTTGCATGAGCGTAGGAATTTTTTTGAAATTGCATGCTACGTTCCCCAACAGTGTCATCTGAGCCAGGTCTATGAGTACATGATATGCATGAGTAGAACACAAAGAGTTGTGGGCGGTGATCGTCATACTGCTTACCACCAATTTTCTTATTTTGATTCGGCAGTATTGTTGGATGAAACGGCCCGGACCAACCTTACATGACCACGTTCATGAGACGGTTCCACCGACAGACATGCAACTTGTTTTGCATAAAGGTGGCTTGCGGGTGTTTGTTTCTCCAACTTTAGTTGAATCGAATTTGACTGTGGACGGTCCTTGTTGAATGTTAAAATAGAAAACTTGATAAATCACTGTTGTGGTTTTGTGTCGTAGGTAAGAACGGTTCTTGCTAGAAGCCCGTAGCAGCCACGTAAAACTTGCAACAACAAAGTAGAGGACGTCTGTCAGGACCCCGACTCAATGCCACATCGATCTAGCATGTAACACCTCATATCACTTTGCGGCCTCACGCATGGTATTCCCACGGGTGTCGCCTTACCTTTGCCCGGGACCGTTTGTGCCTTTTGGCACACGTATATGATAGTGTCGCTAGCATCCATATGATAAGGAGCCCGGGCTGACATGGCTAGTCGTAAACCCAAAGTGGAACAAACTTACAAGGACAGGCATCCATGACCCACCATCGAACGTGTCGGTCATCAGCGAGTGAATCCAGGCTGTAGCACTGGGCTAGCAGGACTCCGGTAAACCGGGCTGTAGCGGGCTAACAGGACTCCGGTACTCATTGCGTGACATTTCCCTGAAGGGACAGACACAGGAACGAAGAAGGACATATGCCTTCCAGCCTAAGTGTTCTGGAGCAGTAGCAAGCTACCATGGCTCAGTGGAAGCACTAGGAGACATTTCCCGGTAAGAGAGGCTACTAAGGATAAACAACTAGATAGTCAGATCCCACACATACCAAGCATTTCAATAACATACACACAATATGCTCGATATGTGCAAATACAACATGGCATCACAACATGACTCTACAACTCAAGTATTTTATTAATAGGCTCCGAGGAGCGAGATATTACAAACATGGGTCTCATGACCCAACACTCAGAGCATTCAAGTCAAAGCACAAGCGGAAGCTTAACATGTCTGAGTACAGACATCTACAAATGAAAAAGGCTGAGAAGCCTGACTAACTACCAGATCCTGCCGAGGGCACAAGATCGTAGCTGAGGTAACAAGCTAAACGTCGAAGTCCACGCAGATTTACTAGTGAGACTGAAGTCTCTCTGCAAAAATATAAAATAGGCAAACGTGAGTACAAATGTACCCAGCAAGACTTACATCAGAACTAACTACATATGCATCATTATCAACAAAGTGATGGTGGGGTTTAATTGCAGCAAGCCAGCTTTGACTCGGTGGCTATCCTGCACTACGACTGCAAGTAACTCTTTTGAGGTGGCGCACACGAGTCCACATATTCACCAACCAATACACCACTATGGATCCGCTCCCGTCTCCCTACAAGAACGCCATCCATAGCACTCACGCTTATCTTGCGCATTTTAAAGTATCCACTTTCACTTGTCTATGAACTGTTATAGGCAACCCAGAAGTCCTTTACCGCGGACACGGCTATTCGAATAGATGATGTTAGCCCTGCAGGGGTGTACTTCTTCACACACGCTCTCACCACTTACCATCGTTTACACGACATGTACTCGGCAACCTTCAAGCGGAATCCCAACGAGGGTGTCGGCCACGACCTACCTAAACACTCAAGTCTCTAGTCTAGGTTTATCGCCTATTCAGGTTTCATCCGCAAGGAGTCCGGCCGAGGTTTCCACATACGGCCCCGAACGATGTGTACAGGGTTCCGCGACACCAAACGGGCGCCCGGCATACCCGGCCACGTGCCTACCGCATCACAGCCCACCCCTCGGGTCAGCGCTGCCCACGGCCTCCAGCATACTACAAACACCAGAAACTACTTGCAACTCCTGTACAGAGGACAAGGGTGATTAAGAAGCCGACAGGGTCCATTGGTTTCGGGCCCAATGCGTGGTAGTAGCTGTTTCATGGATCACAAACACAGAACTCAGTTCCTGAGGACGGCTTCAATGAGACAACCCACCATGTACTCCTACATGGCCTCTCACCGCTACCTTTACCAAATCGTGTTCACACACTTAGCTCACACATAGTAGGACATGTTCACACACCTCTGATTCATCCCCGAAGAATCAGACCTGACTCAACTCTAAGCAGTAGCAGGCATGACAAACAAGCATGAATGAGTAGGCACAACAGGGCTCAAACAACTCCTACTCATGCTAGTGGGTTTCATCTATTTACTGTGGCAATGACAGGTCATGCAGAGGATAAAGGGGTTCAGCTACCGCAGCAAATAATAGATGAATCGTTGTTGTCCTAATGCAGTAAAAGAGAGCAGGAGCGAGAGAGTGGGATTATATCAGAATGAACAAGGTGGTTTTGCTTGCCTGGCACTTCTGAAGATAGCATTGAGTCTTCATCGGTGTCAACGATCACAACGTCGGTACAACATCTACCGAGGGGGAACAACATCGACAAACAGAGAAGAAACATGATCAATGCAATGCACAATATGATGCATGCTATGACATGGCAATAAGAATGTGTTTTGGCTAATGCAAGCTAGAACAGATTGAGATGAATCCATTTGAACCAAAGATTCAAATGCAAACCCATTTTAAGAGGTCATAATAGTGCATTAACTTGTTTCACCTAAATAGCAAGGTTAATGTGTTCTAACATGTATGAAACCAGTGCAGATGAATAGATTGGATTTTTCTGATCATTTTTCATATATAAATTATTTAATTTGGAGTTACGGTTGATTTAATATGATTTTTAGAAGTCTTGGACATTTTCTGGAATTAAATAAATCAAATAGATTTATTTAAATCCAGAAAAGCATTACTGCGTCAGCATGACGTCAGCATGACATAAGCGAGTCAACGGAATGTTCAGGTCAACCTGACCAGTGGGTCCCGCGTGTCAACAGTTAGTTAAACTAACTAAACTTAGTTAGTTCTAAACTGAGTTAATTAGCAGAGGGGGCCCCACTTGTCATAGACTCAGGGAGTCAACCTGGGCCCACACGGAGTCAACCAGGGTCAAACGCGATCAAACTCGCCGGCGTTTAGCCGCCGGCGAGGCCAGACGCGGCGGGGCGATGCGGGTTTCGTGCTCGGAGGACCAAAACGACGGCGGAGCACATCTACACGTAGCTGGGAACGAGCCGCGTCGTTTGGTGGCAGTGGTGGAGCTCGGGGTGGCCGGGAACGTCGCCGGCGACGACCTTGGCGGTCGCCGGAGTTCGGCCGAGGTCGAACACGGCGCTAGGGGGCACGGCGAGGCGCGTGGGGTGGCGTTTTGGGCTCCTGCGAGTGTGGTGAGGGTGGTGGTGTGCTCGGAATCGAGCCAAGGTGGCCGTGGCCACGACGGCTATGTGCGGTGGCGATGGCGAGTGCGGCCGAGCTCGGTGCGGTCGATGCAGGGCTCGAGAGCGAGAAGGAGAGGGATGGAGAGGTGTAGCAGCTCACGGTGAACACGAGGGTGCAAATGACGCAGTCGGGGACGAGCTGGTGCGGCGGATACGGCAAGGGGGATCTGCGGCGGCGTTCGGTGAAGACGAGCTCGATGGAGATGAGGGAAAGCGTGTGAGCGCTCAGGGCTCGGCTAGCTCGACGTTGAGGACGACGGCGGAGCTCTTGGACAAGTCAGCGCGGCGCGGGGACGACGGCGGACGCTGGTTTCACGGTGGCGCGGCGCGGCAGCGTCGGTCATGGCGGGAGAGGGCGAGGGAGAGAGGCAGGGGGCGTGTGAGGTGTCTGCGGGGTCGGGGCGGCAACATGGAGCCTGCCCAGGTGTCCACGGGCGCGGGGCGGCAAGAAGGTGGCGCCGTGGCGAGCTCGCGCTCGTCGGTGTCACCTCTGTGCGTGCCTGGCGAGGACGAAGCAGCTGGCTGGCATGGGCCAGCATAGTGTTGGGCCTGCCAGGTGGGCTGCCAGGTGGGCTGCGGCCAGGTAAGTTCCCTCCTTCTCTTTTATTTTCTGTTTTCTATTTTTCTGTAATTGTGTGGCTTTATTAAAAATACCTAGGCATCTTTAAAAATCCTGAAAATAATCAGGGGCTCTGTTTAGGTTATTTCCAACAGTCCACACTTATTTTCAGAATTATTTGGGCATTCAAAATATTTACTAGCATTTGAATGCCCAAATGCAATTTACATATGATTTAATTCAATGACCTTCTGTTGACCTAGAAAAATGTGCACCAATTTTGCCAGAGGTTCTAACCCAAGACAAAGAGGGTGAACTTTCTAGAAGGGCATTTCAGGTTCATTGAAAATATTTTTAGTAAGCCTTAGTTGAATTCAGAGGAGTTCTGGGGGTTCTGGCTTCCCCAATTCAAGTTTCTGATGGAAATAGACATGATGCAACACTCTAATGCATGGACTAGCTGGGATGTGACAACTCACCCCCACTAAACAAGAATCTCGTCCCGAGATTCAAGACATGAGGTAAGAAGACGGAGGGGGGCACAAGACCAATACAATCTTCGCGATCCAGGTTGCACCTCATAAGGTTGTTGATTTATTGCATACGTTGATCTTGACATCCTCGCTTTTGAGATCTTCATCCACGTGATGACGACGACGGAAAGGAACTCTATTAGGGTTGATCTTCTCAAAGATCGAACTATACAATCTCAACTCGCGGAATGAGATGTTGAAACATCTTGAGTTGAGACACAAAACACATCGAGAGGGATGGAAGAACAAACGACGGGGTTTGTTTTGGTGGGCAACAATTCCACGCGTAGAAAGATGGTGGATGGTGTCAAGCTGGCGAGGAAATAATTTCCATGATCCCGTAACGGGGCACCTTGAAAAAGGTGACTCATTGAACTGCTCCCTTAAGTGGCAAAAGAATTACTTTTGATCCATAGATCATTGAAACTCTTCATACCATCTTAAGGCAATTTACAATTGATCGATCGAAAGAGCTCGACGGAATGGCATACTCTGACTAGGATGGATGATGTGGACTACCTTGTTGTGAACAACGCAATGGATGATTTTTGCTAATCATTGGAAATGGATGAGGTCCATGGTGGAATGGCACAATGACGGTGCAAGCTAGGAACAAAATGCAAATGTTGGAATGCTCCAACCATCATATCTGCCTGAGATTTAGATCTGGTTAGTAACATGATACTTCAGACAACATGTCTGAAAAGGAAAAGGTTGCAACACAAATTGACGAGATGATATTCTGAGATTCTCGGGAGATGAACTACGGTAGCAAGCTCCAAAACATGAGCTGGTTCTGCTACAAGCATGTGAACACGCTGTCCCAGACAAGCATGGTCACCTGGTAGTCTTACAACGAAACACTACCGAGTTCAAAGAGGAACCATCAACGAGGATATTGAAGTCCTTGCATAAGTCTAGCTCTTAAGAAGAAACTTCTTCTCCTTGAACAAATCAATCAGTGGCTTGGTGTGCTACGGAATTCATATGGAATGAAGATGATCAGTCTAACAGACCACAGAATACTTCGCACGTGCATGACCGACTCGGGATGATTCCATAGGAAGTAAAAACATGCTTTCTCGAATTCACGACGGCATCTTGCATCCAATGCACATGAACTAGAGGAAGTCACTTCTTTCATCCAAGCATATTCTTCATGAACGAGTCATGAAGATAATGCTTATATAATTCCCAATACTAACTGGATGTTCTGCACGAATCATGGAGAAGATAAAAATGTTGCTGATGGGTTCAACAACAATTCATCCAGGTTTCCATGTAAGTGGAATTCCATAATTATGTGAACAAGTGATAGCATTGGTCAGACCCAAGAGATATAATGGTGTATGCTCGAGGGATCGACCACGAGTAAGACAACATTAAGAATATCGTTGGTTCTGATTTGATTTGACGATAGCCCATACTCAAATCAGAGATTGAATAAGACAATAGGTCCAACAATTTACCACGAGGATTAAGCAATGAATATATCATCTTTCTTCAACACACACACACACACACACACACACACACACAAAGATATCCCTGTGGAATGAACTGAGTCGGACAAGCTTTTACCTTCCAACTCTCCAAGTTGTTATTCAGCTTAACCAATTAGCTCAGGGGTACCCAACACAAATTCTTGGAGAAGGGGTGGTTTACATGAATAAACCAACTTGATCACGAACTCAACATAGCGGTCAGGTGACGACCTGGTGATACTTCTGAGAAGATATTCAGAAAATCACGAACCACCGATATGTTACTAAGCTCGAGAACACTTGCTTTTAAGGGCAAGACGATATGAACAAATGAGCAAGGGATTGACACAATCCTAACTCATTGATCGGAGAGTGCACCGAAAATAAGGACTAGGTAGCACGATCAACCTTAGGGTGATGATTCAATAACCAACACGCTAAGAATGAGGTTATTGTCCATTTAACTACCAAGCAACAGAGTTGCTAGGAGTATAGATTTCACACATCATGATTCACTTGTCGGTGTTCCGGTTGCAACAACACGGGAGCCGAGAAATGAATAATGAGGGTGATAAATATCACTGTCTCAAGAGTTCATAGAATGGTGTGCAATTCCCATGATAATCTTAATATAAAGATGGTAATACTGCAAGGTAGAGCAGAACAAAAGCTACATTAGCAATTTGATCTGCGGAGCACAACTACTTTGACCCAATCCTGGAAATGGATGAGATACTGGAGTTTGTTTCTCCTAGTCATTCCGGAATAGAATGGCTTGACGGACCACAAGAGTAATAGGCATTGATAACACGAATATCACTCCTGACTATCAATTGATAGACAAGGATCGAAATACAACTAAAGAGGGACAACTCAAAGAACATATGATTTTCTGAGTTGTGGATGCATGGATTAGCATGTTGAACGAGTTCAACATACTTCTTCCGGATAACCCATGCGGAAAAGGTAGAACTGGCAGAGTAACAACATAGAATCGAGAACTCGTCAAGAGCACTCTGGTTGTGATCTTTCGGTTCAGCGAGGAACTTCCACCAAAATTGTTCATGGTATTTGGAGGAAGGGAATACCACGGACCTCGAGGACTATCGCAAAGGTTACTAATAACCTAAAGGAACTAGCAAACACTATCAACATGAGGTAAGTGGGGTGAATCTCGGGTTCAAAACCCAGAAGTAGAATACCTACTAACTAAATGACATCACGGGATGCTTTCGAGAATAATGGCCAGAATCATCACACTAGGAACGCAAAACATGGTTCGATTACTAGGTGGCACTCTAAGACACCTAGGGTCATAATAATAATTCCAACATATATGTCGAGGCAATAGAATACCTCAACTCAGCAATTAGTGTGATTAACCTGGCCCAAAGGAACATAAAAGCCTGAGGGAAAGGATTTGCAGATGCATCAGATTATTTAGAAACCTGGGATGACTCGGACATCATAACGGCTGTAAATGCTCAAAAGAATTTGAGACATGCTAAAAAAATGGTGGCATAACCACTCAGAGGCACAATATCAAGGTTTCGAGATCAATAGTTAACATACAGAGGTAGAAACTGAACTGAGGCTTAATCCATCAATCCTATAAGTCTACGGATTGGTAACATGTGATCCTAATAGAAAGAAGAGAAAGCGTAGTTCCTTAACCCCGTAGGAAAGATAAGATGACTCAAATCAGAAGGGCATGAGGTAAAGAAGTAAAAAGAGCCTTACGTTCCCACCCCACAATCAATTCCCCTAAATATAACTAAAGCATTTCTAGACTCAACTTCGACCAGTTTGGCTTGGTAATCCTATAGGCAGTCGGGCTCTGATACCAAAGCTTTCAGGACCCCGACTCAATGCCACATCGATCTAGCATGTAACACCTCATATCACTTTGCGGCCTCACGCATGGTATTCCCACGGGTGTCGCCTTACCTTTGCCCGGGACCATTTGCGCCTTTTGGCACACATATATGATAGTGTCGCTAGCATCCATATGATAAGGAGCCCGGGCTGACATGGCTAGTCGTAACCCAAAGTGGAACAAACTTACAAGGACAGGCATCCATGACCCACCATCAAACGTGTCGGTCATCAGCGAGTGAATCCAGGCTGTAGCACTGGGCTAGCAGGACTCCGGTAAACCGGGCTGTAGCGGGCTAACAGGACTCCGGTACTCATCGCGTGACATTTCCCCGAAGGGACAGACACAGGAACGAAGAAGGACACATGCCGGCCAGCCTAAGTGTTCCGGAGCAGTAGCAAGCTACCATGGCTCAGTGGAAGCACTAGGAGACATTTCCCGGTAAGAGAGGCTACTAAGGATAAACAACTAGATAGTCAGATCCCACACATACCAAGCATTTCAATAACATACACACAATATGCTCGATATGTGCAAATACAACATGGCATCACAACATGACTCTACAACTCGAGTATTTTATTAATAGGCTCCGAGGAGCGAGATATTACAAACATGGGTCTCATGACCCAACACTCAGAGCATTCAAGTCAAAGCACAAGCGGAAGCTTAACATGTCTGAGTACAGACATCTACAAATGAAAAAGGCTGAGAAGCCTGACTAACTACCAGATCCTGCCAAGGGCACAAGATCGTAGCTGAGGTAACAAGCTAAACGTCGAAGTCCCCGCGGATTTACTAGTGAGACTGAAGTCTCTCTGCAAAAACATAAAATAGGCAAACGTGAGTACAAATGTACCCAACAAGACTTACATCAGAACTAACTACATATGCATCATTATCAACAAAGGGATGGTGGGGTTTAACTGCAGCAAGCCAGCTTTGACTCGGTGGCTATCCGGCACTACGACTGCAAGTAACTCTTTTGAGGTGGCGCACACGAGTCCACATATTCACCAACCAATACACCACTATGGATCCGCTCCCGTCTCCCTACGAGAACGCCATCCATAGCACTCACGATTATCTTGCGCATTTTAAAGTATCCACTTTCACTTGTCTATGAACTGTTATAGGCAACTCAGAAGTCCTTTATCGCGGACACGGCTATTCGAATAGATGATGTTAAACCTGCAGGGGTGTACTTCTTCACACGCGCTCTCACCACTTACCGTCGTTTACACGACATGTACTCGGTAACCTTCAAGCGGAAGCCCAACGAGGGTGTCGGCCACGACCTACCTAAACACTCAAGTCTCTAGTCCAGGTTTATCGCCTATTCAGGTTTCATCCGCAAGGAGTCCGGCCGAGGTTTCCACATACGGCCCCGAACGATGTGTACAGGGTTCTGCGACACCAAACGGGCGCCCTTCATACCCGGCCACATGCCTACCGCATCACAGCCCACCCCTCAGGTCAGCGCTGCCCACGGCCTCCAGCATACTACAAACACCAGAAACTACTTGAACCTCCTGGACAGAGGGCAAGGGTGATCAAGAAGCCGAGAGGGTCCATTGGTTTCGGGCCCAATGCGTGGTAGTAGCTGTTTCATGGATCACAAACACAGAACTCAGTTCCTGAGGACAGCTTCAATGAGACAACCCACCATGTACTCCTAGATGGCCTCTCACCGCTAACTTTACCAAATCATGTTCACACACTTAGCTCACACACAGTAGGACATGTTCACACACCTCTGATTCATCCCCGAAGAATCAGACCTGACTCAACTCTAAGCAGTAGCAGGCATGACAAACAAGCATGAATGAGTAGGCACAACAGGGCTCAAACAACTCCTACTCATGCTAGTGGGTTTCATCTATTTACTGTGGCAATGACAGGTCATGCAGAGGATAAAGGGGTCCAGCTACCGCAGCAAATAACAGATGAATCGTTGTTGTCCTAATGCAGTAAAAGAGAGCAGGAGCGAGAGAGTGGGATTATATTGGAATAAACAAGGGGGTTTTGCTTGCCTGGCACTTCTGAAGATAGCATTGAGTCTTCATCGGTGTCAATGATCACAGCATCGGTACAACGTCTACCGAGGGGGAACAACACTGATAGACAGAGAAGAAACACGATCAATGCAATGCACAATACGATGCATGCTATGACATGGCAATAAGAATGTGTTTTGGCTAATGCAAGCTAGAACAAATTGAGATGAGTCCATTTGAACCAAAGATTCAAATGCAAACCCATTTTAAGAGGTCATAATAGTGCATTAACTTGTTTCACCTAAACAGCAAGGTTAATGCGTTCTAACATGCATGAAACCAGTGCAGATGGATAGATTGGATTTTTCTGATCATTTTTCATATATAAATTATTTAATTTGGAGTTACGGTTGATTTCATATGATTTTTAGAAGTCTTGGACATTTTCTGGAATTAAATAAATCAAATAGATTTATTTAAAATCCATAAAAGCATTACCGTGTCAGCCTGACGTCAGCATGACGTAAGCGAGTCAATGGAATGTCCAGCTCAACCTGAACAGTGGGTCCCGCGTGTCAACAGTTAGTTAAACTAACTAAACTTAGTTAGTTCTAAACTGAGTTAATTAGCAGAGGGGGGCCCCACTTGTCATAGACTCAGGGGAGTCAACCTGGGACCACACGGAGTCAACTAGGATCAAACGTGGTCAAACTCACCAGCGTTTAGCCACCGGCGAGGCCAGACGCGGCGGGGCGATGCGGGTTTCGTGCTCAGAGGACCAAAACAACGGCGGAGCACGTCTACGGGTAGCTGGGAACGAGCCGCGTCGTTTGGTGGCAGTGGTGGAGCTTGGGGTGGCCGGGAATGTCGCCTGTGACGACCTTGGTGGTCGCCGGAGTTCGGCCGAGGTCGAACACGGCGCTAGGGGGCACGGCGAGGCACGTGGGGTGTCGTTTTGGGCTCCTGCGAGTGCGGTGAGGGCGGTGATGTGCTCGGAATCGAGCCAACGTGGCCGTGGCCACGGCGGCTACGTGTGATGGCGGCGGTGAGTGCGGCCGAGCTCGATGTGGTCGATGCAGGGCTCGAGAGCGAGAAAGAGAGGGATGGAGAGGTGTAGCAGCTCACGGCGAACACGGCGGTGCAGACGACGCGGTCGGGGACGAGCTGGTGCGGCGGATACGGCGAGGGGGATCTGCGGCGGCGTTTGGTGAAGACGAGCTCGATGGAGACGAGGGAGAGCGTGCGAGCACTCGGGGCTCGGCTAGCTCGACGTTGAGGACGACGGCGGAGTTCTTGGACAAGTCAGCGCGGCGCGGGGACGACGGCGGCCGCGGGTTTCACGGTGGCGCGGCGCGGCAGCGTCGGTCATGGCGGGAGAGGGCGAGGGAGAGAGGCAGGGGCGTGTGAGGTGTCTGCGGGGTCGGGGCGGCAACGTGGAGCCTGCCCAGGTGTCCACGGGCCCGGGGCGGCAAGCAGGTGGCGCCGTGGAGAGCTCGCGCTCGTCGGCGTCACCTCTGTGCCTGCCTGGCGAGGACGAAGCAGCTGGCTGGCATGGGCCAGCACAGTGTTGGGCCTGCCAGGTGGGCTGCCAGGTGGGTTGCGGCCAGGTAAGTTCCCTCCTTCTCTTTTATTTTCTGTTTTCTATTTTTCTGTAACTGTGTGGCTTTATTAAAAATACCTAGGCATCTTTAAAAATCCTGAAAATAATCAGGGGCTCTGTTTTGATTATTTCCAACAGCCCACACTTATTTTCAGAATTATTTGGGCATTCAAAATATTTACTAGCCTTTAAATGCCCAAATGCAATTTACATATGATTTAATTCAATGACTTTCTGTTGACCTAGAAAAATGTGCACCAATTTTGCCAGAGGTTCTAACCCAAGACAAAGAGGGTGAACTTTTTAGAAGGGCTTTCAGGTTCATTGAAAATATTTTTAGTAAGCCTTAGTTGAATTCAGAGGAGTTCTGGGGGTTCTGGCTTCCCCAATTCAAGTTTCTGATGGAAAGTAGACATGATGCAACACTCCAATGCATGGACTAGCTGGGATGTGACTCCGTCTAACTTGTTTTTACAAGGCATGTTGTGATGTGATATGGTCAAGACATGATGTGATATACATTGTTGTATGAGATGATCATGTTTTGTAAAAGTTACCGACAACTGGCAGGAGCTTTATGGTTGTTGCTTTATTGTATGAAATACAAACGCCATGTAATTGCTTTACTTTATCACTAAGCGGTATAGATAGTTGTAGAAGCAATAGTTGGCGAGACGACCACGGCACTACGATGGAGATCAAGGTGTCAAGCCAGTGACGATGGAGATCATGATGTTGCTTTCGAGATGGAGATCAAAAGCACAAGATGATGATGGCCATATCATGTCACATATTTGGATTGCATGTGATGTTTATTTTTCTGCATCTTATTTTGCTTAGTACGGCGGTAGCATTATAAGATGATCCCTTAACTAAATTTCAAGGTATAAGTGTTCTCCCCGAGTATGCACTGTTGCGACAGTTCTTCGTGCTGAGACACCACGTGATGATCAGGTGTGATAGGCTCTATGTTCACATACAACGGGTGCAAGCCAGGTTTGCACATGCAGAATACTTGGGTTAAACTTGACGAGCCTAGCATGTACATACATGGCCTCGGAACACTGGAGACCTGTCGGGGGTTGGGTGCGACATATGCCAACGGATGGCTTATCATGGTGGGACCGAGTAGAACGTCGCCGGTGCCTGGAAGCGGGATGAGGCGTAGACATGTATGCCGGCAAACTTTACCCAGGTTGGGGGCTCTCCGTGGAGATAATACCCCTACTCCTGCTCTGCGGGGTCTCCGCATGATCACTAAGGCACTAGTGATACAAGGTGCTCCTTGAGCTGTGTCTAGAGGTAGGAGAAGGCAAGGCTAGCTCTTCCCTGCCCTAGGTAACTGGCTAGTTCTATCAGAGTGGGAACCCTTTGCATGGGTGCCCTGGGGGGTTTATATAGGCATACCCCCCAGGGGTACAATGGTAATCTGGCCGGTTGCTGGGCCCGGCTGTCAGTGTCTCCGGCCTCCGGCTTCTCCGCCGACTACTGGGGCCCGCCGCCTGGTGGGCCCCGCCGACTAGTTGTTGGCTGCTCACTGTAGCCGTGTCGCCAGTGACGAGGGCTTGGTCATCTCAGCGTGGATACAGTCCCGCCGCCTGGCGGGAGATCACTGTAGCCACACCTGGTCTCATCAGGTTAATGGCATGCTTGCCTCGGGGCAAGGGACGGCCGCCTGCTGGGGGTCGGCCCTACCCAAGTCCGACTGGTTGGGCATCTGCCGTCTTCTACGACGTCACTACCCGATAGGGCCCGCCGCCGGCAGGCCGTACCGATAGGTCGTCATGGGGAAAAGGGCTCCGCCTGCTCGGACCGATGTCAGGGGGGACATGGCATAGTGCCACGCCGTGCGCAGATCTCTGCCTGTACGGGGCACTGTAGCCATGCTCGTCTGGGATTCGGGGGCGACGTGCTTCACTGTAGCCACGCTCCATATTGTACTCTTGATGGGGGCCCAGACTCTGAGGGCGTCGGGTGGCCGCCCTTTCTGGGAGCGGGTCTACTGGAGCTGGCCGCTCCCAGTGCCGTCTTCTGGTGCTTGGCTGTCCTCCGGTGGTCGGCCTCTGAGACAGCCGGCCCCTGGTGGGCGAGACTTCTAGCTGGGGTCTTTGCAGGACGAAGCCGGCCCAAAGTTTTGATGTGCCAAGGGACTCGGGTGAGGCTACCCGTGGCCCATTACTCCAATAGTAGTCCCCAAAGCCGGTGAGGCGTTGTGGTCGTGGGGCCGCGAAGTCTCAGCGGCTTCCCCCCTCACCGAGCTCCAGGAGAGTGCTTTGATCCGCCTCGGGGCGCTCCAGCTTCTCGATCCGCCCCGCGGCACGCCGACTTCTCGATCCGCCTCGCGGCGCGCCGGCTTCTCGATCCGCCTCGCGCGCACCGGCTGCTGAGGTCAGCTTCGACAAGGCGGGATCATTGGCCAATTTTGAACTTCAAGGCGAGAGAACAGGTGGCGTGCCTGCTAAGCTTCCCAGGTCGCCGCCTGTCGTGGGAACGCCACACGACGTTCGCCAGCCCGGCCAGCCTACCACCCCACGCTCCTGATGGGACGTGACAGGGGGCCAGGCCCGCCACTACCAGGCCTCGGCACACGGGCGTATCCGCTGTGTCGAGGCGGGCGGTTGTGATTCCCGCGGGCATTCACGGCGCAGTAAGTTAACACGGCGAACATGGGGTCGTGGGGTCGTGGGAGCAGTTAATCCCACGACCCACGTCCCGTCCCCTCGGCTTCGTAGCTCGAGGGCTATAAGTAGGTGGAGGGAGGGGTACGGCGGGGCACGCGCGCCCCCTCCCACACTTTCTTCCTCCTCTCGCTCTCCCCACCACTGTTGTTGTTGCTGCCTCTTGCTAGCCGTGGTGCCGCCGCCGCCGCCGCTGTGCTCCTGCCCCTCCCGCAGCCCCGCCCGAAGCCATGGCGCGCGAGAAGGGCGACGACTGAGACGGCTCGACGGTCATCGAAGACCACATCACCTTCCTCCGGGACACGCGCCGGATGCCCAGCGCGGCATTCGTCAAGGCGCGGGTGCCGCCGGAGGAGGAGATATCACCGGCGCCATGAGGGAACGAGTGGGTCATCTTCCGCTCGCACTTTCACCGCGGCTTCGGCCTGCCGGCGAGCGACTTCCTCTGCTCGTTCCTCGACTTCAACCATCTCCAACCGCATCACTTGACGCCCAACACCGTGAACATTTTCTCCGCCCTGGTCACGACGTGCGAGGGCTACATCGGCATCCTCCCCACACTCGAGCTGTGGGGGCATTCTTCTATGGGAAGTTAGGCACCTTCGCCAAGGACACGACGGCCGAGTGCGGTGGTTTGTCGCCGTGCGCCGGCCGGCAAAAAAGAACGCCTTCCCTGTCATCAAGCTGGCGCAATCGGTGAAGATGTGGCAGCATTCTTATTTCTACATCGAGAACGTAGATCCGGCTGCCGACTTCCTCAACATGCCGGCCTACGAGGCCGGCCCTCCTACCGGGTTCCGGCCCAACTGGGGGTACAAGCCGAAGCCGGTGTCGGCGGATGCGGCGGCCGCCATCGGCCGACTCCAGGTGCTCCAGGAGTCGGAGGGCCTCGTGGCCTCCGACATCCTCGTCGCCTTCATCGAGCGCCGAGTCCTCCCGCTCCAGGGCCGCCCTCATCCGATGTTCCGGATGGGCGGGCAGCGCGACCCGTGCCGGCTATGCACGAAAGAGATGCCGACTGCCGAGGTCGCTTGGATGGTGAACGAGATCTCCGACCTCAAGGTGTCGGAGGGAGACTGGCGGTACGGGAAGCGGCCGTACTCTCGCGACAACCCGCCACCTGTCGTAAGTCCCTCGATTTCTTCCTTTAAATCTGATTTTCGGTCTTGCTCTCATCGTGACGCGACTCCTTCCTGGAGTGCAGATTTATATGTCCGTGGCGACGGCCGCCATCATGGGGCCAGGTGGTGACTACCAGCCGGACAGGGCAGTGAGTGACATGGACGACCCCGACTTGGGGGCGGCCGCCCTAGCGGACGATGCAACAGGCGGCAGCGGTGGAGCAGGCGGCTCCGAGGAGGGCGGCGGCGTGGAGACCTGGCCCGACCATGATGACGATGAAGATGAGCTGCGCCCCGCCTGGAGCACAGCTAACACCGGCGCTGGCCCCTCTACTGGACTTCCCGCCCGTGGCGGCAAGCGCAAGCGGAAGCAAGGCGCTGCCCTGTTTGGCAGCGCGCTGAAGAATCCCAAGAACCCGGCCGCGGCGACTAGGTGGCAGGAAGCCGCAGCCAAGGCGGCCAAGTACCAGAGGCAGCCGAAGGTGCCGGTTATGGTATCAGCGTAAGTATCTTTCTCTTGCCTTCACTTCTTCGCCTATCCGGCCTAAAAAAGCTTTTTTGTCGTGTTTTCACATCTCAGGGCCCCGCTCACCCTCGAGAAGTCGGGCACTGCCTTGTTTATCAGGTCGGTGACGACCTCCTCCACCAGTCGGCGGATAGACCCAGCCGCCGACCTCTGGGAGGCAAGGGAGCGGAACGCGCGAGAGGCACGTGACGAAGAGGCCGACCGCCTGGCGAAGGTGGAGGCGGACAAGGCCGCAGCGTCCGTGACGAGGAGGCTGGCGCAGGCAGAGGCCGAAGCCGCGGAGAGGGAGCGGCTCGTGGAGGCTGCATGCTGCCAGGAGCCGCTATTTGTGACGCCTCTGAACTCCGTGCCGCCTCCGTCGGAGTTTGAGGTGACGACTGGGGGAGCCGGCGATGAGCACCCGGTCATGGAGAGGGGAGGCGGCGACGTGGCCATGCCGGATGTTGTCATGCCGCCGCCACCACCGACAAGCGGAACGCGGGTCGAGCAGCCGGCCGAGCCGCCAGTGCCACCCGCCGGGGATGTGGTGGTGATGGACCTAACTCCTCAGGTCCGCACCCCTGTGCGCTTCCATCTGGAGAAGGCGGCCTCAGAACCGCGGCCGCAGGAGACCGGAGCTGCGAGCTCGTCGGTCCCCGACACCGAGGCGACCAGTGCCGCGCCAACCAGCTGGGTACGCGGGGGTGGGACGGGCTCCCTGAACGAGGCAGCCCTCAACGTCTAGGCCAAACTCCGGGCCGGAGCCCTCAAGCGCTGCAACGAGGCATTTCTGGATTCGCGGGCAGCCATCCGTGTAAGCTTCCTGCTTCTCTTTTATTTTGATCTTTTTTCATCCTTCGTGGGGGCGCGCCAGCGCACCCACTGGGTGTAGTCCCCAAGTTTTGGGCCGGCTGCTGAGCAGGTGGTCCGAAACTTTATCTTGTCGGAGCTAAATGCTAATCTTGTCTGATATTCCCCTCTGCAGGACTACCACAACGTTTGCGCGGTCGCCTACAACTCCAGGGTCCAGGACCTGGAGACGCAGACCAGCCATCTGTCCGAGAGCCGGAGTAAGCTTTTGTTTCCTTCTTTCGCGGGGGCGCGCTGGTGCACCCGCGGGCTGTAGTCCCCGAGATTCGGGCCGACTGCTGAGTAGTCGGGCCGGATCTCGCCCGCAACTGCATCCCTCCTTGTTATTTGACTGACACTCTTCCTTCTTTCCTCCTTTCAGAGGCCAACGCCACCTTGCAGCAGTAGCTGGGCGAAGCCAACACCGCCCTGTGTGGCAAGGAGGTGGAGTGCGGCAAGCTAGTCGAAGAGCGAGACCGGCTGGTCACTCAGCTTGCCGAGCAGGTGGAGGCCCTCAAGGCGGCCCAGCAGGAGGCGAAGACGAAAGAGGCCGACCTCCTTGCCGAGTTTGAGGTCGAGCGCTCCGCCTGGGCTGACAAGGAAGCCCAGATAACCGCCTGCTTCAGCAGCATCGAAGACTTGGTCGATAGTGATCTTGGTTTTCTTTGTTTCTTGCATTGAGCCACCGACCCTTATCTAGGTCGATTCCTCGTTTATAACTTTGGCCTTTTCTTTTCTTCTGCCCAAACAGACTTCTTCCCGGGCCACTCCGTCGCCGCGATCCAAATGATCGAGGCCCAGCGTGAGGAGCAGAGGGCAGAGGGCGCGCAGATCGCCGCTGACACCCCCCGGATCCTCAGCGAGCAAATCCTCAGCATCCAGGCCTGTCTCTGGCCTGCCCATCAAATACTGTGTCGTCTTTAGCGCATCAGGGCCCAGGCGGTCTCCGCCCTCTGGCCAGGCTTGCCGGCTCCGCGCACCCCAAGTCAGACAGCCGACTGGCTGGAGGTGGCAGCTGGCCGCCTGGAAGCCTGGAAAGGCTCTGTAGCCCGGGCAGGAGCGCGCCGGGCCTTGGAATTCGTCAAGGCATGGTACCTTGGGCTAGATCTAGCCCAGTTAACCACGTTCTGGCTGGAGGCACAAGAGGAGCTGGCGGCGGTGGAAGCCGAGCTTATCAACAGGGTGCCGCCGCGGCGGCGATCGCCGACTTCACCAACACCAGTGTCTTCGTCTCGGAGGTGGTCGAGGAAGGCGCCGAAGCACCGCAGGAATGGCTCGGGCTAAACTCGGCGGACAGCGAGGATTCAACTGAAGTCATCGACTCTAGCGATGAAGGGGAGGAAGGGGAGGAGGAGGAGGAGGAGGAAGAGAGCGACGTCAACCTGCCAGAGGTCGGGGCGGATGGTCGGCCCCAACCTGACCGGGCCTCAAGCAACGATCCGCGCTCCAAAGCGCTGACTGCTACTGGAGACGGCCAGGCGGGGATCGACCAGCTGCCCGTTCCTCCGATGGGCGCCACCGACTCTGTCGTCCAGCCCTCCGTTGTCCCGACTGCCGCTGCCGACACTACCGTCCAGATGGAGCCGCCTGCCGCATCAGGCGGCACGGTCGACTCCAGCATTCAGCCGGAGCCCTTTGTCGTGCCAACCGGCACCGCCCAGCCGGAGTCCTCTGCTGCACCAACCGGCACTACCCAGCCGGAGTCTTCTGCCGCTCCTTAGGATTTTTTCTTTTTCCCTGCTTGCTAGAGTCTGGACAATCTTGATTAAATTTCGCAATTCCACCCGTGGGGTGTATGTCAAACTTTGTTTAACGCCGGCCGGTAGGCCTCTATCTATGTAAATATTTTATCATCATTTATGCTTTGCTTTGCCGACTTCTATCTTTCCTTTCCTTTGCTCCTTGGTTTTTTCCTTTGCCGCCCTCCCTTAGCTATCCTCTTACCAGCCAAGCAGCCGCTCTGCGGACTGCGGCTGGGTTGAGTACTTAGCCATTTTGTGGGAGGGCTAGTACTTAGCCATTCGGAGTTCTGGCAATAAAAGTAGAAGCCGGCCGACCGGCTGGTCGGCAGCCGGACGAACAGGTGCGGTGCCGGCCTCAACTATATGCGTTTTGTCCTTAGTCGTTTTTCGTGTGGGCACCGTTTTCCAACCCCTGCCCGCCATGCAGTCTCTCTGCGAGCTGTGGCTTCTGACAAAGGAAGTTTTTGGTGTCGACACACTACTTGTGTGGCTGCAGGAGGCGGCCTATAGCAGAGGGCGGCGAGCCTCCGGGCTGACTGGTCGGACCCGGTGCCAGGAGGAAATAAAACTATGCATACTCATAGGCATAAGACTTATCATATAGATAAAATAGGGTAGTCCCCGAGCTCTTCTCGGGGGACCCAGAGTCTTTGTACATAGTACAAAAGGTAGCGTGATACATACTACTCTCAACTGTAAAACCTTCGGAGGAGGTTTGCGTTTCATGGCCTCTCCGTTTCTTTGCCTGAATCATGTCTGTTGCGTGCTCTGGGCTTCTGGGCATCGATCAGGTAGTAGGAATTGTTGCCCAGCACCTTGCTGATGATGAAAGGGCCTTCCCAGGGTGCCGAGAGCTTGTGCTGGCTGGCTGTTCGCTGGATCAGTCTGAGCACAAGGTCACCCTCCTGGAAGGATCTTGGCTTCACCTTGCGGTTGTAGTATCGGCGCAGACTCTACTGGTAGATGGCGGACCGGCTGAGTGCCAACAGCCTGCCCTCCTCCAGCAAGTCGACACCGTCTTCTCGTGCCTCCTTGGCATCCGCCTCGGTGTACATGGTGACTCTTGGGGAGTCAAACTCGATGTCTGTCGGGATGACGACTTCGGTACCGTAGACGAGGAAGAATGGCGTGAAGCCGGTTGACTTGTTCGGAGTCGTGCGCAAGCTCCAGAGGACGGCCGGCAGCTCGTCGAGCCAGCAGCCAGCCGAACGCTCCAGAGGCTCGACCAGTCGGGGCTTGAGGCCGGACAGAATGAGGCCATTTGCACGCTCAACTTGGCCGTTTGACTGCGGGTGGGCAACGGACGCTAAGTCCAGATGGATGCCCTGCGTTGCGCAGAAACGAGCCAAGGCTCCTTTGGCGAAGTTGGTGCCGTTGTCGGTGATGATGCTATGTGGTATGTCGTACCGTGTGGTGATGTCAGCGATGAATGTCACGGCAGTCGGCCCATTCAGCTTCTTGATTGGTTTTGCCTCTATCCACTTGGTGAACTTGTCCACTGTGACAAGCAAATGAGTCATGCCACCACGGGCCGTCTTGAATGGCCCTACCATATCCAGTCCCCAAACAGGAAAGGGCCAAGCTATGGGAATGGTCTTGAGTGCAGAAGCTGGCAAATGTGGCTTGGAGCGGAACTTCTGGCAGCCTTGACACTTCTGAACTAGTTCTTTGGCCTCTTCCAGAGTAGTTGGCCAAAAGAATCCATGGCGGAAAGCCTTGGCCACAAGTGATCTTGAAGCCGCGTGGTGGCCACATTCACCTTGGTGGATATCCCTGAGTATTGCTTGCCCTTGGTCCAACTCCATGTGGCGTTGATAAACCCCGGTGACACTTTGTCGCACCAGCTCTCTGTTGACTATGGTGTAAGCCGCTGCTCACCTTTGCACTTGTCGGGCCGAGATCTCATCAGTCGGCAGCTCCTTGTTCACCAGGAACTTGAGGATTGGTTGGGCCCAAGATGGCGTTGCTATTTCTTCGACTGCCACTACTGTAACTTGTATGAGGGCGGTTGGGCTGGGAGGCGGCGGGTTGGCAGCTGCTTCTGCCTGCTGTGCCGAAAAAGTTCCCAGGCCGACTGCTGAAGTCCCCGGGCCGGGCTCTGGAGTCCCCGAGCCGGGTGCAGCTGCAGCAGTCCCCGGGTCGCCCGCCGAAGTCCCCGTGCCGGCTTCCGGGACTCTCAAGTCGGATCCGACTGCTTCAAGAGGGGCCAACACGAAGATGGAATCTGATTCTGGGGACGGCTTGAGAAGGCGGCGCAGAGCGACGCCTGCTAGTATCGCTTGTCGGGTGGAGCCAATCCATGCCAAGGCATCTGCTTGCTCGTTGTCGTTTCTTGGCACGTGGAGGAACTCGCACCCGTCGAAGTATCCACTGAGTTGCTGCACGAGGAAGCGGTAGCTTGCCATGTTTGCATCCTTGGCGTCCCAGTCGCCTGACGACTGCTGGAACACCAAGTCGGAGTCACCATAGCACAGGATCCGGCGAATGCCGAGTTCCTTGGCAAGCCGGAGCCCGTGTACAAGTGCCTTGTACTCAGCTACGTTGTTGGAGGCGGCGAAGTGGACTTGCAACACGTATTTGAGTTTGTCGCCTTTGGGAGAGGTGAGGACGACGCCGGCTCCTAGACCGGTGCGCATTTTTGAACCATCAAAATGCATCCGCCAATGGGTGGAGTCTGGTGTAGGCAGCAAATACTGGGTCTCGGCCCAGTCAACAAGGAAATCGGCCAGCACTTGTGACTTGTTGGTGGTGCGAGGCTGGTAGTAGATGGTGTAGGGGGCCAAATCAATAGCCCACTTGGCCACTCGGCTAGAGGCGTCTCGGCTTCCAATGATTTCGGCAAGTGGAGCCGTGTAGACGATGGTTATTGGGTGCTCTTGAAAGTAAGGCTTCAGCTTCTTGGCGGCAAAGTGCACGTCGTAGAACATCTTCTGGTAATGTGGGTAGTTTTGCTTGGAGGTGGACAGTACTTCGCTCAAGTAATACACCGGTCTCTGGACCAGCAATGCTCTATCCTCCTCCTTGCGCTCTACCACCATGACTATGCTGACAACCCGACTGGTGACTGCGATGTAGAGGAGCATGGGCTCCTTCTCAGTCGGAGCCACCAGGATAGGTGGGGTCGCCAACATCTTCTTGAGCTGGAGAAATGCTTCATCCGCCTTGTCTTTCCACTCGAAAAAAGTGGTCTTCTTCATGAGCTGATACAGGGGAAGAGCCTTCTCGCCCAGCCAGCTGATGAAACGACTAACTGATGCCAAGCAGCCGGTGAATTTCGGCACGTCCAGCAGTCGGGTGGGCACTTCCATCTTCTCAATGGCCTTGATCTTCACAGGGTTGCACTCTATGCCGCGCTCTGAGACCAGGAAGCCGAGAAGCTGGCCAGCTGGTACTCCAAAGACGCATTTCTCCAGGTTGACCTTGATCTGGAATCGGCGCAGGTTCTCAAAGGTTTCCTTGAGGTCTTCTAGCAACGTGCCATGCTTATCCGTCTTCACCACCACATCATCCACATAGACATGGGCATTTCTACCAAGCTGCTTGAGGAGACACTTCTGCATGCAATGCTGAAAGGTGGCGCCTGCATTTCGCAAGCCGAACGTCATGGTCAGGTAATAGAAGGCTCCAAATGGTGTGATGAAGGCGGTCTTCAGCCTATCGGCCGGGTTCAGCTTTATCTGATGGTAGCCTGATTATGCATACAAGAAACTCAACAGCTCGCATCTGGCTATGGAGTCTATCACTTGATCAATCCTCAGCAAGGCAAAGGGATCTTTGGGGCAGGCTTTGTTGAGGCTAGTATAGTCAATACACATGCGGAACTGCTTGTTCTTCTTCAACACTAGGACTGGGTTGGCAAGCCATTCTGGAAAGAACACTTCCATGATGAATCCGGCTGCCAGAAGCTGGGCTATCTCTTCTCCGACAACTCTTCTCTTCTCTTCTGACAGGCGGCGCATGGGCTGCCTGACCGGCTTGACGTCAGGTCGGGCATGTAGTTTGTGCTCGGCGTAATCCATCGGAACACCCGGCATGTCATTGGGAGACCATGCGAAGATGTCCCGATTCTCACAGAGGAAATTGACGAGCTCGCCTTCCTATTTGCTGTCTAGGTTCGCACCTATGACAGCGTGCCTCTCCGGGTGCTCTGGGTCCAAGGGTATCTTCTTTGTTTCTTTTGCCGGCTTGAACGAGCCCTCCACCTCCGACTCCCTGGGGGTGGGTGACATTTCCGGCTTCTTGCCTGCCATCGCCACCACCCGGTCTAGGAGCCGCTTCTCAGCTGCAATCACCAGCCGGCTACTGTCCGCGGTGCAGGTGGCCGACTTCTTGTAGTCTCCGACTACGGTTAGGATTCCCTTGGTACTTGGCATCTTCATCTTGAGGTAGGCGTAGTGGGGGACTGCCATGAACTTGGCCAGGGTAGGTCGGCCAAGCAGTGCATGGTAAGGGCTTTCTAGGTCCACCACCTCAAACCAAACTGGCTCACGGCGGAAATAATTCTTGTCTCCGAAGAGGACATCAATCTGGGTCTTGCCGATTGGTGAGCAAGAAAGGCTAGGGACTATGCCATGGAATACAGTCCGACTGGGAGGAGCTGCTTCTACTTGATTCCCAACTTCTCCATTGTGTCATGGTACATGGTATTTATGCTGCTGCCGCCATCTATCAAGATCCTGGAGAAACGAGCTGCCCGCCTTTCTGTTGCGAGGGTGGCATCCAGGACTAAGGCGTAGGAACCGGGGGAAGGCATTACTTCCGGATGGTCGGCCCTGCTCCAACTGATGGGCTTCTCGGCCCAGTGCATGAACTCCGGGGTGCTTGAGGCCACTGCATGCACCTCTTGTTGTTGTTGCTGTCTGCTGCGCCTGTCATCGGCCACGCTAGTGAACACGACATAGGCTTCGTGCTCTGCAGGATACTCATCTTGGATGGCGCCGACTGGCCGAGCCGCCGGCTACTGGGGAAGAGGAGGCGGCGGGCCGGCAGGCGGAGGAGGTAGGAGGCCATCTCCCTTAGCAATCCTGGTGAGCCAGTGACACTTCCGAGTGGTGTGGTTGGACGGCTTCGCGCCACTGTGGAACTTGCAGGGAGCATCAAGGGTCTGCTCGTACGAGAAGGCGGGCAACCAATTGGGCTTGCTGCCCTTCTGACGCTTGGGCGCTGGCTGCCCCTTCGGTTCCTGATCCTCGATTGTCGCCACCTGCCGGCTGTTGGAAGCCGGCTGGGTGGCCTTCCGCTTGTTGTCGTTGGGGGCTGTCTCCGACTGGTCTCACCAGCCGGAGTCCGAGGAGCCTGAGGTGCCACCTTGCCGGATGCATCGACTAAGATCTCCGCCTTCATGGAGGAGTCGGCCGTGGCGTGCTTGTCGGCGATGATCAACAGCTCGTCGAGAGTCGCAGGCTCATCGCAGAGAAGCCGGTGCTTGAGGAGGGTGCCTTCTCGGCACCCGGCGGTGAAGTAATCGATGGCCTGCACCTCATGCACGCCCTCGCAGGAGTTGCGCAGCTCGGCCCAGCGCGTGAGATAGTGGCGAGTCGATTCGCTGGGCCCTTGGACGCACAAGGACAGCTGTCGGGGCTTGGGAGGTCACTTGTACGTGCTAGTGAAGTTGCGGATGAAGGCCTCGGTGAAATCCACCCAGCTGTTGATGTTGTGGGGCTTCAGGCTGTTAAGCCACATCCGGGCAGTGCCCTCAAGCATGAGCGGGACATACTTCACGTCGACGCCCCTGTTGCCGTTCGCTATACTGACGGCCGTGGAGTAATCGACCAGCCAGTCCTCTGGCTTCACGGAGCCGGTGTATTTGGGCGTATCTCATGGGAGAGTGAACCCTTTGGGGAAGGGCTCATCTCAGATTCGGGGGCCAAAACAGGGCGGGCCCAGCGCGTCTTCTTCTTCTAGCGCCAGGGATCGGTTGAGGCGATCGATCCATTGGCGGGCGTCGTTCTCTCCGACTCCCTCTCGGCGGCCAAGGCGGTCGCCAAGTGTCGGGTGCGTGACAGGAGGCAGAGTGGGGTGCCTTGCTCCACGAGGCGGAGGAGGCGGTGGGTCGCCTCGCCGCTCCGACGCATGAGGGCAGCCGTCTTCGTCTCGCTCGATGGAGAGGCGCGTCCGGCTACGGCTGGCAGCCGGCTCATTGCCCTTTCCTCCGCGGGCGCCAACAGTTGGCGTCCGGGATGTCGCCCCATGGTCTTAGCGAGGGAGCGGCTCATTGTTTCATCGGGCTAGAACTTCAGCGCGGCAGGCGGCTTCGTGCTACGCAACGGCCGCATCTAGGAGCTGCTAGACTCGCTCCGTCATGTGGCGGCGCTCATTGCCATCGCATTTGTCCAGCTTATCCGTCACCGCCTGGGCGGCCCAGATGTTCTCTGCAGGCGTGGTGTAGACGGGGCGCTCCACCCCGAACATACTGGCGACGGTCGCGCCACGCTGTCGAACCGTGCTGAGGCGGCTAGGCCCCTCAGGAGCTAGTGTGCCACCAACGGCTCGATCCATCTCGCGCCGGTAGGCGTCCGAGAGACGGTGCATGCTGGCCAGGAGGCCAGCGCTCTCGAGAAGCTGGAGGCGGCGCGCCTCCAGCACCTCAGCATCCGCGCCCTCTGGGATGGGCGTCGTTAGTGAAGGAAATATGCCCTAGAGGCAATAATAAAGTTATTATTTATTTCCTCATTACATGATAAATGTTTATTATTCATGCTAGAATTGTATTAACCGGAAACAATGATACATGTGTGAATACATAGACAAACATATAGTCACTAGTATGCCTCTACTTGACTAGCTCGTTTATCAAAGATGGTTATGTTTCCTAGCCATGGACAAAAGAGTTGTCATTTGATTAACGGGATCACATCATTAGGAGAATGATGTGATTGACATGACCCATTCTGTTAGCCTAGCACTTGATCGTTTAGTATGTTGCTATTGCTTTCTTCATAACTTATACGTGTTCCTGTAACTATGAGATTATGCAACTCCCGTTTACCGGAGGAACACTTTGTGTGCTACCAAACGTCACAACGTAACTGGGTGATTATAAAGGTGCTCTACAGGTGTCTCCAAAGGTACATGTTGAGTTGGCATAATTTGAGATTAGGTTTTGTCACTCCGATTGTCGGAGAGGTATCTCTGGGCCCTCTCGGTAATACACATCACTTAAGCCTTGCAAGCATTGTAACTAATGAGATAGTTATGAAATGATGTATTACGGAACGGGTAAAGAGACTTGCCGGTAACGAGATTGAACTAGGTATTGGATACCGACGATCGAATCTCGGGCAAGTAACATACCGATGACAATGGGAACAACGTATGTTGTTATGCGGTTTGACCGATAAAGATCTTCGTAGAATATGTAGGAACCAATATGGACATCCAGGTTCCGCTATTGGTTATTGACCAAGAATAGTTCTAGGTCATGTCTACATAGTTCTCGAACCCGTAGGGTCCGCACGCTTAACGTTACGATGACAGTTTTATTATGAGTTTATAAGTTTTGATGTACCGAAGTTTGTTCGGAGTCCCGGATGTGATCACGGACATGACGAGGAGTCTCAAAATGGTCGAGACATAAAGATTGATATATTGGACGGATATATTTGGATACCGGAAAGGTTCCGGATGAGATTGGGAATATACCGGAGCTCCGGGAGGTTACCGGAACCCCCCGGTAAGTATATAGGCCTTATTGGGCCTTAGTGGAAAGGAGGGAGAAGGGGCAAAGGAGGGGGCGCCCCCCAAGGCCAATCTTAATTGGGAGGGGGGCCGGGCCCCCCTTTCCTTCTTCCCTCCCCTCTCTTCATTCCCTCTCCTACTCCTAATAGGAAGGGGGGCAAACCTACTTGGAGTAGGATTGCCCCCCCTAGGGCGCACCTCTCCCCTTGGCCGGCCCCCTCATCCTCTCCCCCTTTATATACGGGGGAGCGGGGCACCCCTAGGACACATAAGTTGATCTACGGATCGTTCCTTAGCCATGTGCGGTGCCCCCCTCCACCATATTCCACCTCGGTCATATCATCGCGGAGTTTAGGCGAAGCTCTGCGCCGGAAGAACATCATCATCATCACCACGCCGTCGTGTTGACGGAACTCATCCCCGACGCTTTGCTGGATTGGAGTCTGGGGAATGTCATCGAGCTGAACGTGTGCAGAACACGGAGGTGCCGTACGTTCGGTGCTTGGATCGGTCGGATCGTGAAGACGTACGACTACATTAACCGCGTTGTCATAATGCTTCCGCTTACAGTCTACGAGGGTACGTGGACAACACTCTCCCCTCTCGTTGCTATATCATCACCATGATCTTGCGTGTGCGTAGGAATTTTTTTGAAATTACTACGTTTCCCAACAGTGGCATCCGAGCCTAGGTTTTATGCGTTGATGTTATATGCACGAGTAGAACACAAGTGAGTTGTGGGCGATACAAGTCATACTGCTTACCAGCATGTCATACTTTGGTTCAGCGGTATTGTTGGATGAAGCGGCCCAGACCGACATTACGCGTACGCTTACGCGAGACTGGTTTTACCGCCGTGCTTTGCACACAGGTGACTAGCGGGTGTCTATTTCTCCAACTTTAGTTGAACCGAGTGTGGCTACGCCCGGTCCTTGCGAAGGTTAAAACAGCAGTAACTTGACAAACTATCATTGTGGTTTTGATGCGTAGGTAAGAACGGTTCTTGCTCAGTCCGTAGCAGCCACATAAAACTTGCAACAACAAAGTAGAGGACGTCTAACTTGTTTTTGCAAGGCATGTTGTGATGTGATATGGTCAAGACGTGATGCTATATTTTATTGTATGAGATGATCATGTTTTGTAACCGAAGTTATCGGCAACTGGCAGGAGCCATATGGTTGTCGCTTTATTGTATGAAATGCAAACGCCCTGTAATTGCTTTACTTTATCACTAAGCGGTAGCGATAGTCGTAGAAGCAATAGATGGCGTAAATGACAACGATGCTACGATGGAGATCAAGGTGTCGCGCCGGTGACGATGGTGATCACGATGGTGCTTTGGAGATGGAGATCACAAGCACAAGATGATGATGGCCATATCATATCACTTATATTGATTGCATGTGATGTTTATCCTTTATGCATCTTATCTTGCTTTGATTGACATTAGCATTTTAAGATGATCTCTCACTAATTATCAAGAAGTGTTCTCCCTGAGTATGCACCGTGGCAAAAGTTCTTCGTGCTGAGACACCACGTGATGATCAGGTGTGATAGGCTCTACGTTCAAATACAACGGGTGCAAAACAGTTGCACACGCGGAATACTCAGGTTAAACTTGACGAGCCTAGCATATACAGATATGGCCTCGAAACACGGAGACCGAAAGGTCGAGCGTGAATCATATAGTAGATATGATCAACATAGTGATGTTCACCATTGAAAACTACTCCATCTCACGTGATGATCGGACATGGTTTAGTTGATTTGGATCACGTAATCACTTAGATGACTAGAGAGATGTCTGTCGGAGTTCTTAAGTAATATGATTAATTGAACTTAAATTTATCATGAACTTAGTACCTGATAGTATTTTGCTTGTCTATGTTTGTTGTAGATAGATGGGTCGTGATGTTGTTCCGTTGAATTTTAATGCGTTCCTTGAGAAAGCAAAGTTGAAAGATGACGGTAGCAATTACACGGACTAGGTCGGTAACCTGAGGATTATCCTCATTGCTGCACAGAAGAATCACGTCCTGGAAGCACCGCTGGGTGCCAGTCCTGCTGCTGATGCAACTGACAACGTTAAGAACGTCTGGCAGAGCAAAGCTGATGACTACTCGATAGTTTAGTGTGCCATGCTTTACGGCTTAGAACCGGGTCTTCAACGATGTTTTGAACGTCATGGAGCATATGAGATGTTCCAGGAGTTGAAGTTAATATTTCAAGCAAATGCCCGAATTGAGAGATATGAAGTCTCCAATAAGTTCTATAGCTGCAAGATGGAGGAGAATAGTTCTGTCAGTGAACACATACTCAAAATGTCTGGGTATAATAATCACTTGATTCAACTGGGAGTAAATCTTCCTGATGATAGTGTCATTGATAGAATTCTTCAATCACTGCCACCAAGCTACAAGAGCTTCATGATGAACTATAATATGCAAGGGATGGACAAGACTATTCCCGAGCTCTCCGCAATGCTAAAAGCCGCGAAGGTAGAAATCAAGAAGGAGCATCAAGTGTTGATGGTTAACAAGACCACCAGTTTCAAGAAAAAGGGCAAAGGGAAGAAGAAGGGGAACTTCAAGAAGAACAGCAAACAAGTTGCTGCTCAAGAGAAGAAACCCAAGTCTGGACCTAAGCCTGAGACTGAGTGCTTCTACTGCAAGCAGACTGGACACTGGAAGCGGAACTGCCCCAAGTATTTGGCGGATAAGAAGGATGGCAAAGTGAACAAATGTATATGTGATATACATGTTATTGATGTGTACCTTACTAATGCTCGCAGCAGTACCTGGGTATTTGATACTGGTTCTGTTGCTAATATTTGCAACTCGAAACAGGGACTACGGATTAAGCGAAGATTAGCTAAGGACGAGGTGACGATGCGCGTGGGAAATGGTTCCAAAGTCGATGTGATTGCGGTCGGCACGCTACCTCTACATCTACCATCGGGATTAGTTTTAGACCTAAATAATTGTTATTTGGTGCCAACGTTGAGCATGAACATTATATCTGGATCTTGTTTGATGCGAGACGGTTATTCATTTAAATCAGAGAATAATGGTTGTTCTATTTATATGAGTAATATCTTTTATGGTCATGCACCCTTGAAGAGTGGTCTATTTTTATTCAATCTCGATAGTAGTGATACACATATTCATAGTGTTGAAACCAAAAGATGCAGAGTTGATAATGACAGTGCAACTTATTTGTGGCACTGCCGTTTAGGTCATATCGGTATAAAGCGCATGAAGAAACTCCATACTAATGGGCTTTTGGAATCACTTGATTATGAATCACTTGGTACTTGCGAACCGTGCCTCGTGGGCAAGATGACTAAAACGCCGTTCTCCGGAACTATGGAGCGAGCAACTGATTTGTTGGAAATCATACATACTGATGTTTGTGGTCCAATGAATGTTGAAGCTCGCGGCGGGTATCGTTATTTTCTCACCCTCACAGATGATTTGAGCAGATATGGGTATATCTACTTAATGAAACACAAGTCTGGAACATTTGAAAAGTTCAAAGAATTTCAGAGTGAAGTGGAAAATCATCGTAACAAGAAAATAAAGTTTCTACGATCTGATCGTGGAGGAGAATATTTGAGTTACGAGTTTGGTTTACATTTGAAACACTGCGGAATAGTTTCGCAACTCACGCCACCCGGAACACCACAACGTAATGGTGTGTCCGAACTTCGTAATCGTACTTTACTAGATATGGTGCGATCTATGATGTCTCTTACTGATTTACCGCTATCGTTTTGGGGTTATGCTTTAGAGACGGCCGCACTCACGTTGAATAGGGCACCATCAAAATCCGTTGAGACGACACCTTATGAACTATGGTTTGGCAAGAAACCAAAGTTGTCGTTTCTTAAAGTTTGGGGCTGCAATGCTTATGTGAAGAAACTTCAACCAGATAAGCTCGAACCTAAATCGGAGAAATGTGTCTTCATAGGATACCCAAAAGAAACTATTGGGTACACCTTCTATCACAGATCTGAGGAAAGATTTTCGTTGCTAAAATCGGATCCTTTCTAGAGAAGGAGTTTCTCTCGAAAGAAGTGAGTGGGAGGAAAGTAGAACTTGATGAGGTAACTGTACCTGCTCCCTTATTGGAAGGTAGTTCATCACAAGAACCGGTTCCTGTGACAACCACACCAATTGGTGAGGAAACTAATGATATTGATCATGAAACTTCAGATCAAGTTTCTACTGAACCTCGTAGGTCTACCAGAGTAAGATCTGCACCAGAGTGGTACGGTAATCCTATTCTGGAAGTCATGTTACTTGACCATGATGAACCTACGAACTATGAGGAAGCGATGATGAGCCCAGATTCCGCAAAATGGCTAGAGGCCATGAAATCTGAGATGGGAGGCTAAACCCTAGAAGCTAGCCTATGGTATGATTGTTGTTCGTCCTATGGACTAAAGCCTATGGTATGCCTCGTCATCCTCTGGCCATATCGCGTGTCGGTGTCAAAACCGGCGGATCTTGGGTAGGGGGTCCCAAACTGTGCGTCTAGGCGGATGGTAACAGGAGACAAGGGACACGATGTTTTACCCAGGTTCGGGCCCTCTTGATGGAGGTAAAACCCTACGTCCTTCTTGATTATTATTGATGATGTGTGTTACAAGAGTAGATCTACCACGAGATGAAGGAGGCTAAACCCTAGAAGCTAGCCTATGGTATGATTGTTGTTCGTCCTATGGACTAAAGCCATCCGGTTTATATAAGCACCGGAGAGGGCTAGGGTTACACAGAGTCGGTTACAATGGTAGGAGATCTAAATATCCGTATCGCCAAGCTTTCCTTCCACGCCAAGGAAAGTCCCATCCGGACACGGGACGAAGTCTTCAATCTTGTATCTTCATAGTCTTGGAGTTTGGCCGATGATGATAGTTCGGCTATCCGCACACCTCCTAGTCCAGGACTCCCTCAGTAGCCCCTGAACCAGGCTTCAATGATGACGAGTCCGGCGCGCATATTGTCTTCGGCATTGCAAGGCGGGTTCCTCCTCCGAAAAATTCATAGAAGATTGTGAACACCAGGATAGTGTCCGGCTCTGCAAAATAAATTCCACATACCACCGTAGAGAGAATAACATTACACAAGTTCAATCTGCTGACGTATTTGGTGGCGTGATGTCACACCACTACCAAGCCTTTACTAGAATTGTTTTTATCGTACCACCTCAGCGCGTTTAGCGAAGCGGTTTCCTTGGCACGTCTTGTCGAAGCAGAGATCGTGTTCCCCTTATTCCGGGATTCTCATAAATACGGACGTGGGTAACCCAACCGTGCCCGTTGCCACGCCCCCTCCATCGAAGGAGGGTTCCAAACGGTCACGGGGACGGCTCTTGGTATTCCTCCTCTTTATAATGAGACCAAGGCCTGTTCTTTTTCTTCAATCCTCAATCGAATCCGCCCCTCGCTCCCGAGTTCCAACACCCAGGACTCCAGATTTGGGTACCTTCAACCTTCGACATTGTCCGGGTCCGACCTACGAGGCCGGTGGATGCCCTCTTCCGTCATGGAAGAAGACATGCTAAAGCTGAGAGACGCCAGGTACTTGACCTACGAAATTTCGCATAGGTTGCCTGCCCGAGGGCAAGTTATTCCTACTCCCGAGCCCAGCGAGAGCGTCGTGTTCGTGTCTCACCTCCATCGGGGTTTAGGCTTCCCGATGGATCCCTTCGTGAGGGGGCTCATGTTTTACTATGGGCTAGAATTCCATGACTTGGCTCCGGAGTCCATCCTCCACATCTCATCATTCATTGTCATTTCGAAGCCTTCCTCCCCACTACCCCTCACTTTGGCTTGTGGCCCAAAACCTTCAACGTGGAGCCGAAGATGATTGAGGGGCGTCAGGCAGAGTGCGGCGGGGCGGTTATAAGCAAGAGGGCCGATGCTCCATGGCCCGAGGGCTCTTTTCAGGAGGAGCTCGGCTCGTGGCAACAGGAGTGGTTCTATATCACCGCTCCAAGGGGCAGTAGGCAGAAGCCGCCACCCGTCTTCCGCTCGGGCCCTCCATAATGACTCACATCATGGGTCAACAAGGGGCTCAACTGGGGGCCGTCCAAAGACGTACCCCTGTTGCAGGACCGGATTCGAGGCCTCTAAGAAAGGAAGATTAATCTGGTCGTAGTGGCACAGGTTATGCTGATCCGGCGCCTTCTGCCCTGCAAACGTCGCCTCCTCCGCCTGTGGGAATTTAATCCGCAGGGGCCATGAGCTCTCCAACACTTCATGGGTTTGACACCCGCGGAGATGTACAAACTGTTCTTCGGATCGCAAGAGATGCGTCCGGACTTGACCGAGGACGCCGGCCTAAGCTGCAATCGCCCGGATACTCAAGTAAGTAGCCCTGTGTCCGGACATATTGACCATTTATTTATCATGGGTTTGCCTTTTAACCAGCTATCCCTTGGACAGGAGTGGATAGCGCAAGCAAAACTGATACTGTGTCCGGCCCCCCTCCGTGAGACCATGCCGGATCCCGTGTTAGTCAAAATGTGGGAGTTTGCGCCTTCGGAGGAGAGCGAAGGGGGGCACAGGGAAACTACCACCTCCGCCAAGGAGGCTTTTAGTAAGGGGGGAGTCGAGAGTCACTCCTTTCAGGGGGAGAAGAGGACTGCTTCCGAAGACCCGGAGGCCAAGGCCTCAAAGCGGGGAAAGAAATCTGCACCGGAAGGTCCTGTGCCGGGAAGAGCCTGGGCCACACAGTCTCCCCATAGGAATCAGCCCTCCAGCGAGCCGTAAGTAAAAAAGGGGGAATTTTGTAATAGGGAACGCCCCTATATTATTTCCAAAGGTAACCGAAGTTTTCACCTTGTAGTTCGGATCTCAGCCCATCTCAGCAGAGCTCAACTTCGGGGGACCTTCGTCCGGAGATGATGGAGAGCGAGACGCCTCCATCTGCCGCCCCGTCGGGCGGGGCGGACAACCCTGAGGTGTCGTCATGGAGGGTCTCCCCGAGTCCGGCGGGGCCGAAGAGCCCGGCACCCATTGGAGTACGGCTGGTGGAGCTGCAGGATTTGCTCAAGAGGGCGTCTATCTCAGAATATCACTGCACATTAATGAGTATGGTGATTGAAAGGATCTCATCCGCCGAGAGCGGGTTGTATGAGGCCGTCGGAAGCTTGCTGACGGGGTTTGAGGTACGCAAAAAATGACATACCTTTTGACAGTTTTGCACATGAAGTGCGCCCTGTATAGATAGTAGCCCCTGAGACTTGGTATGCTGTCGAAAGGGATAGCGTGCCAAGGATCATAATCTCAGTTATAGAATGTCGCCTTTCCTATGCAGGTGGCGGAGCGTTCGGTGGCCAGCCGGACTGATGGAGTTGCCGAACTGAAGAGGCAACTCGATGTTGCGGATGCGGACATCGCGCTGGTCAATAAACGACTTAACGAGTCGCAATGTAGGTGGTTGCTCCGCGGCTGCCTAGTAAGGGAGCTAGCGCCCGTTCCTTACAATTTGTATGCTTGATGCAGATGGCGCCGCTGCTGTGGAAGATCTTCGAGCAGAGCTTGCTCGAGCCAAGGAGCAAGCCAGGATAAGTGATGTGGCTGCCTTGAAGGCAGCAGAAGAGCCAAAAGCCGAAAAGGCTGCTCACTGCCAAAGCAAGGAAGAGTTGGCCGGAATGGCCTTGAAATTAAAAGATGCTACCGACCGTTGTGAGGTTCTTGAAGGAGAACGCCGAGTGGAGCAAGAGGGCCTGAAGAAGGCCGCCACCAAAGTCAAGGATGCCCGAAGTGAGATGCAGGCTATGAAGGAGGAACTGCGTCAAGCCGGAGACATTGCGGCTGGAAAGCCCTTTCTTCTGCGTAGGAAGTTCACGGATCCGAAGTATGCTCAGCTGGGCCAATTGTGTGGTGCGGAGGATCCTTATATGGATTTGGCGGCGAGTGCGGCGGACGCAGTCGTGCACTTCCGAAGCCAGAAGGATCACGAAATGGAAGAGCTTTACTGGTCTCAATTCCATAGTCCGGAGCGTCCCCTTCCGTTGACTGATCGGCTGGCTGAGTGGGCTGAGCTGAATAGATTGTCCGGACTTGCGATGACGGATGTAGTCGCTCATCTGTGGCCGGAAAGGCCCAAGCCTAAGAGTTATTTTGGCTTGTTGCAGCAATTCCTTGGGGCGGTGCCGCATATCAAGGCGATGAAGCGGTTGGCATGCATAGAAGGTGCACGGATGGCTCTCGCCCGTGTGAAGACATACCGGGCGAACATGGATGCCACCGCTGTTGCATCCCGGGGTTCGGACAAGAGCCGATTACCCGCCGAGCACTATTTTGAGGAAGTCCTGCAGGGCGCTCGTTTAATAGAGTCGCAGTGCTCGAAAGATGTCATGTTCAAATGACGTGTATGATTTGTGAGATCATGTTTATAATGCAATAGCTTTTTATACTTGTGCGTTCAAGTATTGAACTATCTCCTGTGCGGCCGTATATGTATGAATAACCTGAAAATTGCAGTCTTTGGCTTCAGCCCCCACGCACATGGTGCGGGGGTGTTTGCAAAAAAGAAAAATGCTTTTTCACACTTAATCCAACGTCTTGGTCCTTTGAAGGAGGTGATAGCATAGCAAACTAGGCAACCGGACTATAATGCTTTATCACTTTCACTTAGCCATAGGAGCTCGAAGGTGGGGCTACTATATAGCCCCTAGAGGCACCGCGCTCTCTGAACTTGGGGCGCGTATGTGCCTGACCAGGAAGCGGTCCTTCGTCAAAGCGGAGGAATTCTAAACATTCCAATAGTCGATCGAGTGGTTGACCAGTCTGTCGCTATATAATGACAGTCAGTTTTCGGCTTTCTCTACTGAGGTGCTCGCCCGGCCGAACCGGGGCACAATCGCAGTAGTTCTCCTAGTGCCGCGTTAGCCAATGGAGCGGAATGTAAGGCAGCAAAACACAGGAGCCGGGCAAACCCAACATTTGACCAAAGACATGATTCGGAGCTGATGCATATAAGGCCTAACTCGAGACGCCGAACACTCCCTGAGGTGTTCGGTCTTTATGATACCGGGCAGAACAATGCCCTAAGCCCCTAGTGTCCAGGTACAGGCGGGAACTTCTGACGCGGCCGATGCCAAAACGCCAGCCTCCTCCTCGGTTATGGTAGAAAACCGGGGGATGTGTATCAACAAGAGACAGTAAGAAAGGTTTACGCAGGGTCTTAATCTGAAAAGAATCCTTGCAACGGGTCCCTGCTGCACGTCTGCGCCTGTGTCTCCGTTGTGCTGCATCCTGGACGGGTGTAGCACGTGCTTCATCTGTAAAAGAGAAGGACTTAGTTTGGAAGAAATATCATGCAAAGGATGTATTGAAAATAAAGTATAATTTGGAAGATGAATAAAGTTGAGCTTTATTGGCTCTCATCGTTTATACGCGCAGCCCCTTATAAAGGGGTATGCGGCTGGGAAGCCCCTTGTTTATTTACGCCGGACTTGCCTAACCGTGTCTGAGGTCTGAATGACCTATTTTTAGGGGCTTTGACCTGCAAGGTCGGATTAGTGTGTGGCTGTCAAGGCGGCCTCACGGTCTCGGTGGTCGAGGAACACTCGGAGTTACTCTTTAATGAGATTATGCCACGTGGACCGGGCATTTTAAGTGTAAGAGACGCGTAATGTGTTATTGCGTTAAAGCGGGCGAAAGCTTCGCGTCCCAATAGTGCTTGAAAGCCACTGTGAAATGGGGCGATACGGAGAGTGAGCTTTTCGCGACGGAGGTTGTCGGATGAACCGGACACAACCTCTGGTGGTACAGAGCCTGTTCAATTGGATTAAAGGCCTGGCGTCACTCCTTTGAAGGAAGTGCTGCTACGGCAAATTTTGGTAGGGTCTATTCCCATTCTGCGGATGGTGTCCTGGTATGGCAGGTGTAGCACTGCGTTTTCGTGTTATCACATGAAGTGAGTTCACTGTTTTGACCTCTAGTGGGAAAGTCTTCTGTTTTCCGGCGTGCTGCGTGTGGGGTTCGTCGTCGTCTTCGCTTGGTGTGTCGAGCCCCTTGCATTCGGCGTTAAGTCGGCCGGACTGTTTGAAGACCCAACAATCTCTGTGGGTATGGTTTGTAGGCTTCCCGGAGGTACTATGTATTTGACATAGCCTATCCAGAATTTTGTTTAGGTTGGATAGCTCGTCGTTGTTGTCCTTGAGGGGCAGTGTTTTAGTATTCGGACGAGAGCTTTTGAATCCGGCGTTGGCCGCCATGCTATTTGGGCCATCTTCCTTATTCCGGCGCTGATCTTTTCTGCGTCGTGATTTCCCATTTCCATCCCTGACTTCGGATGTACTCGGGTCGCTGGTGCTGCATCTAGCCAGCCAGCTGTCTTCCCCCGCGCAAAAGCGGGTCATGAGGCTTGTTAGTGCGGCCATTGTTCTTGGTTTTTCCTGGCCGAGGTGTCTGGCGAGCCATTCGTCTCGGACGTTGTGCTTAAAGGCTGCTAAGGCTCCGGCGTCCGGACAGTCGACTATTTGGTTCTTTTTGGTGAGGAACTTGTTCCAGAATTTGCATGCTGACTCTCCGGGCTGTTGAGTTATGTGACTTAAATCGTCTGCATCTGGAGGGCGGACATAAGTCCCTTGAAAATTTGCTCGAAACGCATCCTCGAGCTCTTCCCAACTTCCAATGGTATTTTCTTGGAGACCTGACCGGGTCATCCTTTTTCCGAGGATCTTTATGCTGATCGTGTGCCGGCTTGTATGCGGAGCCCCTTGCTGCTCTTCGCCTGTCATCTGGTCATCTATCCGGCCAGGCGGCCTCTTTCTTTTTTGACTGCGGGGGCTCTAAGGCCTCCTCGTCGAATTCGGGCAACAACTTGCGCTTCGGGTAACTCTTTGCCAGGCGACTAGCGTCATATTTATCTGCGGTATTGAGTACTTTGCTCCATCTCATTCTGAGTGCGTCCTCTGCTGTTTTGAGCTGCCGCTTTTGCTTCTTCAAATTTCTTGCAGTAGCGACGAGCCTTTTATGAAGGTTCTTATGCTCTGGTGATGTGTTCGGCGTGAGATCGTCTAGGCTCTTGTTTTCGCCGGGGATGGGTTGCTTGTCCAGTTCATCGTGTTCGGATGATTTCTTGGTGGCGTGTTCGCCGTCCAGTGCTTCGCCCTGCTCTAGGGCCGGGTCTGTATGGGTGCGGTTTTTATCGAGGCGGGGCTTCGGGCGGCGCTTGCGTCACCGTTTTGGTTGTTTGCTGGGGGAGTTGTCCTTCGCCATGTCCCGTTGTTCCTCATTATCGCTTCCTTTTGGTGTATCCACCATGTATACGTCGTGAGTTGGGGTGGCTTTCCAGTGCCCGATGGGCACTGGTTCTTGGTCGTCTCCGCCATCGCCGTCCATACCGCCGATGTCTTCGGAGTCGAAGTCTAGCATGTCGGTTAGATCGTCGACAGTGGCTACTAGGTGGGTGGTGGGTGGGCATTGAATTTCTTCGTCGTCCGCATCCCAACCGTCCTGACCGCAGTCCGGCTAGGGCTCTCCTGATAATGAGAGATACTTTAGCGAGCTCAAGATGTTGCCGAAAGGTGAGTGTTGAAAGATGTCCGTGGTGGTGAACTCCATGATCGGCGCCCAACCGGATTTGGTTGGAGGGGGCGCGGGAGGTTCGGAGTCCAGCAAGGAGTCCGGCACCTCGGAGTCACGAGCGTCATGAGGGACAAGGTCAGTGTTCGGCTCTATCACCGTAGAGGTTGCAACCCCCGAGGCAGTGTCTAGCCATCCGTCCTCGATCTGCGCAGCCAGCTCCGAATTGAAGATCGGAGCGGGCTCGAGTGCGGCCTCCAGGGTACTGTCCGGCTGCAGAGCTAAATCATGCCCGTCGTGACAGTGCGGCGCGCTTGGCTATGGCTCGAATCCATCGAAGATCAAGTCCCCGCGGATGTCAGCCGTGAAGTTCAAACTTCCAAATCTGACCTGACGGCCAGGGGCGTAGCTTTCGATCTGCTCCAGATGGCCAAGCGAATTGGCCCGCGGTGCAAAGCCGCCGAATACGAAGATCTGTCCGGGGAGGAAGGTCTCACCCTGGACTGCGTCATTGACGATGATCGAAGAAGCCATCGAGCCTATCGATGACGACACAGAGGAACTCTCAATGAAAGCACCAATGTCAGTGTCAAAACGGGCGGATCTCGGGTAGGGGGCCCCGAACTGTGCGTCTAGGCGGATGGTAATAGGAGACAAGGGACACGATGTTTTACCCAGGTTTCGGCCCTCTTGATGGAGGTAAAACCCTTTGTCCTCCTTGATTAATATTGATGATGTGTGTTACAAGAGTAGATCTACCACGAGATCAAGGAGGCTAAACCCTAGAAGCTAGCCTATGGTATGATTGTTGTTCGTCCTACGGACTAAAGCCATCCGGTTTATATAAGCACCGGAGAGAGCTAGGGTTACACAGAGTCGGTTACAATGGTAGGAGATCTACATATCCGTATCGCCAAGCTTGCCTTCCACGCCAAGGAAAGTCCCATCCGGACACGGGACGAAGTCTTCAATCTTGTATCTTCATAGTCTTGGAGTCCGGCCGATGATGATAGTTCGGCTATCCGGACACACCCTAGTCCAGGACTCCCTCAGGATCCATGTATGAGAACAAAGTATGGACTTTGGTTGACTTGCCCGATGATCGGCAAGCCATTGAGAATAAATGGATCTTTAAGAAGAAGACTGACGCTGACGGTAATGTAACTGTCTATAAAGCTCGACTTGTTGCGAAAGGTTTTCGACAAGTTCAAGAGGTTGACTACGATGAGACCTTCTCACCAGTAGCGATTCTTAAGTCTGTCCGAATCATGTTAGCAATTGCCGCATTTTATGATTATGAAATATGGCAAATGGATGTCAAAACTGCATTCCTGAATGGATTTCTGGAAGAAGAGTTGTATATGATGCAACCGGAAGGTTTTGTCGATCCTAAGGGAGCTAACAAAGTGTGCAAGCTCCAGCGATCAATCTATGGTCTGGTGCAAGCCTCTCGGAGTTGGAATAAACGCTTTGATAGTGTGATCAAAGCATATGGTTTTATACAGACTTTTGGAGAAGCCTGTATTTACAAGAAAGTGAGTGGGAGCTCTGTAGCATTTCTAATATTATATGTGGACGACATATTGTTGATTGGAAATAATATAGAATTTCTGGATAGCATAAAAGGATACTTGAATAAAAGTTTTTCAATGAAAGACCTCGGTGAAGCTGCTTACATATTGGGCATCAAGATCTATAGTGATAGATCAAGATGCTTGATTGGACTTTTACAATGCACGTACCTTGATAAAGTGTTGAAAAGGTTCAATATGGATCAGGCAAAGAAAGGGTTCTTGACTGTATTACAAGGTATAAAATTGAGTCAGACTCAATGCCCGACCACTGGAAAAGATAGAGAGAAAATGAAGGGAGTTCCCTATGCTTCAGCCATAGGCTCTATCATGTATGCAATGCTGTGTACCAGACCTGATGTGTGCCTTGCTATTAGTTTGGCAGGGAGGTACCAAAGTAATCCAGGAGTGGATCACTGGACAGCGGTCAAGAACATCCTGAAATACCTGAAAAGGACTAAGGATACGTTTCTCGTATATGGAGGTGACAAAGAGCTAGTCATAAATGGTGACGTCGATGCAAGCTTTGACACTGATCCGGACGATTCTAAATCGCAAACCGAATATGTATTTTTATTAAACGGTGGAGCTGTAAGTTGGTGCAGTTCTAAACAAAGCGTCATGGCGGGATCTACATGTGAAGCGGAGTACATAGCTGCTTCGGAAGCAGCAAATGAAGGAGTCTAGATGAAGGAGTTCGTTACCGATCTAGGTGTTATACCTAGTGCATCGGGACCAATGAAGATCTTCTGTGACAATACTGGTGCAATTGCCTTGGCAAAGGAATCCAGATTTCACAAGAGGACCAAGCACATCAAGAGACGCTTCAATTCCATCTGGGACCAAGTCCAAGTGGGAGACATAGAGATTTGCAAGATACATACGGATCTGAATGTTGCAGACCCGTTGACTAAGCCTCTCCCACGAGCAAAACATTGATCAGCACCAAGACTCCATGGGTGTTAGAATCATTACTATGTAATCTAGATTATTGACTCTAGTGCAAGTGGGAGACTGAAGGAAATATGCCCTAGAGGCAATAATAAAGTTATTATTTATTTCCTCGTATCATGATAAATGTTTATTATTCATGCTAGAATTGTATTAACCGGAAACAATGATACATGTGTGAATACATAGACAAACATATAGTCACTAGTCTGCCTCTACTTGACTAACTCGTTTATCAAAGATGGTTATGTTTCCTAGCCATGGAAAAAAGAGTTGTCATTTGATTAACGGGATCACATCATTAGGAGAATGATGTGATTGACATGACCCATTCCGTTAGCCTAGCACTTGATCGTTTAGTATGTTGCTATTGCTTTCTTCATAACTTATACATGTTCCTGTAACTATGAGATTATGCAACTCCCGTTTACTGGAGGAACACTTTGTGTGCTACCAAACGTCACAATGTAACTGGGGGATTATAAAGGTGCTCTACAGGTGTCTCCAAAGGTACATGTTGAGTTGGCATAATTAGAGATTAGGTTTTGTCACTCCGATTGTCGGAGAGGTATCTCTGGGCCCTCTCGGTAATACACATCACTTAAGCCTTGCAAGCATTGTAACTAATGAGCTAGTTATGAAATGATGTATTACGGAACGAGTAAAGAGACTTGCCAGTAACGATATTGAACTAGGTATTGTCTACATAGTTCTCGAACCCGTAGGGTCCGCACGCTTAACGTTATGATGACAGTTTTATTATGAGTTTATAAGTTTTGATGTACCGAAGTTTGTTCGGAGTCCCGGATGTGATCACGGACATGACGAGGAGTCTCAAAATGGTCGAGACATAAAGATTGATATATTGGACGGATATATTTGGATACCAGAAAGGTTCCGGATGAGATTGGGAATATACCGGAGCTCCGGGAGGTTACCGGAACCCCCCGGTAAGTATATGGGCCTTATTGGGCCTTAGTGGAAAGGAGGGAGAAGGGGACAAGGAGGGGGCGCCCCCCCAAGCCCAATCCAAATTGGGAGGGGGGCCGGCCCCCCCTTTCCTTCTTCCCTCCCCTCTCTTCCTTCCCTCTCCTACTCCTAATAGGAAAGGGGGGGGGCAAACCTACTTGGTGTAGGATTGCCCCCCCTAGGGCGCGCCTCTCCCCTTGGCCGGCCCCCTCATCCTCTCCCCCTTTATATACGAGGGAGGGGGGCACCCCTAGGACACACAAGTTGATCTACAGATCGTTCCTTAGCCGTGTGCGCTGCCCCCCTCCACCATATTCCACCTCGGTCATATCGTCACGGAGTTTAGGCGAAGCTCTGCGCCGGAAGAACATCATCATCGTCACCACGCCGTCGTGCTGACGGAACTCATCCCTGACGCTTTCCTGGATTGGAGCCCGGGGAACGTCATCGAGCTGAACATGTGCTGAACACAGAGGTGCCGTACGTTCGGTGCTTGGATCGGTCGGATCGTGAAGACGTACGACTACATCAACCGCGTTGTCATAACGCTTCCGCTTACGGTCTACGAGGGTACGTGGACAACACTCTCCCCTCTCGTTGCTATATCATCACCATGATCTTGCGTGTGCGTAGGAATTTTTTTGAAATTACTACGTTTCCCAACAGTTAGGTCGCGCAGAGCCGCGTCGAGGGGGTCTCGAGCGTGCCCATCCGAGTGCTCTCCGCTGCTGATGACGAGCACCTCCGTGACGGTGCTCCCGCCGCTGTACTCGCGAGGAGGTGGCTCGTCGTAGACCACCACGTTGGTGGGGAATGTGTCACACGATGCTATGTCGGAGTTAACGATCATCGGATCGGTGGAACCAACAGACTCCAGGTCCGCAGCAGGCTCGCTGGTGACATGGATCTAGTCGAGGAGGCTAACGAGGCGGCTCTCGGGGCATCTGGTGTCCGCGTCGAAGGCCGGCTCGTCGGAGAGGTCGATGTCGCCAGCGAGGTCGGCGAGGCAGCTCGCCGCGCAGGCGATCTCCGTGCCGTGCAGCGCGTCGGGACAGACGCCGTCGGGCGTGCTGGGCTGGCTTTGCTCGCCAGGAAGGAACAAGGTTCCCGTCCAGAGCAGATCTTCGAGAGAAGGTGCACTTAGCCCCACGGTGGGCGCCAAATGTCGGGGGTTGGGTGCGACATATGCCAACGGATGGCTTATCATGGTGGGACCGAGTAGAACGTCGCTGGTGCCTGGAAGCGGGATGCGGCATAGACACGTACGCCGGCGAACTTTACCCAGGTTGGGGGCTCTTCTTGGAGATAATACCCCTACTCCTGCTCTGCGGGGTCTCCGCATGATCACTAAGGCACTAGTGATACAAGGTGCTCCTTGAGCTGTGTCTAGAGGTAGGAGAAGGCAAGGCTAGCTCTTCCCTGCCCTAGGTAACTGGCTAGTTCTATTAGAGTGGGAACCCTTTACATGGGTGCCCTGGGGGGTTTATATAGGCCTACCCCCAGGGGTACAATGGTAATCTAGCCGGGTGTTGGGCCCGGCTGTTAGTGTCTCCGGCCTCCGGCTTCTCCGCCGACTACTAGGGCCCGCTGCCTGGTGGGCCCCGCCGACTGGTTGGTGGCTGCTTACTGTAGCCATGCCGCTAGTGACGAGGGCTTGGTCATCTCAGCGTGGCTACAGTCCCGCCGCCTGGCGGGAGATCACTGTAGCCACACCTGGTCTCATCAGGTTAATGGCATGCTTGCCTCGGGGCAAGGGATGGCCGCCTGCTGGGGTCCGGCCCTCCCCAAGTCCGACTAGTTGGGCATCCGCCGTCTTCTGCGGCATCACTGCCCGATAGGGCCCGCCGCCGGCAGGCCGTACCGACAGGTCATCGTGGGGAACAGGGCTCCGCCTGCTCGCAGCGACGTCAGGGGGGACATGGCATAGTGCCACGCCGTGCGGAGATCTACGCCTGCACGGGGCACTGTAGCCATGCTCGTCCGGGATTCGGGGGCGACGTGCTTCACTGTAGCCACGCTCCATATTGTACTCTTGATGAGGGCCCAGACTCTGAGGGCGTCGGGTGGCCGCCATTTCTAGGAGCGGGTCTACTGGAGCCGGCCACTCTGAGTGCCGTCTTCTGGTGCTTGGCCGTCGTCCGGTGGCCGGCCTCTGAGACAGCCGGCCCCCGGAGGGCGGGACTTCTAGCTCGGGTCTTTGCGGGACGAAGCCGGCCCAAAGTTTTGATGTGCCAAGGGACTTGGGTGAGGCTACCCGTGGCCCATTACTCCGACAAGACCGAAAGGTCGATCGTGAATCATATAGTAGATATGATCAACATAGAGATGTTCACCTTTGATGACTACTCCATCTCGCATGATGATCGGACATGGTTTTGTTGATTTTGATCACCTATCATTTAGATGACTTGAGGGATGTCTGTCTAAGTGGGATTCTTAAGTAATTTGATTAACTGAACTTAATTTATCATGAACTTAGTCCTGATAGTATTTGCAAATTATGTTGTAGATCAATAGCTCACGATGTAGCTCCCCGTTTATTTTTGATATGTTCCTAGAGAAAAATAAGTTGAAAGATGATATTAGCAATGAAGCGAATTGGGTCCGTGATCTGAGGATTATCCTCATTGCTGCACAGAAAATTATCTCCTTGATGCACCGCTAGGTGACAGACATATTCCAGGAGCAAATGCAGACGTTATGAACGTTTGGCTAGCTCAATATGATGACTACTCGATAGTTTAGTGCACCATGCTTTACGGCTTAGAACCGGGACTTCAAAGATGTTTTGAACACCACAAAGCATATGAGATGTTCCAAGAGCTGAAATTGGTATTTCAAACTCATGCCCATGTCGAGAGGTATGAGACCTCTGACAAGTACTTTGCCTACAAGATGGAGGAGAATAGCTCAGCCAGTGAGCATACTCTCAGAATGTCTGGGTTGTACAATCGCTTGAATCAAGTGGAAGTTAATCTTCCAGATAAGATAGTGATTGACAGAATTCTTTAGTCACTATCACCAAGTTACTGGTACTTCGTGATGAAATATAATATGCAAGTGATGATGAAAGCAATTCCCGAACTCTTCGTGATGCTGAAATCGACGTAAATCAAGAAAAAAACATAAAGTGTTGATGATTAAACAAGACCACTAGTTTCAAGAAAAGGGCAAAGGGAATGAAAGGGAACTTCAAGAAGAATGGCAAGCAAGTTGTCACTCCCGTGAATAAGCCCAACGCTGGACCTAAGCCTGAAACTGAGTGCTTCTGCTGCAAAGGAAATGGTCACTGGAAGCAGAACTACCCCAAATATTTGGCGGATAAGAAGGATGGCAAAGTGAACAAAGGTATATTTGGTATGCATGTTATTGATGTGTACCTTACTAGGGCTCGTAGTAGCCCCTGGGTATTTGATACATGTTGAGTTACTAAGATTAGTAACTCAAAATAGGAGGTGCGGAATAAATGGAGACTAGTTGAGGGTGAACTGACGATGTGTGTTGGAAGTAGTTCCACGATTGATATGATCATCATTGCACACTCCCTATACTTTCGGGATTAGTGTTGAACCTAAATAAATGTTATTTGGTGTTTGCGTTGAGCATGAACAAGATAGGATCGTGTTTATTGCAATAGAGTTATTCATTAAGACAGAGAATAATTGTTGTTCTGTTTACATGAATAAAACCTTCTATGGGCATACACCCAATGTTGATGGTTTATTGAATCTCGATCGTAGTGATGCACATATTCATAATATTGACGCCAGAAGATGCAAAGTTGATAATGATAGTGCAACATACTTGTGGCACTGCCGTTTAGGTCATATTGGTGTAAAGCACATGAAGAAACTCCATGCTGATGGGCTTTTGGAATCACTTGATTATGAATCATTTGATACTTATCAACCATGCCTCATGGGAAAGATGACTAAAACTCCGTTCTCCGGAACAATGGAGCGAGCCAATGACTTATTGGAAATAATACATACCGATGTATGCGGTCCAATGAGTGTTGAGGCTCGCGGCGGGTATTGTTATTTTCTGACCTTCACAGATGATTTGAGCAGATATGGGTATATCTCTTAATGAAACACAAGTCTGAAACATTTGAAACATTCAAAGAATTTCAGAGTGAAGTGGAGAATCATCGTAACAAGAAAATAAAGTTTCTATGATCAGATCGCGGAGGCGAATATTTGAGTTACGCATTTGGCCTTCATTTAAAATTATGTGGAATAGTTTCACAACTCACGCCACCTGGAACACCACATCATAATGGTGTGTCCTAACATTGTAACCGTACTTTATTAGATATGTGCAATCTATGATATCTCTTACCAATTTACCACTATCATTTTGGGGTTATGCATTAGAGATAGCTGCATTCACGTTAAATAGGGCACCGTCTAAATCCGTTGAGACGACACCGTATGAACTGTGGTTTGGCAATAAACCTAAGTTGTCGTTTCTTAAAGTTTTGGGTTGCGACACTTATGTCAAAAGTCTTTAGCCTGATAAGCTCAAACCCAAGTCGGAGAAGTGTGTCTTCATAGGATACCCTACGGAAACAATTGTGTACACCTTCTACCACAGATCCGAAGGCAAGATCTTTGTTGCCAAGAATGGAACCTTTCCAGAGAAGGATTTTCTCTCGAAAGAAGTGAGTGGGAGGAAAGTAGAACTTGATGAGGTAATTGTACCTTCTCTCAATTTGGAAAGTAGCTCATCCAAGAAATCCGTTCCCGTTAAGCCTACACCAACTAGAGAGGAAGCTAATGATGATGATCTTGAAACTTCAGATCAAGTTACTACCGAACCTCATAGGTCAACCAGAACACGATCGACACTAGAGTGATATGGTAATCCTGTTCTGGAAGTCATGTTACTAGACCATTGCGAACCTACGAACTATGAAGAATCTATGATGAGCCTAGATTAGGATAAATGGTTTTTGGCCATGAAATCTGAGATATGATCCATGTATGAGAACAAAGTGTGGACTTTGGTGGATTTTCCCGATGATTGGCGACCCATAGAGAATAAATGGATCTTCAAGAAGAAGACTGAAGCTGATGGTAATGTTACTGTCTACAAAGCTCGACTTATGGCAAAAGGTTTTTCGACAAGTTCAAGGGGTTGACTATGATGAGACTTTCTCAACCATAGTGATGCTTAAGTCCATCCGAATCATGTTAGCAATTGCCACATTTTATGAAATCTGGCAAATGGATGTCAAAACCGCATTCCCTAAATGGATATTTCTTAAATAATAGTTGTATATGATGCAACCCGAAGGTTTTTTTAATCCTAAAGGTGCTAACAAAGTGTGCAAGCTCCAGTGATCCATCTATGGACTGGTGCAAGCATCTCAGAGTTGGAATATACACTTTGATGAGGTGATCATAGCATATGGTTTTATACAGACTTTCAGAGAAGCCTATATTTACAAGAAAGTGAGTGGGAGCTCTATAGCATTTCTATTATTATATGTGGATGACATATTGTTGATTGGAAATGATATAGAATTTCTGGATAGCATAAAAGGATACTTGAATAAGTATTTTTCAATAAAAGACCTTGGTAAAGCTACTTATGTATTAGGCATCAAGATCAATAGAGATAGATCGAGACGCTTAATAGGACTTTCACAAAGCACACACCTTGACAAGATTTTGAAGGAGTTCAAAATGGATCAGTTAAAGGAGTTCTAGTCTGTATTGTAAAGTGTGAAGTTGAGTAAGACTCAAAGCCAGACCACGATAGAAGATAGAGAATGAATGAAAGTCATTCCCTATGCCTCAGCCATTGGATCTCTAAAGAATGCCATGTTGTGTACCAGACTTGTTATGTGCCTTGCCATGAGTTTTGGCAAGGGGGTACAACAGCGATCCAGGAATAGATCACTAGACAGTGGTAAAATTTATCCTTAGAGGACTAAGGAAATGTTTCTCGGTTATGGAGGTGATAAAAAGTATGTCGTAAAGAGTTACGTCGATGCAATCTTTTACACCGATCCAGATGACTCTAAGTTTCAATCTGGATACATATTGAAAGTGGGAGCAATTAGCTAGAGTAGCTCCATGCAGAGCATTGTAGATATAGAAATTTGCGAAATACATATGGATCTGAATGTGGCAGACCCGTTAACTAAACCTCTCTCACAGGCAAAACATGATCACACCTAAGTACTCTTTGGGTGTTAATCACATCGCGATGTGAACTAGATTATTGACTCTAGTATATCCTTTGGGTATTGCTCACATGACGATGTGAACTATTGGTGTTAAATAACATGGCAATGTGAACTAGATTACTGACTCTAGTGCAAGTGGGAGACTGAAGGAAATATGCCCTAGAGGCAATAATAAAGTTGTTATTTTATATTTCCTTATTCATGATAAATGTGTATTATTCATGCTAGAATTGTATTAACAGGAAACTTCATACATGTGTGGATACATAGAGAAAACAATGTGTCCCTAGTAAGCCTCTACTAGACTAGCTTGTCAATCAAAGCAAAATAAGATGCATAAAGGATAAACATCACATGCAATCAATATAAGTGATATGATATGGCCATCATCATCTTCTCCTTGTGATCTCCATCTCTGAAGCACCGCCATGATCACCATCGTCACAGGCACGACACTTTGATCTCCATCATAGCATCATTGTCGTCTCGCCAACTATTGCTTCTACGACTATCACTACCGCTTAGTGATAAAGTAAAGCAATTATAGGGCGATTGCATTGCATACAATAAAGAGACAACCATATGGCTCCTGCCAGTTGCCGATAACTCGGTTACAAAACATGATCATCTCATACAATAAAATATAGCATCACGTCTTGACCATATCACATCACAGCATGCCCTGCAAAAACAAGTTAGACGTACCACTATTGGGGAACGTAGTAATTTCAAAAAAAAATCCTACGCACACAAAAGATCATGGTGATGCAAAGCAACGAGAGGGGGAGTGTATCTTCATACCCTTGAAGACCGCTAAGCGGAAGCGTTTAACAACGCGGTTAATGTAGTCATACACCTTCGTGATCCGCCCGATCAAGTACCGAATGTATGGCACCTCCACGTTCAGCACATGTTCAGCTCGATGACGTCCTCGCCTTCTTGATCTAGCAAGACGGGCAAAGTAGTAGATGAGTTCCGGCAGCATGACGGCGTGGTGACGGTGTTGGTGAAAAACAATATCCACAGGGCTTCGCCTAAGCACTACGGGAACTATGACGGAGGATAAACTAGAGGGGACGGGGTTGCCGGCACACGACTTAGTGTTTCTTGATGTGTCTTTGGTGCTACCCTGCCCCTCTATTTATATGTTGAGCCTTGGGGTCGAAACTTGGAGTAAAAGCCTCCACAAAGTCGGTTTCACCTGAAAGGCAAGAGTCCTTCTCGGACTCCAGGGCCAGACGCCAGGGTTCCCGGCGTCTGGACCCATACGCCAGGGACCCTGGCGTCTGGTCCCTAGACTCCGCAAAACTTCCTTTTGCGCTTTCCAAAAACCTTGTGGGCTTTCCTCTTTGGACCAAATAAAGTGTTCTCGTACCCAAACATTTCGGGAAACATCCGGAACCCCTTTCGGTGAATTCCGGAACCCTTCCGGAGACCAAACACTATTATCCCATATATCAAACTTTATCTCCGACCATTCCAGAGTTCCTCGTCATGTCCATGATCATATCCGGGACTCCGAACAACATTCATTCACCAACATACATAACTCATATAATACTATGTCGTGAACGAACGTTAAGCGTGCGGACCCTACGGGTTCGAGAACTATGTAGACATGACCGAGACACCTCTCTGGTCAACAACCAATAGCGGAATCTAGATGCCCATATTGGCCCTACATATTCTATGAAGATCTTTATCGGTTGAACCGCATAACAACATACATTGTTCCCTTTATCATTGGTATGTTACTTGCCCGAGATTCGATCGTCGGTATCACAATACCTAGTTCAATCTCGTTACCGGCAAGTCTCTTTACTTGTTATGTAATGCATCATCCCGCAACTAACTCATTAGTCACATTGCTTGCAAGGCTTATAGTGATGTGAATTACCGAGAGGGCCCAGAGATACCTCTTCGACAATCGGAGTGACAAATCCCAATCTCAAAATACGCCAACTCAACAAGTACCTTCGGAGACACTTATAGAGCACCTTTATAATCACCCAGTTATGTTGTGACATTTGGTAGCACACAAAGTGTTCCTCCGTTAAATGGGAGTTGCATAATCTCATAGTCATAGGAACATGTATAAGTCATGAAGAAACCAATAGCAGCATACTAAACATCAAGTGCTAAGCTAACGGAATGGGTCAAGTCAATCACATCATTATCTAATGATGTGATTCCATTAATCAAATGACAACTCATGTCTATGGCTAGGAAACTTAACCATCTTTGATTCAACGAGCTAGTCAAGTAGAGGCATACTAGTGACATTCTATTTTTCTATGTATTCACACATGTACTAAGTTTCCGGTTAATACAATTCTATCATGAATAATAATCATTTATCATGAAATAAGGAAATAAATAATAACTTTATTATTGCCTCTAGGGCATATTTCCTCCAGTCTCCCACTTGCACTAGAGTCAATAATCTAGTTCACTTCGCTATGTGATTTAGCACCAATAGTTCACATCACCATGTGATTAACACCCATAGTTCACATCGCCATGTGACCAACACTCAAAGTGTTTACTAGAGTCAATAATCTAGTTCACATCGCTATGTGATTAACACCCAAAGGGTACTAAGGTGTGATCATGTTTTGCTTATGAGAGAAGTTTAGTCAATGAGTCTATCACATTCAGATCCATATGTATTTTGCAAATTTCTACGTCAACAATGCTCTGCACGGAGCTACTCTAGCTAATTGCTCCCACTTTCAATATGTATCCAGATTGAGACTTAGAGTCATCCGGATCGGTGTCAAAGCTTGCATCGACGTAACTCTTTACGACGAACTCTTTATCACCTCCATAACCGAGAAATATTTCCTTATTCCACTAAGGATAATTTTGACCGCTGTCTAGTGATCTACTCCTAGATCACTATTGTACCCTCTTGCCAAACTCCTGGTGAGGTACACAATAGGTCTGGTACACAGCATAACATACTTTATAGAACCTATGACTGAGGTACAAGGATTCACTTTTCATTCTCTTCCTATTTTCTGCCATGGTCGGGTTTTGAGTCTTACTCAACTTCACACCTTGCAACACAGGCAAGAACTCCTTCTTTGACTGTTCCATTTTGAACTACTTCAAAATCTTATCAAGGTACGTACTCATTGAAAAATCTTATCAAGCGTCTTGATCTATCTCTATAGATCTTGATGCTCAATGTGTAAGCAGCTTCACCGAGGTCTTTCTTTGAAAAACTGTTTTCAAACACTCCTTTATGCTTTCCAGAAAATTCTACTTTATTTTCGATCAACAATATGTCATTCACATATACTTATCAGAAAGGCTGTAGTGCTCCCACTCACTTTCTTGTAAATACAGGCCTTTCCAAAAGTCTGTATAAAACTATATGCATTCATCAACTCATCAAAGCGTATATTCCAACTCCGAGATGCTTGCACGAGTCCATTGATGGATCGCTGGAGCTTGCACATTTTGTTAGCACCTTTAGGATTGACAAAACCTTCTGGTTGTATCATATACAACACTTATTTAAGAAATATCCATTTAAGGAATGCAATTTTGACATCCATTTGCCAGATTTCATGAAATGTGGCAATTGCTAACATTATTCGGACATACTTAAGCATCGTTACGAGTGTGAAAATCTCATCGTATTCAACATCTTGAACTTGTCGAAAAACTTTCGCAACAAGTCGAGCTTTGTAGATAGTAACACTACTATCAGTGTCCTTCCTCCTCTTGAAGATCCAATTATTTAACATGGCTTGCTGATCATCAAGCAAGTCAACCAAAGTCCATACTTTGTTCTCATACATGGATGCTATCTCAGATTTTATGGCCTCAAGCCATTTCGCGGAATCTGGGATCATCATCGTTTCCTCATAGTTCGTAGGTTCATCATGATATAGTAACATGACTTCCAAAATAGGATTACCGTACCACTCTGGTGCGAACCATACTAGAAGACCTACGAGGTTCTGTAGTAACTTGATCTGAAGTTTTATGATCATCATCATTAGCTTCCTCACTCATTGGTGTAGGAATCACTAGAACTGATTTCTGTGATGAACTACTTTCCAATTCGGGAGAAGGTACAATTACCTCATCAAGTTCTACTTTCCTCCCACTCACTTCTTTCGAGAGAAACTCCTTCTCTAGAAAGGATCCATTTTTAGCAACAAAGATTTTTGCCTTCGGATCTGTGATAGAAGGTGTACCCAACATTTCCTTTGGGTATCCAATGAAGATGCACTTCTTCGATTTGGGTTCAACCTTATCAGGTTGAAACTTTTCACATAAGCATCGTAGCCCCAAACTTTTAAGAAATGACAACTTTGGTTTCTTGCCAAACCACAGTTCATAAGGCATCGTCTCAACAGATTTTGATGGTGCCCTATTTAAAGTGAATGCAACTGTCTCTAATGCATAACCCCAAAACGATAGTGGTAAACCGATAAGAGACATCATAGATCGCACCATAACATTGTGGTGTTCCAGGTGGTGTGAACTATGAAACTATTCCACATTGTTTTATATGAAGGCCAAACTCGTAACTCAAATATTCTCCTCCACGATCAGATCGTAGAAACTTTATTTTCTTGTTACGATGATTCTTCACTTCACTCTGAATTTGTTTGAATTTTTCAAATGTTTCAAACTTGTGTTTCATTAAGTACATATACTCATATATGCTCAAATCATCTTGTGAAAGTCAGAAAATAATGATACCCGATGTCGGTGTCAAAACTGGCAGATCTCGGGTAGGGGGTCCCGAACTGTGCGTCTAGGCGGATGGTAACAGGAGACAAGGGACACGATGTTTTTACCCAGGTTCGGGCCCTCTCAATGGAGGTAAAACCCTACTCCTGCTTGATTAATATTGATGATATGGGTAGTACAAGAGTAGATCTACCACGAGATCAGAGAGGCTAAACCCTAGAAGCTAGCCTATGGTATGATTGTTGTTCGTCCTATGGACTAAAACCCTCCGGTTTATATAGACACCAGAGAGGGTTAGGGTTACATAGAGTTGGTTACAATGGAAGGAGATCTACATATCTGTATCACCAAGCTTGCCTTCCACGCCAAGGAAAGTCCTATCCGGACACGGGACGAAGTCTTCAATCTTGTATCTTCATAGTCCGGGAGTCCGGCCAAAGGTCATAGTCCGGCCATCCGGACACCCCCTAATCCAGGACTCCCTAAGTAGCCCCTGAACCAGGCTTCAATGACAATGAGTCCGGCATGCAAATTGTCTTCGGCATTGCAAGGCGGGTTCCTCCTCCGAATACTTCATAGAAGATGTTGAACACAAGGATAGTGTCCGGCTCTGCAAAATAAGTTCCACATACCACCGTAGAGAGAATAATATCTGCACAAATCTAATCTGCTGACGCATTCCGCAGCGTGACATCACGCCACAGCCAAGCCTTTATTTGAATCGTTTTCCTGTTCCACCTCAGCGTGTTTAGTGAGGCGGTTTCCTTGGCACGTCTTGTCAAAGCAGAGATCGTGTCCCCTTATTTCGGGATTCTCATCAATACGGGCGTGGGTAACCCAACCACGCCATTAACCGTGGCACTTGGGAGATAAGCGAGTTTTATTAGGCTGGTGGGGGCTTATAGTTTCGGCCGCCCATATAAGGGGATAAGGATCCACCCTTTCCATTTATGCCTTGTTCCTCCTTTGCTTATCCATCCCTGCGCACTCGAGCTCCAGCGCCCAAGTCCGCACTTCCCACCTCAACCTTCTCCAATCATGTCCGGAGCGGGAGGTAGATGGATGGCCTCCTCCGTGACGGAGGGGCAAATCAAAAAGTTAAGGAAGGCCGGATACTTGTCTGACGACATCGCGCACCGGCTTCCAGATGAGGGGCAACTCATCCCCACCCCCAGGCCCCATGAGAGCGTGGTGTTCCTTACCCACTTCCTCCGCGGACTAGGTTTTCCACTTCATCCATTTGTCCGGGGGCTCATGTTCTACTATGGCCTAGATTTCCACGATCTGGCCCCGAACTTCATCCTCAACATCTCAGCATTTATCGTCGTTTGCGAGTCCTTCCTCCGTATCCAGCCTCACTTTGGCCTATGGCTGAAGATCTTCAGCGTCAAGCCGAAGGTCGTGAGCGGATGTCAAGCGGAGTGCGGAGGCGCCATGGTGGGCAAGATAGCCAATGTTACATGGCTTGAGGGCGCATTCGTGGAGACCATCAGAGGGTGGCAGTCGGGGTGGTTCTATATCACCGAGCCGCGTGACCCTAAATGGGCAGCGGCCCCCGAATTCTGATCTGGCATCCCCACACGACTCACATCTTGGAAAGAAACAGGCCTGTCGTGGGGCAGTTCGGCAGAGGTGACCGGACTTTAAACCTGCGTCAAAGATCTGATAGACAGGAAGGTCAAACTCGTCACCGTAGTCCAGGTCATGCTTTTCCGTCGGATCCTCCAGTGTCAACGACGAGCTTTTAATCTGTGGGAATTCAACCCGGCTTAGCACCAAACTTTGTCCAGGCTCTTCGATACAACGCATGAAGATGCCTGGAAGGTGCTTTTCAAGAGCTCCGAGGTCCACCCTCCCATCACCGAGGATCGCGGATTCTGCGCGAAGCGCCAAGCCAGTGCGATAAGCTTAATTTTCCCATTACGGGGTATTTGTTTTCCATAGATTTGATTCTATGTGGGATCTAAACTCCCATCCCTTTAACAGGACTGGCAGAAGAAGGCCGGACAGATCAACTGTCCGCCTCCTTTGCCCAAAGACCTAGCGGATGCTCATTTAACGAAGCTGCTGGTTCCGGCACCTCACGTGGTGCCGGAGAAGAAGGCCAAGAAGAAGGCCACGGGGACTCGAAAGAGCTCCTGGCGCCTGGTGGTGTCGGATTCATCGCCTGACAACCCCGAAGCACCCTCCGCCTCTGAGGACGGGGAGGAGGAAGAAGAAACCTCTCCCCCTCCAGCGGGGGGAGGAATGAAAAGGAAGGCCGCCCCAACTGGGGAGGCCGGAGGGTCCAAGAAGGAGAAGACCCTTCTACCGGACTACGCCTCCGATGCCGAAGACGGCGGGAAGGAATGGCCATCCAGGGTTAAGCCCCTGGCAAAATCGTAAGTATCCGGACATTCAAATAACTTATGGCGCTCCTCTATTATATGGTACCTTCTGACGCCAAATTCAATCATGCAGTCCGCCCAAGGCTCAGCTCGGCGATTCATCGAGCGGCTCCCTGGATTCGTCGTACGTGAATAGTGCTTCAATTCCGACGGCCTCCTCCCCGCTCCCTGTGGATGACGCCGAGGTGGAGTCCCAAAAGGGACTAGACCGGGAGGAGGTGGTCCTGGAGGCGCCGCATGGCGACCTCCCGGATTCCAGGCCCAAAGGGGGTAAAACCCCAGAGGTGTCTAAGTCCGGCCTTGGGCTGGACACTGCTCCGGAACCTTCATTGGTTTCGGAGTCCGGCAAGCAGTGCCCTCGTAAGAAGGGCAAGCCTACGACGCCGGCGACCTCCGTCCAACCGGAAGCGTCGGACAATTTGCTAGAGGTGCTTAAGGGCGCCTCCATCGACGAGGAACACCGCACTGTTATGAGTGCGGTGATTCATAAGGTTCAGCCCGCCAAGAGCGGGCTGACTGAAGCATGTACCAGCCTTCTAACAGGTTTTGAGGTAAGTTTTAAGATATGTAAGAATATTACCGCATAGACAGTAGCCCCTGATGCTCAGTTTGGTGTTCGGAAAGAAAAGCCGAGCTGAGGATCTAAAAAGATATACGCAGGAGTCTAACATAAATATGTCACTATGCGAATGCAGGCTGCGCTGCTGACCTCTGCCGCACTGACTGTGGAGGTCGACGCATTGAGGCAGGACCTCGAGCAGTCCGAGAACGAGCTCGGCCGTGCCAAGAAGCAGCTCGAGGACAAGGAAGGTAAGTAATACCTTATTAAAGTAATACCTTATAGAAAGGATTCGGTTGCAAAAAAATGACAGGAATAACGTGGGTATTGCAGGGGCCACGACCGAGGTGGCGACCCTGAAGGAAGCGGTGTCCAAGGCCGAAAACAGTGCGGCCTTGGAGCGCACCAAGCGAGAGAAGCAGAAGGCGCGGGTAGTGGAGGTGCAGCAAGAGCTCCAGGCTCTCGTGTAGAAACACGAGAGTTTGGAGCGTGACTCGAAGACTCGAGAGTCCGAGCTCGCCTTGGCTCTTGAGAGTGCAAAAACTGCTAAGGCCGAAGCCCAGAAGGCCCTCCAGGAGATTGAGGCGATAAAGAAGATAGCGGCAGGTAAGGAATTCTTTATGCAAAGCAAGCATATAAAAGTGAATTATCTGTTACTTACCCAAATCCGGAGCTCTCCAGGAGCGTTCGCTGATCTGCCCCGTAGTGTGTCTGACGCTGCCACGTTCTACCGAGCCGAGGAGGGGAGCTCGACGGAAAAGGTGTTTTGGTCTCAATATGCTGAGGTCGGACATCCGGTGCCCCTGAGTGACCAGCTAAAGCAGCTGGTCGAGCTCCACAAGGTGGCCGAACAGGCCATGAAGGGCCTCATAGTTCGGATGTGGCCTAAAGAGGCCATGCCTGGGAGCTACTTCGGTCTGGTGCAGTGGTTGGCGGACGCCTGTCCATGGATTGAAGTCATCAAGCACTCCGCCTGCGTTGAAGGTGCCCGTCGGGCCCTTGCCCGTGCTAAAGTGCACTGGGCAAGATGGACGATGAGAAGCTTGTGACGGACGCGCCACCACTGGGAAAGGAGTATCACAAGCCCGAGATGTACTATAAGGGCGTCCTGAAGGGTGCCCGCATTATAGAGGGTGAATGCTCCAAAGATTTAATTTTTGAGTAGACTCGCATTTGTTATCCTGTACGCTGAAAACTTTGTTCATATGCGCTAAGCAACGCTTGTTAGTTTAAAATATTACCTTCTGTGCGGCCGTTTATCGAATCTGAGAGATGCAAGTCGTCGGCTTCTACCCCCATGCCACGAGTGCTGGGGTGTTCGGGATAAACCTGAGCGCTCTTGTTCCCATTCTTGGGTCCATCTAGGGAGGTGCTCAGCACAATGAACAATGCCATCGGACTTATAATGCTTTATCACTCTCACTTAGCCATAGAATTCTATAATTTTAAATTTTAGCGAAGCCCCTAGTATTTGGAAGACCGAGTTCGGGGCACTATCCACGCCTAGGCCAGATAAATCTGGCTCCTCGCTCTAAGCGGCATAAGTCTTTAAGGACTCGAAAAACCTCGCGAACAGCGACCGGTCTCTCGCACTATCATGACAGTTAGTTTTAGCTTTCTCTACTGAGGTGTTAACCTAGTTCAACTGGGACACAATCGTAGTAGTTCTCCCAGCGCTACCTTAGCCAACATTGCGGAACGTAAGGTACCAAAACATGGGAGCCGGGCAAACCCAACTATTGACCCAAGACATGATTCGGAGCCGATGCATATAATGCTATAAGTTCGGGGTGCCGCACTCATGAGAGTGTTCGGTCTTCTCACACCGTGTTATGGGGTGCTTAAGCCCCTGGTGTATTGGCCATACCAAAGTGTACGGTTGCATAATGTCATGACTGAACACAGTTGTATAAAAATAGATGAATACAATAATAGATAAGAGCTATGTATTGTTTATAAAAAAGGGCTGCTATGAAAGCAGAACGATACAAATAGTGCGATAAGCAAGAGATGGGATTATTTGACATGTCCCCCTCCAGGGGCAAGCTGCGAGACTTTAAGTAAAACAGGTATTTAGCTTGTTATAGAGACCACCTGGACATTTGACGTGGCTTGTTCTCTCCCTGGCTGTTGCATCGTGTGTTCGGCGAGTGTGTTGCCGGACAGGCCTTCCGGATAGTTGGGTCCTGAAAGTATATAAAAAAAGGAAATGGCAAAATAGGGAGCCCCTAGTGCGGTTGAGCCGCATTCTGGGCGTGCCGTGGTTGAGCCCCTCCCCTTATGCCCATGGTATTTCCAAAGCGTAATTATGTACGCGTGGTACCGCTATCGCCATCTGGCGAGGGCTGGGGTTGGGGCCGCATGCTATGCTTGCTCGGAACGTGCCGGACGGTTTTGTTGTAGGTTACTTCCGGCGCGCTTGACGTTGTCCGGATGTTTAACACCCGCATTGGAGCATTGCCTTGAGAGGCTACTTTGTACTTCCTCCGCCAGGGCCGCCGTGTGCTCCTCCATTCGGAGAGAGCATTCAGTGTTTCCGTTTACCGTGATGACTCCGCGAGGGCCTGGCATCTTGAGCTTGAGATATGCGTAGTGCGGCACCGCATTGAATTTTGCGAATGCGGTTCGTCCGAGCAGGGCGTGATAGCCACTGCGGAATGGGACTATTTCGAAGATTAACTCTTCGCTTCGGAAATTATCCGGGGATCCGAAGACCACTTCGAGTGTAACCGAGCCTGTATAGCTGGCTTCTACACCTGGTATGACGCCTTTAAAGGTTATCTTTGTAGGTTTAATCCTTGAGGGATCTATACCCATTTTTTGCACTGTATCCTGATAAAGCAGGTTCAGGCTGCTGCCGCTGTCCATGAGGACTCTAGTGAGGTGAAATCCGTCAATGATTGGGTCTAGGACCAATGCGGCGAATCCGCCGTGACAGATGCTAGTGGGGTGGTCCCTTCGATCAAAAGTGATCGGGCAGGAGGACCATGGGTTGAACTTTGGGGTGACTGGCTCCAATGCATAGACGTCCTTGAGATCACGCTTTCGCTCCCTTTTGGGGATATGGGTTGCGTATATCATGTTCACCGTCCGCACTTGCGGGGGGAAGCCCTTCTGTCCTCTGTTGTTCGGCGGCCGGGGCTCCTCTTCGTCATTGCTATGCAGCCCCTTGTCTCTGGTTTCGGCACTTAACTTGCCTGCCTCCTTCTACACCCAACAATCCCTGTTGGTGTGGTTGGCTGGTTGTTCGGGGGTGCCGTGTATCTGGCACGAGCGATCGAGTATCCGGTCTAAACTGGATGGGCCCAGAGGGTTTCTTTTGAATGGCTTCTTCCGCTGACCGGGTTTAGAGCCTCTGAATCCCGCATTAATTGCCGTATCCTCGGTATTGTCGCCGTTAATGCGGCGCTTGTGCTTGTTGCGACATGACCTGCCATTGTTGTCCTTGGTATCCAAATTGCCAGGGCTCTTGGTTATGTTATTGCTACGAGCTAGGCAGCTATCTTCTCCCGCGCAAAAGCGGGTCATGAGTGTCGTGAGGGCTGCCATAGATTTCGGCTTTTCCTGTCCTAGGTGCCGGGCAATCCATTCGTCTCGGATGTTGTGCCTGAAGGCTGCAAGGGCCTCGGCATCCGGACAGTCGACTATTTGATTTTTCTTGGTTAGGAACCATGTCCAGAATTGTCTGGCTGATTCCTCTGGCTGCTGGATTACGTGGCTTAGGCCATCGGCGTCTGGTGGTCGCACATAAGTGCCCTGGAAGTTGTCAAGGAACACGAATTCCAGGTCCTCCCAGCAACTAATTGACTCTGCTGGTAGGCTGTTAAGCCAATGCTGAGCTGGTCCTTTAAGCTTGAGCGGGAGGTATTTGATGGCGTGTAGATCATCACCACGGGCCATGTGGATATGAAGGAGATAATCCTCGATCTATACCACGGGATCTGTTGTGCCATCGTATGATTCAATGTTTACGGGTTTAAAACCCTCGGGGATTTGATGATCCATTACTTCGTCTGTGAAGCATAGTGGGTGTGCGGCGCCCCTGTACTGGGCTATATCGCGACGTAGCTCGGATGAGCTTTGTCCGTTGTGTTCGGCATGGCCGTATTTATCATATCCGGCGTGACGGTTATCGTCACGTGACGTGGGGCGCCCACGCGATCCGTAGATCGATCTTATTTGCCTTGCGTTATCCTCCGATATGTCTTGCAGTTCTGTTGCGTTTCCCCGTGCTCTGATATTTTTGGAGCAGCGTCGGGGTGCGGCTTGAGTTGAGGGCCGAAAGGCCTCTCTTTCGCGACCACGGGGTGGCCGATCGGGCGCATCATACACTGGTGATGTAGGTTTAGTTGCTTCCTCCTCTAGTTGGGGTAGCAGCCTGCACTTTGGGTAGCTCTTGGAGGGGCGCTCGAGTTTATACTCTTCGGCCGCTAGGACTTCCGTCCATCTGTCGGCTAGCAAGTCTTGGTCAGCTCTAAGTTGTCACTGTTTTTTCTTGAGGCTGCTTGCCGTGGCCATAAGCCTGCGTTTGAAACGCTCTTGTTCGGTAGGATCCTCTGGCACGACGAATTCGTCGCCGTCGAGGCTTGCCTCGTCTTCGGAGGGAGGCATACAATTGTCGTCCTCGCCTCCCTGTCTGTCGCTCTCTCATGAGGGCTGGCTCTTCCGTCCTCCTGCGCTGAGTCCTGCTGGAGGAGGTTGTCTTCGGCACTGTCCGGAGTGTTGTTGTCTCTAGTGCCGGACTCGCCGTTTTTGCTTTGGCGGGATTTAGAGCGGCGCTGCTGACGTCGGTGCTTGGGTTGCTTCTTGGAGGGGTCGTCCTCCGTTTTTTCATCGCCATCCCCTGATTTGGGGGTGTCCACCATGTATATGTCATATGACGAGGTGGCTTTCCAGTACCCTATAGGTGCTGGTTCTTGGTCTTCTCCTTCATCGGCGTCCATACCGTCGATGTCTTCGGATTCAAAGTCTAGCATGTCGGTTAGATCGTCGACAGTGGCTACAAAGTGGGTGGTGGGTGGGTTTCGAATTTCTTCGTCGTCCGCATCCCAACCATGCTGGCCATAGTCCGTCCAGGGCTCTCCTGATAAAGAGAGAGACTTTAGTGAATTCAGGATATCGCCAAAGGGCGAGTGCTGAAAGATGTCCGCGGTGGTGAACTCCATGATCGGAGCCCAATCGGGTTCGATCAGAAGGGGTGCGGAAGATTCGGAGTCCGGAACGGAGTCCGACACCTTGGAGTCATAGGCCTCGCAAAGGACTAGGCTCGTATTCGGCTCTATCGCCGTAGAGATTGCGACTCCTGGGGCGGCGTCCAACCGTCCGTCCTCGACTAGCGTAGTCGGCTCCGAGCTAATGGTCGGAGCGGACACCTGAGCGGCGCTCTGGACGCTGTCCGGCGGCAGAGCTAGATCATGCCCATCGTGACAGTGCGGCACGCTCGTCGGTGGCTCGAATCCGTCGAAGATCAAGTCCCCGTGGATGTCGACTATGTAGTTTAAGCTTCCAAACCTGGCCTGATGGCCAGGGGCGTAGCTTTCGATCTGCTCCAGATGGCCAAGCGAATTGGCCCGCAGTGCGAAGCCGCCGAATATGAAGATCTGTCCGGGGAGAAAAGTCTCACCCTGGACCGCGTCGTGGTTGATGATCAAAGGAGCCATCAGGCCTAAAGGCGATGACACAGAGGAACTATCAATGAAAGCACCAATGTCGGTGTCAAAACCGGCGGATCTCGGGTAGGGGGTCCCGAACTGTGCGTCTAGGCGGATGGTAACAGGAGACAAGGGACATGATGTTTTTACCCAGGTTCGGGCCCTCTCGATGGAGGTAAAACCCTACTCCTGCTTGATTAATATTGATGATATGGTAGTACAAGAGTAGATCTACCACGAGATCAGAGAGGCTAAACCCTAGAAGCTAGCCTATGGTATGATTGTTGTTCGTCCTACGGACTAAAACCCTCCGGTTTATATAGACACCGGAGAGGGTTAGGGTTACACAGAGTCGGTTACAATGGTAGGAGATCTACATATCCATATCGCCAAGCTTGCCTTCCACACCAAGGAAAGTCCTACCGGACACGGGACGAAGTCTTCAATCTTGTATCTTCACAGTCCGGGAGTCCGGCCAAAGGTCATAGTCCGGCCATCCGGACACCCCCTAATCCAGGACTCCCTCACCCTCCGCGAGCATCAACACTCATCGGACCGCATACATCGGTATGTATTATTTCCAATAAGTCACTAGCTCGTTCCATTGTTCCGGAGAACGGATTTTTAGTCATCTTTCCCATAAGACATGGTTCGCAAGCATCAAATGATTCATAATCAAGTGATTCAAAAATCCATCTTTATGGAGTTTCTTCATGCACTTTACACCGAGATGACCCAAACGGCAGTACCACAAATCATTATCAACTTTGCATATTTTGGCATCAATATTATGTGTATTACCATGATCGAGATCCAACAAACTATTTTCATTGGGTGCATTACATTTCAAAGATTTTATTCATATAAACAGAACAACAATTATTCTTTGACTTTAAATGAATAACCGTATTGCAATAAACATGATCAAATCATATTTATGCTCAACGCAAACGCCAAATAACATTTATTTAGGTTCAACACTAATCCCGAAAGTATAGGGAGTGTGCGATGATGATCATATCAATCTTGGAACCACTTCCAACACACATCGTTACTTCACTCTCAACTAATCTTTGTTTATTCTGTAACTCCTATTTCGAGTTACTAATCTTAGCAACCGAACAAGTATCAAATACTCAGGGGCTACTATAAACACTAGTAAGGTACACATCAATAACCTGTATATCAAATATACCCTTGTTCACTTTGCCATCCTTCTTATCCACCAAATATTTAGGGCATTTCCGCTTCCAATGACCATTCCCTTTGCAGTAGAAGCACTCAGTCTCAGGCTTTGGTCTAGCTTTGGGCTTCTTCATGGGAGTGACAACTTGCTTGCCATTCTACTTGAAGTTCCCTTTCTTTCCCTTTGCCCTTTTCTTGAAACTAGTGGTCTTATCAATCATCAACATTTGATGCTCTTTTCTTGATTTTACCTTCGTCAATTTCAGCATCACGAAGAGCTCGGGAATCATTTTCGTCATCCCTTGCATACTATAGTTCATCACGAAGTTCCAGTAACTTGGTGATGGTGACTAGAGAACTCTATCAATCACTATCTTATCTGGAAGATTAACTCCCACTTGATTCAAGCGATTGTAGTACTCAGACAATCTAAGCACTTGCTCACTAGTTGAGATATTCTCCTCCATCTTTTAGGCGAAGTATTTGCCAGAGGTCTCATACCTCTTGACACGGGCATGAGTCTGAAATACCAATTTCAGCTCTTGCAACATCTCATATGCTCCGGAACGTTTCAAAAACGTTTTTGAAGTCCCGGTTCTAAGCCGTAAAGCATGGTGCACTAAACTATCAAGTAGTCATCATATTGAGCTAGCCAAACATTCATAAAGTCTGCATCTGCTCCTGCAATAGGTCTGCCACCTAGCGGTGCATCAAGGACATAATTATTCTGTGCAGTAGTGAGGAAAAACCTCATATCATGGACCAAGTCTGCATCATTACAACTATCATCTTTCAACTTAGTTTTCTCTAGGAACATATAAAAAATATAGGGAAGCTATAACGCGAGCTATTGATCTATAACATAATTTGCAAAATACTATCAGGACTAAGTTCATGATAAATTAAAGTTCAATTAATCATATTTCTTAAGAACTCCCACTTAGATAGACATCTCTCTAATCATCTAGGTGATCACGAGATCCAAATCAACTAAACCATAACCGATCATCACACGAAATGGAGTAGTTTTCAATGGTGAACATCATTATGTTGATCATATCTACTATATGATTCACACTCGACCTTTCGGTCTTAGTGTTCCGAGGCCATATCTGCATATGCTAGGCTCGTCAAGTTTAACCTCAGTATTCTGCGTGTGCAAAAACTGGCTTGCACCCGCTGTAGATGAACGTAGAGCTTATCACACCCGATCATCACGTGGTGTCTTGGCACGACAAAATTTGGCAACGGTGCATACTCAGGGAGAACACTTTTATCTTGAAATTTAGTGAGAGATCATCTTATAATGTTATCATCAATCAAAGCAAAATAAGATGCATAAAGGACAAACATCACATGCAATCAATATAAGTGATATGATATGGCCATCATCATCTTGTGCTTGTGATCTCCATCTCCGAAGCACCGTCATGATCGCCATCGTCACCGGCGCGACACTTTGATCTCCGTCGTAGCATCGTTGTCGTCTCGCCAACTATTGCTTCTACGACTATCGCTACTGCTTAGTGATAAAGTAAAGCAATTATAGGGCGATTGCATTGCATACAATAAAGCGACAACCATATTGCTCCTACTAGTTGCCGACAACTCAGTTACAAAACATGATCATCTCATACAATAAAATATAGCATCACGTCTTGACCATATCACATCACAGCATGCCCTGCAAAAACAAGTTAGACGTACCACTGTTGGGGAACGTAGTAATTTCAAAAAAAATCTTATGCACCCACAAGATCATGGTGATGCAAAGCAACGAGAGGGGCAGTGTATCTTCATACCCTTGAAGATCGCTAAGCGGAAGCGTTTAACACTACAAAAAAAAGACACATCCGTGACATTTTGGGCCGAACGAAAAAAAATTATGTCATACTTATGACACTTCTATGACGATAATTGTGACAAAACCTAGTATCATCATAGATGTGGTGGGCTCCTACTTCTATGACAAAAAATCATGACAGAAAATGGGATTTTCGTCCTGGGCGGGCAGGAGACGCAGCTGCATGACATTCTTTGGGCCGTCCATGACGGAAAAAACAGTGGTAGAAGCGAGGGAGAGGAAAATTTCAGGGAGTTGCCGGTTACGGTGGGAGGTCGGGGGCGGAGCGATACGTGTTTCTCTCGCATAGGTACGCGCATGTGTGCGAGGCGTTGGCTCTAACTGAACCCGAGCGAGGCGTTGGGCTCTAACTGTACCCGAGCGATTGCACTGCAGCCTATGCGTTACTGAACCCGAGCGATCGATCGATGGCTGTTAACTGAACATGATGGAGCGATTCCTTCGCTACTGCTGCTAACTGAAGCCGATCGATGCTGCCTCTGGGATGAACAGTGAGCGTT
>NC_041385.1:92952235-92971381 GCF_002162155.2 Triticum dicoccoides
GCACTCCAACACAAGTCCATTTCGTCCGTTTTGCGGTACGCCACACCCCTCCCGATCAACAGGACCCCCGTTACGACTGTAGGAGGTCCATTTCCTCCGTTTTGTGGTACGCCACACCCCTCCCGATCAACAGGACCCCCGTTTCGACCGTAGGAGGTCTGTTTCCTCCGTTCTGCAGTACGCCAGGCCTCGTTTCCATCGCCTGTTCCGTCCAAGCCGGTTGGCTCCCACGCGTTCCGTTGCCTCCCAATGAACACGACGCATTCTGTTGCCTCCCCATGAACACGACGCATTCCATTGCCTCCCCATGAACACGACACATTCCGTTGCCTCCCCATGAACACGAGCCCTCGCCGTACATTTGCGCGACTAGGCGTTCGAGACCCCGCCCGTACGTACACATACGTGGCCATATTTTCTTTCTTGCACCCTGGCCACTGTACGTATGTGTACATGCTACGTGCGCGCCTCTACTACGACACGTACGCACCTCTACTACGACACGTGCGCGCCTCTACATCGACCAGTATATATGTACGTACACGTTCGCGACCAGAATGACAACGCTACGTACGCTTCGACCAGGTGGCTCCCGACTGTCAGGCAGTTCCTTGCGTGCGAAAATGTAGCTGGTGGGTCCCAGCAGTCAGAGGGGCGAATCGTTTTTTTTTTTGCCCGGACGCACTTCCTTTGCGTGCGAAGATGTAGCTGGTGGGTCCCAGCAGTCAGGGGGGCGAATCATTTTTTTTTGCCCGGACGCACTTCCTTGCGTGCGAAGATGCAGCTGGTGGGTCCCAGCAGTCAGGGGGGCGAATCGTTTTTTTTCGCCCGGACGCACTTCCTTGCGTGTGAAGATGTAGCTGGTGGGTCCCAATAGTCAGGGGGAAACTTTTTTTCGTGAAATACGGTGGCCCGCCCGGTGGGTCCCCGCTGTCAGGTGGAGGAATCATTATTTTCCGCGTAATAAGGAGGCACATCCATGTTGCAGCCATGGACCCAGCTGTCAGCCTCTCCACGTACAGTCCACGTCCGATGGAAGTCGTTCCTTGACCACATTGACCACACCGTGCCGAGAGCACCACGGTGGTGGATGACGGCGAGGCCTAGGAAGGGGACGACTCGGAGCCGGGGAAGACGCGGCAGTGGATGCCCACGCGAAGAGGAGTACGAGGGTTCACTGGTTCGGCTGCGGTGTGAGGATGCTGTCGCCGTACATTAACAGGGGGTGTGGGTGAGTAGAGGGATGGCCTGGCCAGCGGTGGGAGTAGTAGGGGGCGGTGAGGTCTCTGCGGCATCACAGTCGGCCACGGGAGGCAGGAGCACGCGGCACGACCGGCGCTGGTTTGGGCGGCTGGAGCAAGAAGACCAGTGGTTGAAGAAGCACTACAACTGTTGGATGAACATCGTACGGTAAGAGGAGCTAGAATCTTTCATATTGACTAAGTTGACAAAGCCCTCTGTCCCTGTCAACTTGGTAGGCCCACAAGTCAGCCTCCCAGTATGCTGGGTTCCAGCTGGCAGGGGGAGTATTCATTTTTTTATGCGTAATAAGGAGGCACTTCCTTGCGTGCGAAGATAACTGGTGGGTCCGACAAGTCAGCGGGGGGCATGTTTTTTTTGCGAAATACAGAGGCCCTTCCGGTGGGTCCCAGATGTCAGGTGGAGGAATCATTATTTTGCGCGTAATAAGGAGGCATTTCCTTGTGTGCGGCTGTGGACCCAGCTGTCAGCCTCTCTACGCACAGTCTACTTCCGATGGTGTCGTTCCTTGACCATGTTGACCACACCGCGCCGAGTGCATCCAAGGTGGTGGACGACGGCAAGGCCTCGGACAGCAACGAGCCGGAGATGGGAAGACGTAGGAGTAGAGTCACAGATGGAGAGGTGTACGAGGGTTAACTGGTTCTAGTGCGGTGTGGTTCGGCAGTCGGTGGAGAAGAACAGGAGGTGTGGAGGGTTGGAGGGATGGCCTGGCCAACGGTGGAGTAGCGCTTCATAGCGAAGCATGCTAAGCAGAGCTGCTAGCAGCAGGAGGCGGGAGGTGGTCCCGGCGGCGCTGGAGGAAGAAGACGAGAGATTGAAGATGGATGTCGGCCGTTGGATGTAAATCCAACGGCTAACATGTCAAAATCATTTGTTGACTAAATTTACAACGACTTGCGTTGGCTTCGACCTATTGGTCCACATTTCAGCCTCCAAAAATGTGGCACGTATTCAACCCATTTTTTCAGAATGTACAGTCTTTTTTGGCACGGTAGAATTTACAGTCAATTTGATCTTTTTTTTTTGAATTACACCCATTAGCTGGGTTGAGTGAAAAATTAATGTAGCTTTCATGCGGCCCATTTATTTTATTTCCTAAAAAATTACAGGTCATTTGCACTTTATTTAGATACACGATTTTGCTGGGCTGATTCTAATTATAATGTTGGGTTGGGCCAGCAATGTTATCAAAAAATAAAAAAGGGCTGAGCATTTTGTTATAAATATATTTAAATAATAAGTGATATTATTACATTCATCCTTAAATCTTACTAAGCTTTTGTACACGATCACTAGGATTTTCGTGCCAAAACAATCCAGGATTTAATTTGTTAAGTAATTATTTTTATAAGTTAATAAGATGTGGGATATTGTTTTCTTACATATGTAAGTATCTGTTAAATATATGATGACAATAGAAATAATATATAATAACATATAAAATAATTTAAATATATATAATATAGTTAAAAGGGAAACATAAGTTGTACCTGGCGTTCCTATTCTTATATAGAAAAATAGAATAGACCTCTGCGTTTTCTTCAAAAAAATACATAAATTGGGCTGCCAAAAATAAAACCTCGGATGGGAGGTCCATAGGCCGGTCCATACATGACGGCCCTAAGAAAATACAAATAGGCCCTCCCATCCGAGGTCGTGGGTTGCGCATGTTAAAAATGAAAACTTAGACGGGGCAGCCCAAAACCACGTCCAACACTTGCCAAAACTCCGTCCCTCGTTTTCTCTGTGTTTCGCACACTCAAAATTGTGTGGGCATTTTGACTGTGCATCATATGAAGATGTGCTATGCATGAATGTTGATCAGCATGATGTTAACTGGCTGGTAGTTCCATTTTCAACCACGAATAAAACTTCCAACATGATGTTAACCCTGTTAGAAAAGGCCGTGTTGATATAAATGCTCTGCCTGTGAAAGTTGCAGTTTCTTATCTGAAACTGAACTTGCAGTTTCTTATCTGAAACTAAAACTTGCAGCTTCTTCTCGTCTGCACTTTTATACTCCTATGAAACTACATTTTTTTAAGTGCTAAAAATAGATCTCTAGAATTCATAAAAATCTTCATATGCTCAATACTACAAATCTGAAATTCAAAAGACATTCATATCTGAAAGTACTCTAAAAATACACAACACAAAACACAATTCACAACCAGCAAATACTGACAACCCTAAGCTCCTCCTGACAATTCACAACCTGCCCGACTATTGGGCTGGGGGGCAGTCCCCTCCTATTCCTCGGCGGCAGACAGCCGCCCCGTGAGACGATGTGAATGGCAAGGGAGACGATGGCGGGGAAGCGTCTTCGGGCCAACTGCTTTTCTCCTCTTGCAGTTGGGTTCGGTCGACGAAGATTCCACCGGCTCGCTCTGGCAGGACACCCTCACAAACGGCACCCTCTAGATGCTCGATCCTTCAATCTCTGGTGGATGCTCCATCTGGGATCGATACTCCCACCACCGCTCCCTCACGATTAGATTCGGTGAATCTGTTTGCTCCATGGCCCAGAGGAGCAGCTCTATGTGCTCCGACGCGACTCCCTCTGGGAGTATCGCCGCGTTTTCGCTCTGTTGCAGATATTTGGCCATGGATGTCGCCGTCGCCGCTAGTTGGTCCTTGTTGTCAAACCAAGACTGTATCTCCAACATCCTAGCTAGCTTCACGGGGTCGCCGTCTGCGATCCTCACGTATCGGTTGTACTCCTCCATCGATCTACTTCTCCACAGCACCTTCACTCACCGGTGGTGGTTTTTGAATGGAAGAGGAAAGGAGCGGCGCTGGTTTTGGATTAGAACGGGAGAGGACCAATGCTGGTTTTGGACTGGAATAGGAGAGGAGGGGCGGTGGTTTTGAAATGGAAGAGGAGAGGAGCGGCGCTGGATATAGATTGGAACAGGAGAGGAGCGGCGGTGGTTTAAGAGGAGAAGAGCGGAAGAGCGGCGCTGGTCTTGCAAGTATTTTTTTTGTTGTTTTGCATATTTTGGGTCAAAGTTTGACCACGTACTGTATGTGACAAGCAAAATGTGAATGCATGTCACCAAAAATTGTACTGTTTGGTTCGTATCTGAATGTACTTTCAAATTATATTATTTTTGCAACGTATAACATATATTTTATGTGCGAAAATCATGGTCAATTATGACCCAGAATAAAAGGGAGACTAGTTAATGTAGGGTCGGTTTCTTAATTGAAGGGTAAATTGATTTTGATTTTGATCCAGTCACAGCGCACCGGCCCTCTCGCCCAATCCTAAATCGCTGTTGCACGCTCCTCTCCCTCTTCTCCATTACAAAACCACCTCCTCTCCTCTCCATCATCTCCATTCCAAAACCACTGTCTCGCCTCTCCCTCTTCTGATCTTCTCCATTGCAAAACCACCTCCTCTCCTCTCCATCATCTCCATTCCAAAACCACCGTCTCGCCTCTCCCTCTTCTGATCTTCTCTCCATTGCAAAACCACCTCCTCTCCTCTCCATCATCTCCATTCCAAAACCACCTCCTCTCCTCTCCCTCTTCTCTATTGCAAGACCACCGTCTCTCCTCCCATCTCCCAAAGCTAGCACCGGACCACTCAGAACGACATCTATCGAGAGGATGTAGCAGCGAATCAGGCAGATCGCTGGTGGCGACTAGGCAAAGTTAGCCAGGTTGAAGGAGATCCTTAGTTGGTTTGACAATGAGTGGGAGATTTCGAGGACGGTGCGGGCCATGTGGCAATGTATGCGAAAGAGCGAGACGACGGCGATGAGGGCGGCGATGTACATGTACTCCTCGGCGGTAGTCATGCCGCAGTCCTCCGAGTTCATCGAGTATCTCCTATGGGCGATGGAGTAGACAGATTCGCCCGAGGCGATAGTCAGGCGGAGGTGGTGGGCGTACAGGTCGAAGGTCGAGCACCCAGAGGATAACGAATCGATCGAGTATGGTGTGCCGTTCGTGAGGGTGCAGAACCAGCCGGAGCCACAGGAGTATTCGTTCTCCCACCGCAAGAGGAGGCCGGATGGTGCGACGTCGCTTCCCTGATGTTCTCCACAGTTCCCTCGACGCTCGCCTCATTTCAACGGTGGCGGTAGGGTTTAAGGTAAGCTTCGCACTAACCTAATCTTCCACCTGCTCATGCTTACAATCAGTGTGACAGCTAATGAAAATCATGCTTACAATCAGTCTCCGAGTACTACGCCAATCACCCTAAAATAGCTCTAGACCTTTGGGTCAAAGTTGTGACACAGTGTACAAATAAAGAAAAATAGATTGGTGCTTCTTTCAGAAAAGAGTACTCCCTAGAAAACTGCAAATATAAGCTACTAGTATTTGGTTAGAGGATTTGCTGTTGAGAAAGATCCTCCCCCACCCCCACCCCCTTTCTTCCTTGTTTGAACCAAGTAGTACTAGATTCGAGTGCATGAACTAGTTTTACCTCTTAAACGTAAAAAAATAGGTGGTTTTTGAACAGCCGATCGATCCTATCTACGGCGGGGCCTGAGAAATAGTAAAAGTTACAAATGCAGCGATGTCAGGAGCTCAGGAAGTAGAGCAAGGCCGGTTTCGAAGGAAGTTATACCTGATGGTCGCGGGGATGTCGCTAGGTGGGCGGCGGGAGGCCGGATCTGCCCACACTACGGCAGCGAGGAAGAAGGGGTCGGAGGCCCTCCCTCGCCAGGGGTGCTTGGGAGAGAACGGCAAGGCAGGCTGATCGGGACGCGCCCAGCAGTGGGTAAGAGCCGTCGCCGAGGACGACCGCGTGAACGTTGCACCTTCTAACCTTCCCCGGCGGAGAGGATCTGGCTGGATCTGTGACCAGCGGTGAGCAGAGAGAGAGAGTGTGGCCACCGATGTCGTGTTTAGATATGGAGAGGCCGAGACGGTGTGAAGAGAGCAACACTAGCAAGCAAGCGTGGAGGCTCCTGCCTATATAGTGGAGTAGTACTTAGTTTTCTTTTATCTACTGGAGCCGGCTTGACCTCGTCAATGACTGTCGAGAAGTCTTCATGCATGTGGCCTGGAGGTGCAGTTGTCGTCATTTTGATCTGAAGCGCTGGATTATAACATATAACACGAAAAAATGCCACATGACAAGAAATCATAACCTCACTGCCCAAAGGAGACAACATGAATCCCGACGGACAAACTAGATGAGGAACAATGCTCAAATTAAAGATAAACTCGTAGAAAAGGGATCCGTCGATAGATGTCCTAATTAACATAGTCGGCTTGACCTAGATGGCAGCCGAGTAGTCACTGTTCGTGCATGTGCCCCCAATGACTAGCCCAACTCAGTTGTCGCTGTTTAACCCTCGCAGTGATCCGAAGCACATGACACATAATTTTGCGAGATGACAAGAAACCTTTTTTTAGATTTCTCACCACAACTACAGCCTGCACGATATGTAGACGATAGCCAATCCAGGCATGTCTGCTAGAGTCTGGTCACATGCATGGACGAACTGATCTTCCGTGTCTTGCAGGGATCGTCCAGGCACCAACGTATTACAACACTTCTCTAGTACTATCGCTCGTCTCCCTCTTCTAGTAAGTCACCCGACTTGCGGGGCCGGGGAGTGTGCCTATGGTTGGTTCTCAATTGCCATTCCACATGTGTGTGCGAACACAATATGACGCGCGTTTCATTCGGAGAGCAGCGTGCTAGACCGACCGACCGTCTGGGGTGCGACGCAAACGCGATGTGCGTGCTGTATACTCCGTACATGTGCACCACCGTTTTCTAGACACTTTGCTCCATGGCACGGGCGCAATCCATGGATACAAAATTAGTATACTGTATACTATTTAAAAGTCGAGGGCGGGGCTTTTCCTGCCCGATAGGCGGCGGGACAGTTCCGCCTAGTTGGTTTGACAGAGATGCGAGAAGACGAGGGAGTAGGCTGCTACAAACGTAGGGTTGTGTGATTTGACAGCGAGTTACTGTTGGACAGGTGGGGCCCCGTGATTTGACTTGCCATTATCATTTTAACTGCGGCGCTACGACCGGCGTGATTCTCCCGATTCCTGACCACCTCCATACAGGTGCCTCTCCCAATGCTCCACCATGTAGTAGTAGAGGCTGGCTCTTGCATGAGAGCCCACTTCTCCACTTTTTCCTTGCCTCTCTTTCCTCCACATATGCAAAAATGCCATATAAAGTGCGCTATTGTACTTACTTGCTCCTACAGGTGCTTAAGCTTGCCACATAGGCATAAAGTCTGATGTGGCAAGTTAATCAAGAAGAGAGAGTCTAGTTTGGTGACCCAAGGAAGAAACGGTGCTAAGCGCGTGTACCTAGGTGAAAAGACAATTTTGATTCTATAGCTAATTAAATGAAGCAAACTTAGCAACACCATTTCATTGGAAGAGGTCACTCCTTGGCAAATGCAATAAATACTAGTACTCCATGTGTCCCATTATATAAGAACATTTTTGACACTACACTAGCTAGTGTCAAAAACGTTCTTATATTATGGGATGGAGGGAGTACGAAGAAAGAGATAGAGAGGAGTAAAAAAATACACTTATAGCCAACCTTATAGCCAACCTTGTTGTAGTATGAGTGACTAAGTGATGACTATGTATGACATGCCAACATCAGATAGCCTAACACACCGTGTTAAATCTCCAAGGGTGCGACCGCGCGAGCGACCCGACGGTCGTGGTAGGTGTGACCATGATACGGGCTGCTGGCAACCCTTGGATCTGAGATCAAACGGTCGCATGCTAAGTTGCTGAAAAATTTAAGAATAACCCTCCAGGATAGGATATTCACACATAGGTCTAGAATCACGCCATACAACCGTTCGATCTCAGATCCAAGGGCTCTCGGAAGCCCGTATCATGGGAGAATGGAAAGCCACTACCCTGTCGTTCGCACGCTGGCAGTTCGCTCCTACTCTTTCCCGCGCGTCCTTTAATACTACGGCGGTTCGCTCCTAGTCGTCCCGTCCATTCACATTACGGCAGTTCCACTAATCCTAACCCTCCTCCCAAATCCATGGCATCCCAAATCTCTCCGATCGGCGGTGAGTACAAGGTTAGAACCATCACCGGCGATGAGTTCGATGTCATCTACACCCATACTTCCACGATGGTGAAAGGATGCCTTTCTCGCTTCAGACGCATGTTCGAAGACTCACATGATGAGTGGGTCGCTGGGCTAGATGTTGAGTACACCACAGTCGTGGGACGAGAGAAGGATCTAAAGAACGAAGCGAGGAAGAAGCCCGCCGTGATCCAGGTTTGCGTACATGACTTATGCTTGGTCTACCACATATGCCATGCCGATGTTGAGTGCCGGGATTTTAAGGACTTCCTCGAGAGCAACCTAGTAAAATTCGTTACTGTAGACTTTGGTAACAACAAAGAAGTCCTGCGTCGGATAGGCCTTGTTGTAGGCAACACCTTCAACCTCTAAAAGAATCGGCTGGTGTCCTCTCGTCAGCCTTCAATGCTGACCCTGGCAGGAGCCATGGTTCATCCTTCGTATGGTAAACTGGAGAAACCTCATTACACGTTTCATCGTCATGCATGGTAGCAGAATGTACTAGATATAGACCACATCCACTACGCTGCAATGGATGGCTACCTTTGTTTTAATATCTACAAGGGTTGGATGAAGAGCAACAGCCAAGTTGGCGGTTCAAGCAAAGAAGTATCGGCCAAGAGGAAGAGGGACAAGGACGAAGTCGAGGACGTGGACGAGGACTCCGAGTAAGGTGGCAGTGTCGTTGCTCATGGCGGTTCTAAACTTCTAATGCAGTGTCTACCGGATTAGTAGCATAGTTTAATTTCAGGTGTGCTTAGTTTAATTTGAGGGGTGTGTTGTGCTGAGCCCCCAGTAGAACTATGTTATGTTTCTTCTCATTACTTTAACTCTTTAGTATGTACATACTAGTATTAGTATTTCTTTAATAGAATTTAGCACCCCAATTAAGAACTTACTAGCTTTTTTAATAGTACTATATGCATAATTTGACGACGAGCGCTCTCTATATGTACCACCTTTTTTTAAAATTTCAATTTTTGCTCCATGGCGCAATCCATCGATAGTGGAGTACTACTGTACAAAAGTATACATTTTTTAAAAGGCTAGCATACTGTTCATCACACATATATATATAGCCAGTTAAATTCTCAACCTAGAACGACGTGCATGCCATGTAGTAAACCGATCTGGAGGAAGTATAGTAAAAATGAGGTGATTTTACCCAGCGATCGGCGGGGGAGCATGGCTTGTCATGCGGTCCCACGTGTCATGATGTACCAAGGCGATGCGCGTGTCCCTCTTGAGGCAGAAGCAATACTAGTATGTGGTTTGAGATGATGTCAAACCGAAGTATGAAATAATGGTTGCTTCGTCCGTCTGGGAAGGTGCGGCATTGTGATTTGACGTCTCATTGCTCATTACTAACACTGGGCCGGTACGAGTGGGGTGCGTCCCCCTGCTATTCTGCACTATTATTTGGTGCTTGACACGTCGACCCGGTTGCACATGAGATGACCCCCACATCCTTTGTCAAAATAAACAACACCCTGATCAATGCATTTCACTCTTCTGTGCAACGGACGAGCACCTTACTTGCTCCTACAGGTGCTTAAGCTTGCCACATAGGCATAAAGTCTGATGTGGCAAGTTAATCAAGAAGAGAGAGACCAGTTTGGTGACCCAAGGAAGAAACGGTGCTAAGCGCGTGTACCTACGTGAAAAGACAATTTTGAGTCTATAGCTAATTAAATGAAGAAAACTTAGCAACACCATTTCATTGGAAGAGGTCACTCCTTGGAAAATGCAATAAATACTAGTACTCCTTGTGTCCCATAATATAAGAACTTTTTTGGAACTACACAAGTGTCAAAAACGTTCTTATATTATGGGACGAAGGGAGTACGAAGAAAGAGATGGAGAGGAGTAAAAAAATACACTTATAGCCAACCTTGTTGTAGTATGAGTGACTAAGTGATGACTATGTATGACATGCCAACATCAGATAGCCTAATGCACCGTGTTAAACCTCCAAGGGCGCGACCGTGCGAGCGACGCGACGGTCGTGGTAGGCGCAACCATGATACGGGCTGCTGGCAGCCCTTGGATCTGAGATCAAACGGTCGCATGCTAAGTTGCTGAAAATTGCACAATAACCCTCCAGGATAGGATATTCACCCATTGGTCTGGAATCACGCCATGCAACCGTTCGATCTCCGATCCAAGGGCTCTCGGAAGCCCGTATCATGGGAGAATGGAAAGCCACTACCCTGCCGTTCGCATGCTGACAGTTCGCTCCTACTCGTCCCCGCACGGCCTTTAATACTATGGCGGTTCGCTCCTAGTCGTCCCGTCCATTCACATTACGGCAGTTCCACTAATCCTAACCATCCTCCCAAATCCATGGCGTCCCAAATCTCCCCGGTCGGCGGTGAGTACAAGGTTAGAACCATCACCAGCGATTAGTTTGACGTCATCTACACCTGTTCTTTCGCGATGGTGAAAGGATGCCTTTCTCGCTTCAGACGCATGTTCGAAGACTCACATGATGAGTGGGTTGCTGGGCTAGATGTTGAGTACACCACAGTCGTGGGACGAGAGAAGGATCTAAAGGACGAAGAGAGGAAGAAGCCCGCCATGATCCAGGTTTGCGTGCATGACTTATGCTTGGTCTACCACATATGCCATGTCGATGTTGAGTGCCGGGATTTTAAGGACTTCCTCGAGAGCAACCTAGTAAAATTCGTTACTGTAGACTTTGGTAACGACAAAGAAGTCCTGCGTCGGATAGGCCTTGTTGTAGGCAACACCTTCAACCTCCAAAAGAATCGGCTGGTGTCCTCTCGTCAGCCTTCAATGCTGACCCTGGCAGGAGCCATGGTTCATCCTTCGTATGGTAAACTGGAGAAACCTCATTACACGTTTCATCGTCATGCATGGCAGCAGAATGTACTAGATATAGACCACATCCACTACGCTGCAATGGATGGCTACCTTTGTTTCAATATCTACAAGGGTTGGATGAAGAGCAATAGCCAAGTTGGCGGTTCAAGCAAAGAAGTATCGGCCAAGAGGAAGAGGGACAAGGACGAAGTCGAGGACGTGGACGAGGACTCCGAATAAGGTGGCAGTGTCGTTGCTCATGGTGGTTCTAATGCAGTGTCTACCGGAATAGTTGCAAAGTTTAATTTCAGGTGTGCTTAATTTAATTTGAGGGGTGTGTTGTGTTGAGCCCCCTGCAGAACTATGTTATGTTTCTTCTTGTTACTTTAACTCTTCAGTAAGGACATACTAGTATTTCTTACATTTCATCTTTTAGTTGGTATAGTACTACCACTTGTTTATTCACATTATATACGTACAATATATATGGCCAACATCATATAGCCAGCAGTTTAGTTGTCAAAGAATTTCAGGGTGCTTAGTTTTGTCAAAGAATTCCAGGGTGCTTAGTTTTATTTGAGGGGTGGATTGTGCTGGACACCATTATTGTGACGAGCCTTTTTAATATTACTATATGCATAATTTGGCGACGAGCGCTCTCTATATGTACCACCTTTTTTTAAATTTCAAGTTTTGCTCCATGGCGCAATCCATCGATACTATTGCTGTACAAAAGTATACTTTTTTTAAAAGGCTAGAGGGCGGGTGAGGGAGTCCCGGATTAGGGGGTGTCCGGATAGCCGGACTACCATCATCGGCCAAACTATCATCGGCCGGACTATCATCATCATCGACCGGACTCCAAGACTATGAAGATACAAGATTGAAGACTTCGTCCCGTGTCCGGATGGGACTTTCCTTGGCGTGGAAGGCAAGCTTGGCGATACGGATACGTAGATCTCCTACTATTGTAGCCGACTCTATGTAACCCTAGCCCTCTCCGGTGTCTATATAAATTGGATGGCTCTAGTCCGTAGGACAACAACAACAACCATTACAATCATACCATAGGTTAGCTTCTAGGGTTTAGCCTCCTTGATCTCGTGGTAGATCCACTCTTGTAAACATCCACAATATCAATATCAATCAAGCAGGACGTAGGGTTTTACCTCCATCAAGAGGGCCTGAACCTGGGTAAAACATCGTGTCCCTTGTCTCCTGTTACCATCCGCCTAGACGCACAGTTCGGGACCCCCTACCCGAGATCCGCCGGTTTTGACACCGACATTGGTGCTTTCATTGAGAGTTCCTCTGTGCCATCACCGATAGGAAGGATGCCTCTTCCCGTCTTCAAGGATGGCATCTTCACCGATGGAGCCTTGGCCGCCGGCCAAACTATCCGGCTAGGAGGTTTTCTTATGACCGCCTATCCGGCCACCGCTTCAACGATGACCTCTCGTGTCATCGAGAGCAATCTTCACGTCAACTCGGAATTCGCCGAGCAGTTAGATCCAGCAGAGCTCTCGTCTGTAAACGAACTCTTGGATTAGATCGCCGCCCTGGGAGTCGCTACGGACTACAATCGGATCGGGCTTAAAACCGATTTGAGAGAGATTAACTCTCCCCAGGTTACCCACCACGGAGCGGTGGTAGAGGAACATCACGACGATCCTTCTCCCATATTGAAAACTAGTCGTGTCCGGGCTACCGAACCCTCCATGCCGGATTCTCGCGGAGGAGCGGATTCCGATCAAGCACTGAACATAAAGTCAGGCATCGGACCGGACTCATTGGACAACGTTCCACTTTCCAAGCTTCCAAATTCGGAAACTTCTCGGCCCTTGAGCCTCGAGATGGGCAGGGTCCTGGACTCAGTTAGGCCCGCCCGTCCAGATATATGCGATCTATCTCTAATCCGGCAAGAGCCAGCCGAAACAGTACATCATTACTGGGCCAGATTCCTCCTGGTCATGGACCGGATAAAGGACTGCCGAGAGGAAAATGCAATCTCGATCTTTTGCAACAATTGCACGGACAGGGGAATCTTGAACGCCGTCAACCATCGTGAAATCACGCGTTTCGCCGACTTGGCATCCATAGTGCGAAAGTACTGTGCCATAGAAAGTTTCCGGAAAACCGAAGATAGGTTTTGGGATAATCCGGCCCCGAAAATAGCCCCAGTCCACAGCAAAAGGGTGCATTACACTCAGGCACCAAGTACAAGAACCAAAAAATAGAAGCCCCTTAAAGGGAACGGAACCGTACTGGAGGGATGGCTCAGCAAACCCTGTACAATTCACAGTACCAAGGGTGCCACCCCAACACATAGCCTTCGTGCATGTTGGATATTACGGCAGGTGGCCAAAAGTGGCGAGGAGCTTCTAGCCCCGCGAAACCACACCAACAATACCGATACGGTATCAACCATCTTCGAGACTTTCGCATCAAACAATATGCGAAAACGAACGATCCACAGCCTTGCCGAAGTCTACCAAGTAGCAACAACAAATCCTTGGAGCGACGCGGCCATCACCTTCAACGCCAGCGACAAACCTAAATTTCGAACAGCCCGAGCACCAGCCGCATTGGTCCTCAGTCCAATAGTGGACGGCTTTCGACTTACCAAGGTACTCATGGATGGCGGCAGCGGATTGAACCTCATTTACGAGGAAACTCTTCAAAAAATGGAAATAGACTGGAGTCGCATTGAGCGAAGCAGCACAACCTTCAGAGGAATAATCCCTAGCCGGGAAGCACGCTGCACCGGAAAAATCACACTCGATGTGGTGTTCGGCTCGCCGGACAATTACAGGTCCGAAGAAATCACGTTCCAAGTGGCCCCGCTCAGCAGCGGATACCACGCTATATTAGGACGAGAGGCGTTCACAATTTTCCAAGCCGTACCCCATTACGGGTACATGAAGCTCAAAATGCCTGGGCCCGGCGGGATAATCACTCTCGTTAGTGATCCGGACATAGCACTCCGCGCCGAAAACAAAACAGCCGCATTAGCCCTGGAGGCACTATCCGAAGCCCTAGCGGCAGAGGAACTCACCGTGCTGCGCGCTATGGTGCACAGAGACGACGTGATACTCGATAAGAGATCCAAGTCCACCTCCTTTAAACCAGCGGACGAAATTATAAAATTCCAGGTCCACCCAACGGACCCGACAAAGACGGCCTCCATCGGGGCACAGTTGAACCCTGATGTAGACGCCGCGCTGCGAGAATTCCTTCGGGAAAATTGGGACATTTTCGCCTGGCATCCTTCAGATATGCCAGGAATCCCTCGCAGGCTGGCAGAGCATAGCCTAAACATCCTAAAAGGGTTCAAGCCAGTCAAACAGGCTCTTCGACGATTTTCTGAACCCAAAAGACAGGCAATGGGAGAAGAACTAGCCAAACTATTGGAAGCCAGATTCATCAGAGATATCAAACATCCGGATTGGCTAGCAAACCTGGTAATGGTACCAAAGAAGGATAGATCCTGGCGCCTATGTGTCGATTTCAAAGACCTAAATAAAGCCTGCCCAAAGGATCCCTTCCCCCTCCCCCGCATCGACCAAATCATCGATGCCACTGCAGGGCACGATTCATTGTGCTTCCTGGACGCATACTCCGGCTATCATCAAATCAAGATGGCAGAAGCGGATCAAGCCGCAACGGCGTTCATTAATCCATATGGACCATTCTGCTTCAACACGATGCCCTTCGGACTTAAAAACGCCGGCGCAACATATCAGCGCATGATTCAGACATGTCTGGCTACCCAGATCGGCAAAACAGTAGAGGCATACGTAGACGACGTAGTCGTCAAAACCAAACACGTCGAAACTCTAGTAGACGACTTGAGGGTCACATTCGACAACCTCCGAGCATATGACATCAAGCTGAATCCGGAAAAATGCGTTTTCGGCGTACCAGCCGGAAAGCTCTTGGGCTTCATTGTATCCGGTAGAGGAATTGAAGCAAATCCGGCCAAAATCCGAGCCCTATCGCAGTTGGATATTCCAAAAAACCTCAAACAGATCCAGAAATTGACTGGATGCGTGGCGGCTCTCAGCCGCTTTATCTCCCGCCTAGGAGAAAAGGCATTGCCCCTCTATCGCCTCCTCAGGCACACCGAACACTTCGAGTGGACGGATGCTGCCACTGCCGGACTCGAAGAAATAAAGGCCATATTGGCAACGAATCCGGTCCTGGCTGCGCCCAACCTGGGCGAACCTATGTTGTTATACATCGCGGTAACACATCAAGTAGTAAGCGTGGTGCTCGTCGTAGAACGAGAGACAGAAGGGCATAAATTCCCTCTTCAAAAACCAGTGTACTACGTATCCACTGTTTTAACCCCCTGCAAGTCCCGTTACCCGCACTATCAAAAGATAGCGTATGCAGTGTTCATGGCATCCCGGAAGCTCCGACACTACTTTCAAGAGTGTTCGATAACAGTGGCCTCCGAAGTACCCCTAAATGACATTATAAATAACCGCGACGCAACGGGCAGGATTGCAAAATGGGCCATTGAGCTCTTACCATTCGACATAACTTACAAACCCCGGCGAGCTATAAAGTCGCAAGTTTTGGCTGACTTTGTCGCTGAGTGGACTGAAGCCGAACTCCCTAAAGAGTGCGGCGCATACTCCAATTGGATTATGCATTTCGATGGCTCCAAAATGTTGGCCGGATTGGGGGCTTGACATGGTTGGACCACTTAAAGGGGGAACCCACAAGCAAAGGTACCTATTGGTCATGATGGATAAATTCACCAAATGGATAGAGGCCAAGCCAGTTAAAACTGCAGAGTCCGGACCAGTGATAGACTTTATATCTGGGGTAGCACACCGTTACGGTGTCCCCCACAGCATCATCACCGATAATGGCACGAACTTCACGGCCGATGAGGTTAAATCATGGTGCAAAAATAGGGGCATCAAGCTCGATTATGCTTCAGTCTATCATCCTCAAACCAACGGTCAAGTGGAATGAGCAAATGGTCTAATAATGAGCGGCATCAAACCCAGACTAGTGCGGTCCCTTACGAAATCTGACACGCACTGGGTAGAGGAGCTCGACTCCGTACTCTGGGGGCTGCGGACAACGCCTAACCGTACTACCGGATTCACACCATTTTTTTATGGTATACGGCGCAAAAGCAGTTTTGCCCTGTGACATAATTCATGACTCACCTCGAGTGCGCATGTACGAAGAAAGAGAAGCCGAGTTGGATCGGCAGGACAGCTCGGACGCATTGGAGGAAGAACGCGGCGTCGCCAAGGCTCGCTCCACATTTTATCAGCAGCAGGCTCGAAGATACCAAAGCAGAGAATTACGGGCCAAGACTTACAACGTTGGCGAACTGGTTCTACGCCTGGCGGACAAGAAAAAGGACAAGCTCAAGCCCAAATGGGAAGGCCCCTTCATCATGGATAAAGTCTTGACCGGCGGAGCATACCGTCTATGAAATACGTCGGATAACCGACTCGAGCCGAACCCATGGAACGCAGCCCACCTCCAAAGATTCTATGCCTAGCGCCGGACTAAGAGTTCGTTCCTTTCCACCCGTCCAAATTTTTTTTTACTTCAGCTGCCTTTTGTTTATCTTTTTCTTCTCAACCCTATTCATCAAAGCCTTAAAAGGCCTACTTGCGCATCGTTCGCGCGCAATTGATGTGCTATCCGCACTCATTATACCTAGGGGCTTCTTTACCAGAAGCTTAATTATAAGGGCTTCATGCTCAGCACATGTGTCAAGCCTCCACATGTACCTTTTATTCACCATTATATGCATCGATATGACTTAAGTTTTGGCCAAGCTGGGTTGCCTGGCTCCTGTGCTTACCCCTACATTCCCGATTGTTCGGCTAGGAGGTAAAGGGAGCACCTCTGCGATTGTTACTGCCGGGTCAGCCGGATGTGTACCTCAGACTGGGTGAAGCCGAAAGCTAGCGTTCTTAAGGGAATATTCGTTCGGTGACTTAAAAGATGGTTTTTTATCCACTTATTTATCTGCCCCCAGATGTTTTTCTGCTTTTTTTCGCAGTCCGGACATGCACTTTAGGGCATGCCACCCCCAGAGGAAAGGAACCCTTAACGGAACTATTCTCCCTGGAAGATGTTTCTTACTACCCATGTAATATAACATAACTAGTTGGGCACTTGTCTGATAAAGCACTAATGACCCCTACGCCTGGTCTCCATGCATACCCCGGTTGTTTCATAACCGAGAAGGTATTCGGACACACTCCGGACTCTAGGGTCCCGAGGTCGAAGCGAAAAGGTCGGCAAAGACAAACGATCTACAATCCGGCTAGAAGGCATTTTATATGTCATTTTATAATACATTGTCAAATTGACTGATTGTATTCTTCCTCAATCCCGTCTAACAGGTTGTCTAATTTACAGTCCTGTTGGGAAAATTTAGCGGCCAACTCTACTTGGCCGTATACTAAACTCACAGGGATCTCCTTCCCATCGGGCCCCACACGTCCGACTTCGGCCATGTGGTTGGGATCCGCCTTCTTGTACCGCGTCTTTACCATGGCCCAGGCCTCCCTGGCACCTTGGCGGCAGGCCGAAGTCTTCCATAAATGGAAGCGCTGCCGCACTCCCTGGAGCTTCTCCGCAAGCTCCCCAAGACCCTCGAGTAAGGAGAAGGCTGGCCATAAAGCCTGGATGACGCCGCTCATTGCCTGCCGAACTCGTTCGATCAGTTGCAACAATTCGGGAAGTTGATCACCCGTTGATACGGGCATCTCCTCCGTAGGGCGACCTGTGAGAATACCTGCAGACATATTCTGTCAAATCGACTTCCTCGCCGAACTCTTCTTTTCAAAGGAGTTCGCTCAAGCACTTACTATAGATGTCGCGACGAAGCCGCTGATTCTCCTTAACGGAGCCCGATAGCTCGGCCCGAACGCCTTTCAGCTCTTCTCCTAGCTGGGCATGGGCATCCTGGAGCTTGTTCCTTTCATGTTGCACCTTATGCAGCACCCTCTCGCCGGCCTTCAGTTGGCGCAGAAGTTCTTGCATGTCCGGATCTTGTCCGGCAGCACCTGCAACGTCATTTTTTAGACTTGTGCAAAGGCCAAATGCTACTTATCTTTCTAAAATAATGCGTTACCAGGAGAGGCCCCTTAGTTTCCTCCTGCGCCAGAGAGTGCGGCCTCAAGTTGGGCCTTGCACTCCTGCAGCTCCTGAGACAGTTGGGTATTCTTCTCGGTAAGATCCTACGTTCCATATGATCCTTAAATCAGTTAATATAACTACTTTAAGTCTCGGGGGCTACTGGCATATACAACTATTAAATTCTCTTTCCCGTGTGTCTTTTACATACTGCTCCGTGGCTCTGGTAAAACCATCTTGAACAGCACGAAGGTGCGCGTCCCCTGCGTTAAAGGCATTCAACGCCTCGGGGGAGAAGCACGCATCACGAAATACTGTCCGGCGGCGCCTGTGATTCATGGCACTCTCCACCTCAGACTTGGTGGCGGACAGTCTGTCGGCATCCTCCGTCGGAGGAACGTCCGGCTCGCGCCTTGCGCTCGCCTCCCCCTCCAGACCAGGTGCTGGAGCCTGGCTGGTAGAGGTTGGATTGGCAACCTCCACGCCCGCAGTCCGGCGGGCACTTTTTTCCCTACAAAAGTCATGAGCACTCAAACGCTTCCTAGGAACGTTGCTCTAAATAATGAATTGTGAGCTACACCTTTGCGGCGACGTTTCAGTCCGCGCCACGCTCCTCTTCCGCCTACTGGTCCAGACTGGCCTTTGTTGGTCAGCCACCGTGGGCTCGGCTTCTCGCCCTAGGGGCGCCTCCTGCACGGTGCCATCATATACGGTGGTCAGAAATAAGCAAGGAAGGAATGACGGTGTCAGGACTTCGGTCGCAATCACCTGGGAAGCCGGATATAGTCCGGGATAGTCGGCCGTGATGGCGACTAAGGCATTGTCCATGCTGAGCTGGTGGAACACCCCGTCGATTAGCTCCACCTTTATGTCCGGATCCTCTTCGGAGG